>NW_026294780.1:44685324-45237824 GCF_026119805.1 Tympanuchus pallidicinctus | reverse complement strand
TATGGGCCTGCTAGCGTGCAGAGTGCTAAAAATTTGCAAACTTCAATCCTTCCCAAGTATAACATGTAGATCAAACTACCTCTTACTGGTTCCAGCTGTGGGAGGCTGAGCATATGCAGCAGGAAACCTGCAGCCACATGTAAAGGGAATGAGGCACCCATATGGTATGGTTCAGATAGAGAAAGCCTGTGCTTACAGCACGGCACATTAAGTAGCTCTGGATGACACATGGGGAATGAGGGACTGCTGCATGGGGACAACATGGTGCCCTGCACTGCAATTTCAGTCCCTTTTTGATGAATTTGGAAGTATCCTGACCTTGGTCTGGCTCTTCGTGCTAAGACACTTGCCAGAGGAACTGTGGTGAGGCATCATGGGACATAATAAGCTGAACTGCAAGGAAGCCCTGTAAATCTCAGCACTGGCTGATACGTAGTTTAATCCACAAAACATTTAGGCAACCTACTACCACTGCAAGGCTGTAAACACATATGCATATAATAATCCACCCAGCCACTCCTGAAACCAGAAAGCATTTACTGGCTGCCTCTATACCTAACAGTCTCTAAGACAGGGCTAGTTCAAGAACCTAAGAAAGAAGAACCCCCCCAAATAACTGACACCATCAGTTTTCACCAAAGGTAGCAGCCATAGGCATCCAGCCGTGGCTCTGGGATTCAATCTGTTCTTTTCTCCATTGGCTGTTCCATATCTCTCATCTTGCTAGCTATTGGATATCAAACTGTTTGCTAAATCTATGCCTGGCTCTGATGGAGGGGATTCTAAACATAAAAAAATGCAGAACCCAGGGCATTCTGTGATCCCTGCAGCCCTTGCCCATGGGAGAGCACAAAGGATGATGGCTATCCTTGCTTAACTGATGGGCAGCACATCATGCTGTGTAATAAAGCAGAGAAGGCAGATAAGAGTAAGAACTTCATAAGTACAGGAAATTAAGATAAGAAGTGAATATGAGATGGGAGAGCCTCAGCTATCAACATTGGTATATTAAACTGTATCTATTGCTGTCCTCTGGAAGGGAGGCCCTGTGGGCACAGAATGGGATGCATTTCATCTGCACTGTGAAACTCTCCAGGGGAGGGTGATCACATCCAAACTGCTTGAGGGGAATGGTCAGTGTCCCAAGCTGACTCCCATACTGAAGACTGTTTGACATTGGTGGTCAGGATGGGCTGAAAATGTGCCTGGAGGGATACTGGTAATTTAGCAATATAGATGACTGAGTCCCAGTGCCCAGAAATGCTCCCCAGTATTGTTCAGAATATTAGCACATGCTTTGCCTTTGGGATCTCATCACCATGGGGATTAGTTGACGTTTGTACCACTGCAATGTGCTAATTGCTGCTTTTAGGAACATAGTCTTCTGAATATTGTTGCAGGAGGCAAGACAAAAAGAGCAGTAACTTTCAGAAGTGTGAATGCATTAAAGACAAGGACACTGGTATAACCAGTGGAAGTAAGACATCATTTCAACATGTATCTAATACAGCTCTACAGAAACCACAGTGATTAAGAGAGCATTAAAAGGACAATTTAATTGCCTGGCAAACCCAATAACTGGATGTGTACCTCTTGCCCTTGAGTGGCATTTGTCTTGTAGCATGGATATGTGGTGAAAAAGTGGAAGTGGGACAGAATTAAACTGGTAGTGAGATAGGCATTGCCACTGCAGGTTAGCAAATGCCTTCCGCAGCCTTGTATATTGTTGTTAGCAGTTAACCTCTGGCAGTTGTTAGCACAGATACTTTAAAGAAAGGTGCAAAATCCCACATAGTGTGTAATTATGCAGTCTTGTCTGTGGAACAGTTTCTTCTTTACTTCCAGAGATGCATTATGTCTCAGAGTATGACAGTTTTCCCAGTTTGCATGACTCTTACATTTTTATTCCAGCTTGCGTAAGAGTAGATATAATGATTCATACACATTATTTCATGCTGTTTTTAGCATTTGTGGAGGAAATGTTAACTGCTCCTTCTTACTCCTTTGATTTTTGTCTCTGATGTTATTGTGGGGCTGGTGGCAAAGGAGGCAGAGGCAGGTGGTTTAGCAGCATCATACAACACATTTAGATTCGTGCATCTTTTTCCTCACTTAAAAAAAATAAATTCCTTCCAAAGGAACTACCTAGCATTAGCAAATCTGTCTTGCCTTTCAAATTTATCATAAAATCACAGAATCACCGATTCATGGGATGGTTTGGGTTGGAAAGGATCTTTAGGACCATTCAGTTCCAATCACCCTGCCACAGGGCAGGAATATTTTCTACTAAATTAGACTGCCCAGGGTCCCATCCAACAAATCCTTGAACACCTACGGGGATGATGTATCCACAGCTTTTCTGGGCAACCTGTGCCAGTGCCTCACCATGTCTGTAGGGAAAAACATCTTCCTTATGTCTAATCTAATTTACTTCTTGTCCTGTTACTGCATTCTCTGATAAGTAGTCCCTTTCCAGCTTTCTTGTAGGTACTGAAAGGCCACAGTGAGGTCTCTGCAGAGCCTTCTCCAGCCTGAACAAACAGCTCTCTCAGCCTGTTTTCATAGCAGAGGTGATCCAGCACTCTAATAATCTCTGTGGCCTTCCTCTGGACAAGCTGCAACAGCTCCACATTCTTCCTGTACTGAGGGCCTCAGACCTGAATGCAGTATTCCAGATGAGGCCTCAAAAAAGCAGAGCAGAGTGGGACAATCATCTCCCTCACAGTGCTAGCTACCTCTCCCCTGATGCAGCCCAGGATACAATTAGCTTTCTGTGCTGCGAGTGCACACTGCTGGTTCATGAACAGCTTTTTGTCCATCAGGATTCCCCAACTCCTTTTCATTAGGGCTACTCTCAATGAGTTCTCCCAAACTACACTTATATCTGGGATTGCCTCGACCTAAGTGCGACACCTGGAAGTAAAGGGGATTGCAAACACTGCTGGCTCATGAAGAGTTTCTCATTCACCAGCCTCCCCAAGTCCTTCTCCTCAGGGTCTGCTCTCAACCGGTTCTCTGCCCAGCCTGTATATGTGCTTACAGGGTAAGCCAAAATTTCTTTCTGTGCTGTGACATGACACCTTTTGACTTTATGTCAAATATGAGGATCAGATGGGAGGTCTGGTGACTTTGCAGTGACTGGAAGTTTCTCTTCAGAAAGCTAAGCTCACCTGCCACCTCCAGCTGTGAGCTTCCAGCCTATTGCTTCTGGGTTTTAAGGTCTCTCCCACACTGTGGGTGGGTTGACTAATGATGTTCCTCTGATCCTGCCATCTCCTCTTACCCAAAGAGCCACACTGCTCACAGGGCCCCTTGATGTGGTCCCATCAATCTATCATCATGTAATATGTTGTGAGCCTTGACACACCCCACCATGCCAGGTTCCTCACTGAGACTGTAGACCTTGTTTCCATTTGCAAGCTTGGATCTGTGGGGAAAGAAGAAATATTTTATGAGTCATCACCATCAAGAGCTTTACACTTCAAGATGTAAATGTAGGAGGATATTGTTCAGAGGTCTTTCAGTTTGCTCTACAAATTTGCAAATTCAGGTGCAGAAACCAAAATCTTGAATTTCTCTATTTGACTATGTGGAAATGACTATAGCACAATGTTGACATCTGCAAAACCTTCCATGTAATTTTCACAGTTAGGGAACAGCAAATACAAAGACCCTTAGCTCGAAGCTGGCACAAGAACTGAGTTTCCATTAACCATCATGTGCTTTGCTCTTGTTGATGCCAGTAAACTCCAAGAAAGTTGTCTGCAATAGCAAGTCCATGTGTTGCATAAGTATAAATGACATGTTTTTATGAAGAAGTCCAACACACTGGCTACATCAGAAGGGGAAATAAGTGGAAAAGATGATGAGAATTTAGTTCTTAACTGGAGTGTAGCAGAGAGAAAGTTCAACTCCTAATGTATTGTGGAACTATCTGGTAAAAACTTATGCATGCTTTTGGACTCCATTTCATCTGCAGATTAGAATCACTAAAGTTGCCACAGGAGAGGCCAAGCACATTAGTGAAATAACACAAGTACTCCACCCTTGGAAGATCTGTAAATACAGCACTCCAAAACCATCTGTCAGCCCTCCAAAACCACTGCAGGAAAGGTAAATATTAGTAACAGCTACTAAGATCTAGAAAGAGCAAACTGGGATTTCTCCTGGGTGATGGCTAGTACTTAGACTAAGATCATCTCAGCAGCTCTTTCTTCTGTGATCAAAGTGAAGAGAGGGTGGATAAGAAGTGAGAAAAACTAAGCCAACTCCAAACGCTAGAGTCAGCACTGAAAACTTAGGAGTTTAAGCAAAATAATAATGAATTGTACATTCCCTGTCTTTGGCTCTGAATCTCTAGAGATAACCTGGACAACTTGTTAGGTAATTCTACTCCAGCTGAGAATAACATTTTCTCTTTTCCTCTTGACGAATTATTTGTGCCTGGAAATTTGGATGCTAAGGGAACTGTAAATACTGCCTGAACCACCTAAAAATCCCAAGATCTTGTAAATTAAAAAGCATTGAAGAGGAAGTTTGTTGACAGACATGAAGGAGATGAGGACGTAAGAACTGCCTTTGATTGATCAGCCTTGTGAAACCTTTCTTGCTCTCTTTCAGCCCTCCTTGAGAAAGGAGAACAGTTCAACATGACCCCATTTAGTGACGGAAATTTATCATGTGAGTCACTATATCAAAGACTAGCGAGCATGGAGAATCTTGTTGAAGAACCCATAGTTCTAGGATGCTTGCTCTGGTCAGACTCTAACCTTTCCCCATTGAGGTTTTAGCTTGGAGTATTTCTGCTAATTTACCAGGCCTGGCCTGTCCCAGGAGAAGAAAAACCAGTGCTGAGAGAGAAGCCCATTACGACAGACGGTGCTGTCATGGCATCATCCTTAATCATCTGTAATAACAAGGGACTGCTGAGAGTGGTGGCAAGTTGACTTGCAGGCCTTCGTGCACATCAGATATGCATCAGATCAGGAGATGAAAGGCCTGTCAGCATCGTAACTTCTTCTCCTCCTCCTTTCAGCCAGGAGACAGTTTAGCTGCCATTGCAGACAAATGCTAAATCAGTCTCCTGAGCCAGACACAGCACTCAAGCTTTCAACAAAAGGCCTCAAAGTCCTCTTTGACCTCATCATGGCCAGAGATCTCATTGCTGCCTCTGCCAGGTATGAGCTAATTTTTGATAAACAGATTTTCAAAATGGCTTAGTCTTGATAATCTATATGTATTAGCTACACTTGTCTGTTATCTGCAAACGTAATATTGTCTGCTATTTGTCTAACTTAAATTGTCTCTGGGAGACACCCTGCCAGCAGACTCCATCATTGAGGTATCTGTGGAGTGTGCATTTGGGTGAAACAAATTAAATGTTTTGTGTTAGTTGGTACGCTTAGGTAATATGCCCAAGGTATCCATCCAGGCCTAATGAGAAGAAAATCAGCATTCTCTTTTTCTCCAAACTCCTTTCTGTTCATCTGTGAAGTAGAAAGTTCTTTTAGGAGAGGCAGTGAAAGAGCCCTGCTGACATTAATGGGAGCTGTGTACTGCAGGCAAATCAGAGAGTGCACTTTACCTGGCACATGATATAGGAACTGTCATTGCTTGTCCTGACACTTGCTAGTGCACAACAGCTGAAGGACTTCCCATGCACCAGGAGTCCTGGCTTAATGAAAAACTTTCAAAGGCAAAATCACAGCAAATTGCACATTAATTTTTATGAGAAGGTACCAACACACAGAGATGACCAATGGCTATCCGTGTGCTGTCATGACTTTTTCTAACATAGATTTCTCCAGCAGTGCTTCAGAAATTTGGCTTTCTTCCCTTCCTGTCCTTTACAGTGATGGGGCACTAAACTTGCACTGGTGGACACAGAGGTAGTCCAATGCCATACTACACATTACATATTGTCTCCTCAATAAATGCTGTTTCTTTTTCTGGGTGAGGGACTTTGTTCAGCATGCAGTGATGAACAAGGGTCTGAGTGCAGCAGCTGGAGCTGGAGTAGCATCAAAGGGATGTGTGCCTGGGGTGCAACTATGGGAGAAACTGTAGAACACGCATGTATGTCTGAGCATGTGATTATAAGTGAGCATAAAACTACACTACCTGGCAAATAGGATAAGAGGCTCCAAAGGCAGGTACTGCAGGACTGTAGGTTTGGGTCAGATACTGGAGGGACCAGAGCATCTCTGAGGTGACTACTGAAGGAAACAGAAAGAGGCATGAGAAGTTGTGGCTGTCAGGTGAAGCCCCCAGAGACTGGATAAAAGGCAACGTCACGCCCATTTTTAAGAAGGGTAGAAAGGATAACCCAAGGAACAACTGACCTGTCAGTCTCACTTTGGCGCTGGGAAATATCAAGGAGTAGATCCTTCTGGAAGATGCACCAAAGCAAACAGAAGTAAGGGAGATAATATGGGATAATGAGCATGACTTCACAAAGGGCAGGTTTTGCCTGATCAAACTTGTCACTTTATGGTGTAACTGCATCAGTGGACAAGGGAAGAGCACTGATGTTATCCATCTGGACTTCAGTAATGCCTTTGACACAATCCTCCACAACATCCTTCTCTCCAAACTCGAAAGATTTGTTGAGTGGACTATTTAATGGATTCACAGCATCTCTGTACTCCTCTCAGGTTGCTTGTTCCTGCTTCCACTGCCTATGCATTTTCTTCTTGGCCAGCAGGTTTTGGTTCAGACATGCCAGTCTCCTATCTTCCTTTCCTGACCTCCTTCACCTAATGATGGAGAACTTTGGGCACTAAAGAAAGTTTCCTTAAAGACCTGCCACTCTGCTTGGCTCCCTTATCCTTGAGGACAGATTCTCAACAGGGTTTGCTGACTAACTTCCTGAAGAGCCAGAAGTTGACCTTCCTAAGAATTAGCTGGAGGGAGTCATGCTCGTAAAATCATAGAGTCATAGAATGGTTTGGGTTAGAAGGGACATTTAAGATCATTTAGTTCCAACCCTCCTGCTACAGGCAGTGACATCTCGCACTAGATCAGGTTGCCCAAAGCCCCACTCAGCCTAGCCTTGAATGCTTCCAGGGAGGGGGCATCCACAGCCTCTCTGGGCAACCTGTTCCAGTGTCTCACCACCATCACAAAAAAGAATTTCTTCCTAATATCTAGTCTAAATCTATCCTCTTCCAGTTTAAAACCATTTCCCCTTTTCATGTCACTAGATGCTCTTATAAAAAGTCCCTCTCCAGCTTTTCTGTAGGCCCCCTTTAGGTACTGGAAGGCTGCTATGGCGTCCTCCTGGAGCCTGGAGCCTCCAGGCTCAAGATCCCCAGCTTTCTCAGGCTGTCCTCATAGTAGAGGTGCTCCAGCCTTCTGATCATCTTTATGGCCCTCCTCTGGACCTGCTCCAATAGCTCCACGTCCTTCTTGTTTTTGGGGCCCAGAACTGGACACAGTTCTGCAGATGGAGTCTCACAGGAGCAGAGTAGAGGGGCAGAATCTCCTCCCTCAACACACTGGTCATGCTTCTCTTGATGCAATCCAGGTTAACTGTTGGCCTTCCGAGCTGCAAGTGCACATTGCCAGCTCATGTTGAGTCTCTCATCCACTGACACCCCCAAATCCTCCTCCTCAGAGCTTCTCTCAAGCCATTCTCTACCCAACAGGTATCTGCACGTGGGATTGCCCCTAGATGCAGAATCTTGCACTTGGCCTTGTTGAAATTCACGAGGCTGGCATGGGCCCACCTCTCATGTTACATCTGTGTGTTTATTTCCCATTAGCATACCTTGATCCTGATCCACAACAGAAAGGGACAGGATTAGGTTCTCTGGGTTGTCTCTGTTTGAACAAGTATTTTTGTCTGCCCTTTTGATCATATGGTCAACCACACTTATATGTGCACTTTGCATGGCTGTGCACACATGCCTGTTGTGGCTGTGTGTTTGGCCTCACTCCAGGATGGACCTAGGAACACATTACTGGATTTGGCAGCCCCTGCAAAGGATTACTTACAGAGCCATGGCTTATTTTGGTTTTACTTTCATTAATAAACTTTGTTGAGAAAATATGGAATCAATACTAATAAAAAGGGGCATTTAGACTGACAGAGTTTCACTGGAAACCAAAGGTGTGACTGAGATATGGAACTAGGCTTAAGAACCCAGACTGACTCTGCCACTGGCATTGCTGCTGTAGCTTGGACTTCAGTGTGATTTAAACACATAAATGTTTATCCAGGGCCACAGTGGTTCTTGAAAACTCACTGAGGTCCTATGGTCACAGCAACCTGCAGCTCATTGAAATGTGGCCCCACCATCTGTGGCCACATCTCCAGATGACAGATAATGAGAGAGAAGAAGGGGCCAAGGACAGAATGCTGTGATAGAAAAGCGAGAAATGAGAGGCTGTTTTACTCACTCATACACAGGGCAGGAAATGTCCCAACAGCTCTTTGAGCCTCTTTCTCCACTTGAATCTACAAAATGAATAAGAAGAAATGATTTAACAATAGGGCTCTGTGTGACTCAAGCCACAATACTATGTGTGTCACAAATGAAAAAGTTTTGTTTCTATTTGGCGGGTATCCACGAATCACAGTGGCCACAAAGATTTTTACCAACATTTGCACCATCTTTGACAGTCCGCAGATGTCCCCCACTGCTAGTTAATTTCCAGACTGAGCTGGTTTAGCAAGGAGACATTGCATATTCTCTTCTACCTTACATAGTATTGTTGCTTTTTTAAAAAAAGAAAAAGTTTTGTGCTGAAAGGGAGTGAAATGGTGCTATTGGGAATTGGTAATATCGCCAACTGGCTCAGTGGTATTTTTGCAGCCAGATATAATGACTCTGAAAGGAACAAAGCAAAAACACCCTAATGTTTCCTCCACCGCCCTGTTGTCCCAAATGACTGAATCTAATCTATATAATAAAGAGTATCACTTCCAGTCCAAGGAATTATTTGAACGTGATGTGCTAAGGATCGTATTGAAGACAGTGAATAACCACCCTTCTCCAACTGAGCTGTTCACTGATTTTATCATTAGATTACTGCACTGTGTTTTTTTGGACCACCAAGCTCATTGATCCCATCCAGCTACACTATGCCTAAATGACTTTCAGTCTCTTGAATTAAATGTCTCCTCAATTCAGAAATCACTTATTTCACCAGGAGTGGGGCCTCTTCTGGCAGGCACCTGACATAGACTGGGTCCCTCAGCATGCAACACTCCTTTCATTTCTTTGCAGGTCATAGATTTTAAGTAGAGGACTCACCACGAGCCTTCAAGCCAATGTCGTTTTTGCGTGGACCACAGGACTTGCTGACATCAGTTCCTGCTTCAAGTCCAAAGACAATGGTTGGAATAAAACAGATCATTTTGGAAACATTTCCAGTATACACATTCTTAACCCAGTATTAGTTGCTCCAATGATCGTTTTTATTTCCATTTTTAATTAATTTTAATTAAAAATTTATTTCCAACTGCAATCATTGGAGCCCATCGTGTCTCTTTGTCTGCCACACTGAAATAGCATCTACAGACAGTTGTTAACTTAAAGAAGGCTATAGGTTGTAATCAAGCCAAATTCTGCTTTAATGGTCCCTTTAGACCTTTCTCTACCAGGTACATTTCCCAGTCCAGAATATTCTTGAACTGTGTTTCTGAATAATCTCAGGAACATCAACACTCTTTCTCTCTCAGCTCTCTCTCCTGCTGTGCGCACAAACATATACACACCAGAAATATCTTCAAACAATGAGTGTATCCTTTGTACAAGTGTATTCAGAGACCAGAGGCTGCCTATCACTAGTGCATCTGGCACGTGCGCATTCAATCCATATTACTCTTGTTGCCTGATTCAAATCTTGTGCAGTACCACGTTGAAACCATGGGATCAGTGCTGGGCTGATAGGCCTACAAATTATCCAGGCTGTGCCATTTATCATGCAGGCATCTGGAACTTCCCCAGTGTGTTAAAATTTATTTTCTTTGGCCAGTTTTTTTTTTTTTTTCAGTCTGCTGGATACAGGTTGCTCAGCTCTTTGCCTGACTTTATTATCTGCAGTTTAACCTCCTCTTTGGTTACAACTAGAACAAAAGTATGTGATTACTGTTCATTGACATGAATAAATGATTAGGATTTTTTTTTTCCCCTGGATTTAAAACATAAATATTACAGATTAAGCCCCTTTTATTTTTTATTATTGGCAGTTTTACTATTTCCATCTTGTAATGGACTCATGTCATTGTTAAGATCCTTTATGTTCTGGAAAGATTTAAAGAAAATTCCAAGCATACAACAAAATACTCAACAGGCAACTTTCCTCTGCTCTCCCTGCCATAGTTCTACTTGTGACCTGTTACTCCTTTTACCAATTTTCCCAAATCCTACCTTCTAATTTACATATATCCTCATTAAGTGTTTTTGTTTTACTCTTGGGATTCCTGTACACATATGCATGAGAAGTTTTACTTCCCTTCTGAGGCAGGCTATTTAATGACTGCAGATTTCTTTCCTGGGTGTGGTTTCTTGGGCATCCACTTAAGTATTATCCAATGATTCTCAATCATCATTTGGATTTTCCTGTTAATAAAATCCTTTTCCCAGTTGAATTTCTCCCAGCATTGTTTTCAGCTAAAATGAAATTTGCTCTTTAAGGCACAACTAATATCCTTTATTGGATTGGACTTCATTCTGTTTGGAGATAATAAATATAATCCCACTGTCAGCAGTTATACTCAAGTCATTAGTAATTGCTCATCTTATAATCAATCTCTCTGCTGCAGTAAAGGGAAGATCTAATATAGATTTCTCACCTGGATGTAGCACCAAAATTGTCATCTATAATGCTTGGAAATGGTTGCCTTCTTCTCAGAGTGCTTTAGTACAGAAAATTCGGTTTAGAAAACCAGGGTATGTCAAAGTTATAAATTAAAAAAAAAAAAAAAAAGGAAAAAAATAGCCAAGAAAACAGGCTATTTTACTTTCTAGAGGTCTGTCAAATCTTTTGCTGTTGGCTAAAGCATGCAGCAAGATCATTACTATGTGGTACACCATATATTTTCAGAATACACATCACCACCATGTGCAGATCCCCAAACAAATGAGACCCAAACCTGGTTGGTCAGGGAAGACCGGAGTCATGCCAGCCCAGCACCTTGCCTGCTATTTATATACACAGTATATAAGTATCCCTTGTCTATTTTCCCTGCTGACTACATGCTGAAGAAAACACCTGCTGGCTTCTTCGGGAGCCAGAGTCACATACTGTTTTACAGATTTTAGTAGACATAACACCTTCAGTAGCTCACACCATATTACCATCATCTTACTACCACTACAGTGAGGGGATCCTTATTTACGGAAAGGGATCCCCTCTAAAGTTGAAACCAAAATTACCTGTCCTCAGGTATATTCAAAAGCTGCTAAGCTTTTTATATATTATTAATATACAATGTCCCCAATTAGTCCTTTATTATTATCAACATAAGAAGAAAAATTAAAAAGGAACAAATACCTGAAGGAAGGTTCACAAACACTTACCACCATGCCCTGTTAGTGTCTGTAACTTCACAGCACAGAAAGGTAAATATAACACATGCAGGAAGAGCAGATCTTGGAGCTTGCTTTGTGTCTAAGGGATGAGTCTTTTCTTGTCCATCAACATTACTTTTCACTCTCCTGGTTTCATTTTTGGAGTCCAGTTACTCAGTACTACATGCAAAAATTGGTACTATTTTCTGCCACAGATTTCCTCAAACTTGATATTGCATTTTTCATGCCATGGTGGGGAGTGATAAATGGTGCATTTTTGGGGAGACCTGATAGCAGCCTTTCAGTACCTAAAGGGGGACTGTAAGAAAGAAGGGGACAGACTCTGTTGTGATAAGACAAGGAAAAATGGTTTCAAAAGGAGGGGAGATTTAGATAAAGATATAAATACGTTTTTTACAATAAGGGTGGTGAGGCACTGACAAAGGTTGCCCAGGGAGATGGTTGATCTCCCATCCCTGAATGCCTTCAAGGGAAGGCAGGATGGGTCTTTGAAAACATGATGTAGCTGTAGGTGTCCCTGTTCCTTGCAGGGGAGTTGGACTACATGGCCTTTAAGGATCCCTTCCAACTCAAACAATTTCAGGATTCTATTTTTTTTAATTTTTGGGGGCATGCTGGCACTCCCAGGAGCAGCCCATGTTTGCACAATGGCCACCAGTAGCCAGTTCAACAACCCAGCAGCACAGACACAAACAGACACTCACCTCCACCAACACTGACTAATGAACAGTTTACATGTCAGAACAGTGATATTTCTGGCTAAGTGACTTTTCATCCATTCTTCTTTTGATACAAAAGCCATGGCATAAAGAGGCAGAGCACTTGAGACACGTTTACAAAGATTAAACCACTGACTTGGCATTAGTTAAAGTAAATTCTCCTGCTTCCCACTGTGCAAAGGTTTACATAGGGAGGACTGGCAACGGTTGCTTTGTCTTCTTTCCTGCCACTGTCTTTTGGCTCCAACAACAAATGCAGGATTTAAACCACATAAAAGATCGGTAAGGTATTAGAACTTTTTGAGAGGTTTGGCATCTGACACATTCCTAATCTGTCCGGGTAGGGTTTAGATCAGCTGCAGTGCTCTTGTCATGACATGGCAATTTAATGAGCCTGAAATTCCAACTTCCCTCTGGAGGTGAGGAGTTACAAATCTCTGTCCACAGCCTCTTTGCTGTTGACCCCAGAAATCGTACTGAATCATAAGCTAAAGCACTCTAATTCACCCTAAGGTTGTGTCTGTAGCTGGAGGTAGACCTGAGGGTGGCTTTAGTGGAAAAATTGCACAGCTACTGTCATTGAGCAGAACTATTTTGGACTTTCAATCAGGAAGGCAAGAATGACTGCTTTTAAAGCAGTGATAGCTGCCTCCAACACTGAAAACAGTGATACTGAGGGCTGGGGGTTAGCTTACCTGGCAGCAGGTCCTGGTAGGATGATCATGGGACAGCATGGGAGGGACTTATCCATAGGGTAAGAAATGTCAGGAGAGAAGTGCTAAAAGAATAGTTTGAAGAATTAATAGGTAAAGATCCCCAAGAAATGCACGTAAAGAGCTCAACTATGACTGGAAGTTTTGTAAGACTAGCATTCATCTATGCACTATTCTGCACCACTTGCAGAAAGATCATCTTGGCTATGACAGGAGAGAAAGGAAGGGCTTATCTACCGTTAAAATGGAAAAGGAAGCAGATTAAGCAAATTATGTACTTATTAGATTGTTCCTCTCAGAACTGATTGTAACAAACAGCAATTTAATAATAGTAAACACAAACATTAGAAAAGGAAAGTCTGTCATTAAAGAAAAAATCTGTTTTGGGAGAGGCAGTCCAAAGGAAGACGCGATGGAGCAGGAACACTGTGTGGGAGCACGCTGCATTGCCAGGCAGAGCAGAGGGACATATGGGCTAGGTGCTGCACAGCCTTTCCCAGGTTGAGCTGTTCTCAGTATTTTTATTCATATCCCAGACGATGGAACAGAGAGGATATACAGATGGCAGCCAGCAGGGAGGGACTGTCAGTAGTTTGGAGGACAGGATTTGAATTCAAAATGATCTTGGCAGACCAGTGTATTTAAGGACTAACAAAAAACATGCTGCTCCAGAGACAAGCTCATAGATTCTACACCTCATCAGGAACAACCAGCTATATGCTGTGGGATGCAGAACAGCTGCCTGGATCACAATCTGAACAGCAACTTTGCATTGTTGCAGAAGAGGGAAGCCCCGGCCTGACAATGCACAAAGAGAATTATCCTCTCTGCTACACACAGCCTATCTTCAGCTCTGCAAAATGACATGTGCATGCAGGCTAGAGCGTAGCTCTCCAGGAAAAATATGGCAGAGTTGCACCAAGTCCAAAGAAACAGAGAAACAAATCTCATTAGAGATCTAGGAACATAATTCAGAAGAAGACAATTAAAATCATGGAGTTGCTTGAGAAGAGATAACTTTCTGCCGTGACACATAGGATAAGAGATGAGCCCAGATTAAAGGACAGAGGACAAAGGTCAGAGGTTAGGAAACACTTTCTTAAACCTGAATGGAGTTGAACAGGAACAAACTGAGCCATGGCACATCCACTACTGTAGGCTTTTGAAAGGTTTGCAGGAATATCTGAGATGCAGATGAGGCAGCTGACAGTAGAGGCATGGGGCCCATGGCTTATTAAGTAGGGTCACATAATGGAATCATAGAATTGTTTGATTTGGAAGAGACCATTAAAGGTCATTTAGTCCAACTTCCCTGCAAAAAATAGGGATGTCCACAGCTACTTCACATACATACTCCCCTACAGTTTCTGAATTTCAGAATGCCCTTTCAGCACTTACCTCAAGGTCTGAACACGATCCTTCCCAGCTGGAGAATTCTGCAACAGAAGGGAAAAAAAGCACAATCCTTTAGAGTTTCTCATAGTTTGCCATCTTCTTCATCACACTTGCTTCTGGGAGTCCCATCCTTAAACACCCAGCACCCCTTCTTCATGATACAAGGAGGCAGGATTGGTGCCACGGGATCTGGGGATCTACACAGGATCACTACAGGCCTGGGAGGCACATTCAATGATCTGACGGGTCAAGCTGCTGCCATTACCACTGAGCTGAGTTTGTTTTATTAAGAAAGGGTCACCATTACTTTAGGGTCACTTTATCCAAATAATGCTCTACTTTGAAAAATAAATAAGTAAGTAAGTAAGTAAGTAAATAAATAAATAAATAAATAAATACATTCCCCCAAATCAGTAAATGAATGTGAATTAGGGAAATAACTAAGACCAATCAAATCTCTTTCCTAACTCCATACATTGGTACCCATACAAGGTTACCATGCACATACTGGGCTAGTATAGCTTCTGGGAACCCGTTTTCTTAAGAAACAAATAAGTTTTGAAGTTAAAAAAAAAAAAAAAAGACTTAGAGATCTAAAAACAGACTTAAGAAAAAGTAATTGTGATTTTAGTAAGATTTCTGCACCTATTTCAAAATCAAATAGCGTTTTAACATCAATTTTCAGCCAATAGTGTTGGTGCCTGCTGTCAAATACAAACATTTTTCTCATTCACTCAAAAAAAAAAGATTACATTAAAAAAATTGCAGACAAATGCTGAATTGGTGTCTTGGGGGATTTAAAATACACAGTGTGCGACCTGATTATCAAAATTCATAAAAGAACTACTGTGGTATCAGACTGTTGATGGGAGGCACAGTCCACTCTGCTCTCACTCAGGAGTGAGAGTGTGGAACAGCCAGCTGTTCTTTAAGTTCCTGCCACTGTGGTTTGCTCCATCCATCAGTCAGTAACTCACAGATAAAGTTTCTTGCAACATTCATTTCTGGGCTTTAATTCTTCTAAAAAACAGTAAACTGTTGATAATGGGGCTACCTCAGATGTCAGAGATTTTTTTTCCCCCTTGTTACATAGCTTAGAGGTAGTGGGGGAGAATAAGCAGACAAGAACTGAGGAAACATCTAAAGACTATGAAAGGGCATATTTTCAACAGAGACTCCCACACAGCTCTTGCAGAATTTGCAAGCTTGTCTATTTGCATTTGGCAAGTGGGTAAATGAGCAGAGAAATGACATTTTATACAGGCACTCGCAGTCACTTCTTTGTTGTACACAAAAAAGTTGCACAGCCACATAATATTCTGAGCACAAAATGGATGCAACCACAAATTCTTTAGGTGCACTTCAAAATACTGTTAAAAACCTGCATATGACTCTTTCAACATGGAATTCACTGTTCTCATTTCCACTTCTTCCTTGCTCACATCTTTAGCCAGAAACATTAAAAATACATGGTGCTCATAGAGAAGCAGCAGCCTCAGCTCTGAATCTCTGTTTTTTCTGTTTGAACAAAACGTTTAATGTTACTTGAGCTGGCAAGAAAGGTTTGGGGTTGTGTGTGTCTTAGTAGAAATTAATGTTTTTGTTGGCTGGACAAGCTCAGGAAATTTCTGTAGTGTGCGTGATGAGAGAGGATGTTTGGCAAGATGTTTTCTAACAGCTGGTACAGGTGAAGGATTAGAGGGGAAAAAGTGCTTACAAGTCTTTTCCCTGATTTTCTGCTTTGTACCCTTCTTAGATGCACAATTTTAGAGCCTAATCCAAATCTCCCTGAAATCAGTGAGTCTCTTTCCACTGACTCAATAAGACTTGAAGCAGGCACTGCAAATTTTTATTAAAAATATTTTGATGTTCCTCTCCATCCTCTTAAACACAGTTATTTTGGGAAGAAGGAACAGACATCAGTCTCTCTATGTAGAGAGCAATTTCCTGGGTGACTCTGCCCCAGTAGAGTCAAATGACATGTTGAGGATCCAAAATGGCAGAAGATGAGGTAAGGTGCTCTACTGGTTCCTCTCTTCCCATATAGATGTGGGGATGTAATGAGCAACCCTACATAGACTTTCAAAATGCTTGATGGAGAAAGGGATTTAGAAAAAGATGTGGCGATGTGCCTGTATGTAGTGCAGTGTTCTTTAAAAGATATAAAGGATTGGGCAGTTTGTAGACAATGAGGTGGAACCTTGCCCTTTTCCCAAGGCTTCTGGCTAAAGACTGTCTGATGCAGTGGGAGAGAAAGGTCCGGCTTTAAAACTTAGCATAATTTGTTATACAGAGAGTTTCTGGCCATTGCCTTCATTGTGTTCCCTCAGTGATATGGCTCTGCTACACCATAAACACTTCAGAATATCCCTGAGGTTATTTGGTATTTGTAATATATGGAGGCTTCTGAAAAGTGAACGCTTACTGACTCCAGAATTTCTTTTGTTTAATTCATTATGAAGGTCAGAAATATTATAAATCTACACAAATTGAAACAGCCTTTTGGCATAGCTCTGACGTTTTAACCAAGTTAATAAAAACAATGATATATAGTATTTGGGTATCATTTAATCTTAAGAATCCATATTGAGCACAAAGACCAAAATAAACCCTTGCAACACACATGTTTATTCACATATTAAGATTTTCTGAGACTGTTCTACATTACTGACTTTCATGTGCTTGGAAAATAAGAAGGCTTTTTCATATTCATGCTCAGCAAGTGAAAACACATCACTCATGAGACCATCTGCTTCTCTCTGGAGTGCAGATCTTGACCATAACACATTGGGCTGTATACAAACTCCGAAGGTAAAAAGATGCATTTGGGTGCTTCAACATGATCTTAAAATGACATGGAAAATTTGGTAAGAATTTCAGGGGTTCAGTATTAGTTCATTTGCCACAGGAGCCAAAATTATGAGACATTTCAAGCTTTCAACTCTACACCTCAGTATATTTTTCACTTCACCAATTCATTTACATAGGGCCAAACCTAGGTCCCTGAGTAACAGCTGAGTTTCGCCACTGACTTCTCCAGGAGCAGGGTTTAGCCTGCAGCAAGGAAAAGAAGAAAAGAAGAAAACTCAAGGCAGCAAGTCCATCTGGAGAGTGGCAGGCTGCCCACCACCTCCACGCCTGCAGCCCAAACAAAGGCAGGCAAATGGGGAGCTGTGCATTGGGCACACACCGCATTAACCCTCCCCTGGCTCCCCAGACTGCTGGGGGATGAGTGGCCTCACCACTGCTGAGGGTGGAAGAGTAACCCCATAGGAAGTGCTGCCAGCTGCAAGGGGCTGCAGGGGGATAGCTGGGCAGGGGGAACACCTCTTGCAGCTTGATAGTTGAAGGTGCTTTGTCTCACAAATTCCTCTAATGTTTTTCACTTATCTCCCCAGAGCAAATCAAAACCGGTCTCTAGCAGGTGTCTCCCTGCTGAAAAAACACCCTTTCCTCTCTGAGCTTCCAAGACAACTACAAAAGAGCATTTTGAATGCAATGCAAAGAAGAAAGGGGCCATTCCAGGTGTCCAGGAGGTTTACTGGCAGGAAGACCACTGTGCACAGCACAAGCCTCAGTGCCTCGCAAAGAATTATTTCCTGCCTTAGGGTTCAAAAACTGAAGCTAAAAAAAAGCAGTGTTATGCTAGACAGGGATACCTCAGTACAGATACATACACTGTACGCATGGAGAGCTGCCCTGCTGAAACAGATTTGAGGGTCTTGGTTGCCAGCAAGTTGGACATGAGTCAACAGCGTGCCCAGCCATGCCCTGCGGTGCACTGGGTGAGGGGAGGGGGTGCTCCACCACTGGGTGCAGGTTTGGGCACCACAGTACAAAAAGGACATAAAACTATTAGACAGTGTCCAAAGGAAGGCTACAGATGTGGTGAAGGCTCTGGAGGGCAAGATGTATGAGGAGCAGCTGAGATCCCTTGGTGTGCTGAGCCCAGAGCAGAGGAGCTGAGGGGCGGCCCGATGGCGGCTGCAGCTCCTCACAGGGAGCGGAGGGGCACCGCTGAGCTCTGCTCTGTGTGACAGCGGCAGGGCCCGAGGGATCGGCGGGGAGCTGCGTCAGGGGAGGGGCGGGTGGTGTGTTAGGAAAGCTTCTTCACCAGAGGGCAGTGGGGCCCTGGAGCGGACTCCCAGGGCAACGTGTGAGTGGCTCCAAGCTGCTCATGTTCAAGGAGCTTTTGGATAATGCTCTCAGACACGGAGTCTGATTTTTGAGCGGCCCTGTGTGGAGCTAGGAGTTGGACTCAATGATCCTTATGGGTTCCTTCCAACTCAGGATTTTCTATGATGTTTTATGATCTTCGGTAGTAGCAGGAGGAAGGGAGGTGATAGCATCAGCTGCAGAATTCCACCAGGGACTGGGATTTTCAGATATCACTTCCCTGCTGCCACATCTTCATTGTTGCATTTGCCTGGGCCAGAGTAAAGTTGCATTGAGCAATCTGCACTTTGCTGGTGCACAGTTCTTGCTCCTCATTGGCATATCAGCACTGTTTCTGGTTTAATTTGTCACTGGATGACCTGCCACATCATCGAGAGACACTTCATCTACCTTGAAACAACTTTTTGGATTGTCAGCATTGTAATGTCAGCTGTATAGGTTGTGCAGTAAGGAGGAAGAAGGGCTTTGTGGATAGGAGAACAAGGAAGGAAAAAACGGTCATGTTAGTCTGACTTGGAGTGAAGGACCAGTCTGGTCCCACTACAAAATTTGGTGAATGCATCTACTGACTGATCCAACTCAGTTTGGATATGAGGAAGAAGATCTTCAGCAAGGGTGGTCAGGCCCTGGAACAAGCTCCCAAGGGCAATGGTCACAGCCCTAAGCTGCCATAGTTCAAGGAACATGTTCTTAAATTAATATTTGATAACACTCTCAAACATATGGTCTCATTTTTTGGGTGGTCCTGTGAGGAGCCAATAGCTGGACTCAGAGATCCTTATGAGTTCCTCCCAAATCAGGATAGTTTATATTTCTGTGACTCCAGTGAGAACTGCTTACTCATACAACTACTTGCATGTACCAAAGAAAGAACATTAGAGGTAGCAAATCTACCAGGTTTTGTGTCTTGCATGTGTGCTTAAGCTAAATGAGATTCTTGCCCAGAATGTCACGGAAGTAGTCAGCTGCATTTACTGAAAAGCACATATGCTTGAAATGACCCTACTTTGTGCATGGCACAAAGGAAGTGATGGCAGAAAAAGGTACCCTTCTCCAAATCTCAAAAAGAAAGCAACAGATGCACATTTTCTTTCACAAACATTCACTCTATCAGCTGAGGATCTACAGAAAGAATATCTCCAGAGAGACAGCCTTAAATATATAAATTCAAGGCTCAGAAATAACATCAAGTGTATGAAAAGTCCAAAAGGAGCAAAACAGTACCTGGTTGTAATTACAGTGGAAGGTAGACTTCTCATGAGGAAGAACCAGAAGATCTGGTGATCTGCAACTACCACACAAAATCGTTGGGGAATAAAAACTATAGACTGGAATATCAAACAATGAAGAAGCCTGAATGTCTAGAAAACTCATGTGTGAAGGAGGTGGGGGAAGCTGGTATCCCAGTGAGAGACCTCCGGAAATAATGTTAAGAGAGCTGCAAGGCAGTATATGTATATTGGGTAGAAATCCAGATAGCTTGATAAAGACTCTGTAAAGGCTCAGAAAAGCAACATGCAGCAGTGGTCACATGCTGTTGACCTCACAAAATGATATTTGTTAGTGGAGACAGAGCAGAAGAGTGCTCCTAAGAGCATCTGAACAAGGGGATGGCACAAGTATGTCAGCCACAAGGATCTTGGACACATGGGAAGAAAGAAGCCCTCTTGGTTCCAAAGCATCTCCTTGTAGGAAAGAAGAGTTAAATGGGATGGGGCTTTGGCTCTTCCAAATACTGGTACATGAGTTTATATCTGGAGGCTGGAGGTGTTGTAGGAGACACCCCACACAGCCACTAATCGGCCAGAACAGGGCAGAGCACTATGCTTCTATATGCAAAGGGATAGTGATAAAAGGCAGGTGACATCTTTCAAGCCTGTGGAACTGTTCTAAGCCAGCTCTTGGCCGCCATCAGATTTAAGGATCAGACACAGTCTGGAGCTGGGTTTTGATAACATTCTGCTCCTGCTGTGTTATTAAAAACAGGAGAGGATAAATTTGGACAAAGACTTTGTGAACTAGATTTGTTGATTTGGAAGCTTAAAATGAGGCCAGAGGAACATCAGGTCACATGCCTGAATCTGCACAGGAGGGATGAGTGCAGGCAGAAAGGATCTCTCCCTTTCCAACACAGACTGCACAGGCAAAACCTGGACATCCAGAAATATGGTAGCAGAGCATCCACACTAAATCTGAGGGCCAACCCTTGGCCAAAAGCAGACTGCTCATCAGAATGCTCAGTCTGAAGTTACGTGGGCACATTCAGGCTTTCAGCACTTAACTCAGAAACAGAAAATGGAGCAAACATCCAGGGGCCACAGGGCTGGGGGCTGGGGCTGAGTCAAGATTTCTTGTCGTTGTTTTTTTGTTTTTCAATAAGCTCCTATTTCAGCATGTGGAGGTTCTGGTCTTCTCCCAACAGAGGAGCTGGCTTCTTTTGAAAACCCAGTCCCCTATGGCTGTCAGGCTTGGAAAATTGATGCATGGACTAAAAGTTGGTGTTTTGACATTACAAGTTTGGAAAATTTTAGAGATGAAATGAACCAGAGACGGTGAGGTCTGGGGAGGAGAGAGGGGAAGGAGTTAAATAACTTCCAAAACTGGATATATGAAACTGAAGAAAGTTAATTATTTGTCGCAAATTACATTTGATAAAATGCAGAAAGAATTCTGGCTTGGTTTCTGATTTCATTTCCCATTTAAAGTTGAACTGAACTACTAAAATTGTGCTTTTACTACAAGAGGTAGGTCAAAGTGTGCAAAGGAATGCAAAAAAGAAATACCCTTCAGATTATAAATACTGGCTGCATCATTCATTAACCAGAGCAAGATCTTCACACTGCCTTGTTTGTGAATTAATTCAGAATAGATTTTGAATTTGCAAAGCAGGACGTGTTCTATTCTAAACCAAGACACAGAAACATTAAGGAAAATGACAAGATTAAAATGATCTGTAGACGGCTCCCTGTGGCCAGCCCAATAGAAACAGTCAGCATAGAATTAGTTTAAAATTAGCCCTCGCTTTCATTCAGAACTGGCATGACTCAGAGCCATTAGGCACCGCTGTGTGTCAGCTGCTGTAGGACCTGCTGAAGCCTGGCTCTGGCATTCTACCTCCTAGCCTGCCAATCCTCTTTCTACAGAACAGTGTAGTTTTGCAAGAAGCCTTTGCAAAATATTTTAATAATGAAAACTTTAAAAATACACAGCTGTTTTGCAAAACCTTCGTAACAAAGACCCCTTTGAGATCAGCTCTGCACAGGCTCTGCTGTGGATGTGCTACCATCAGTGCTCTCAACAGAGACATTATGGTGCCTGGCGTTCCCCCTCCCGCCTCCTTCATCCCCCCCCCCCGAGTCCCCTGCCTAGACCTTATTCTTTTCAGGAGCTGCTGCCTCTCAAATCCCTGCTTCATTCCCTTTATTTGGGTGCCAGCAATTGCATCCTGAGGTTAAGTGCATTTGCCCCTTGGGGTGACCCCCTCAGAGGACTACTTGTCCTGCATCGCTCCTCCAAGAGGACACTCTTGGGTCATCAGTTGGGGTAAAGTTAAGCTCCCAGCTGAACATGGTAAAGCTGAGGAAAAGATAGAAGGGGGCTAATGAAGCAAAAATCCCTGAGACCTACAAGCAACTGGGCATCTCATAATTCTCTGCTGGGTGTCTGAGCCATAGAACCATAGAATCATTAAGTTTGGAAAAGACCTGTAAGATCATCTAGTCCAACCATCAAGCTGTCATTACCATGCCCACTAACCATGACCCTTAGTGCCACATCTACAATGCTCTTTAACATCTGTAGAGACTGCTGGTGGAATTCAGACTTCCTGCCCATTAACCTACTTAGAAGTGTGGCATGGGGTGCTGTGCTTAAAACCTGCATGCTGGAGGTTGGCATCAAACTAGACTAGACATCATTGTTCCTGACTGGTGTTTAGTGGAATCTATTTCCCGGAGTGAACATTTGATTGAGATTTGAATAGCTGCAGAGAGTTCATTGCTGTAAATAGGGTAGTGCCTGACTAGGAAATCTATTTATGGTGCTTTTATTACTTCAGGGAACATGGGGATTCAGCTTTGCACTGTTATAAGTATTTCCCTTAAGTGGTCATTAGAAGAAATAACTCCTAGATTCACAAGCACGGGTATCTGTACATAAGCTATGTTTCCAGTAAGTTTTAATGACAAAAGAGAGAAAGCCAGCCAAGGCAGCGCACTGATGGCTTTCACTCTCCTCCTAGGGAAGCCAGGAGGAATTTCCCATCTGTCTGAGCAGGAGCTGCTTGCCAATATCTTATGCTGCTGTACCTCCTTGCCTTAACATCACCAGTGGGTGAGGTAGGAGTCGCTAAGCTGGCAAGAAGGAGCCAGGTAGGAAAGCTTTTCCCAGACACACACAGGGAAAACAAAGAAATAAACAAACAAAAAACCCAGCTCCCTTTGCTGCTCTGTGGCATTTCTTCTGAGAAAAGAAGGGTCCTGAATATAATCAGGGTAAGATCAAAGCGTGGCTGTACTTGGTTGTGCTAAAGCTCTGTCTGGCCTCACATCCCATCTTTGAAGGTGGATGAATACAATTCTCTGTGAAGAAGACAAAGCAAGTATATACAGTCACTATGCCAGGCTTGGCAGTGTGTCTCTTGGCGGCTCTGGGTGGGAAATTGGAGGTTGTTTTGTCAGGTCTGAGGTGAGTGCTGGCTACAGGAACTGCTGGGCAAGTCCTCAGTGGGACATGCCTGTGAGCATGCAGGGTGCTTTGCCAGGTTTCACTTTGTTTGCAACTCCTTTGACTTCCAGGTGTTGCGCTTGGGGTTGAGGCAATTCCAGATACGAGCACAAACTGGGAGACAAACTCACTGAGAGCAGCTTTGATGAGAAGGACTTGGGAGTCCTGGTCACGAAGCAGTAGTGTGTACTTGCAGCCCAGAAGACCAACCTTATCTTGGGCTGCATCAGAAGTCACACGGCAAAGGAGGTTATTGTTCCTGCCTATTCTGCCCTCGTGAGATCCAGTGAGATCCAGTCTGAAGTACTGTATCTGGAGACCCTCAGTACAAAAGAGATGTGGAGCTGTTGGAGTGGGTCCTGAGGAGGGCCACAGGGATTATCACAGAGCACATTGCCTATGAAGATAATCTGAGGAAGTGGAGCCTGTATAACCTCCCCTCCCCTCCCTTCCCCTCCCTTTCCCTCCCCTCTCCTCTTTTTTTTCCTCTCTTTTCTTTCATTTTAGTTGCAGTAAGTGCAGGAAATAAAGACAAGGTGGATGAATGGCATTTTTAAAGAGCCAGCTTCTCTGTGCAAGCCTTGATACACAGTTTTCACTTTTCTTGACGCTTCTTTGGCAATGTTTCAGACACAGAGCACTTTCTCATGCTCTATGTAGAAAATGGCAGATTTTCCTCATAAAGGACAAACTAATCCCCCTTGCTCTCTCCTCTCACTTGAGTCTAGGCTGATTTCACCCAAAACCAGATTTAAAAAATCCTTTTGATTCCATGACACACGACACAGTCACAGGACTGTCAGATGTACCAAATATTTCCCAGCATTTCCCTGAATCTGAAACTCTGAGGTGGTTTCTGCATTTAAAGATCCCAAAACATACCTCCCAACATCTTATTTCATACCACCACTTTCCTTTTGAGAGCACGACCTGAAGAACAATCTGCCTATAAGTTCATGGATATGGACCTTCTACCCTAGGCAGGGCCCTGTCAAAACCTTTTCTCCCTGCCCTGTATCCATCCGTGGTCTTAGGCCAAAAGATGCCACAATGTGGTCAGGGAGGAAGCTTTACCCTATGGGCATTGGCACCAGAGGGCAGCTTCACACATAAGACCTAATAACAGACAAGACTCAATGGGCTCTTGCTCAGCTATTTCATTATTACCATTGCTAAAACAGAAATTACATCCTGTAGGGTTGCCTTGTGCTAAACTTGATTTAATCAGCGCTGCACAACAGCAACGAGTTTGAGAATCAATGTTTGTATCATGGAAAAATAGAAATTACACACTTTTGCTTTAACCAAGTGAGTCTTACAAGCACAGAAGCCAACAAGGACCCACTTAACAGCTCTTCATATAGCTCTGATAAACAAAATGTTTCTAACTGGAAACTACAAAGCCCAACACAATAATATGAAGGGGGAATAAGAGTTTCCCCTTGTCAACTGGCTACTAACAAAAGAAAAATACGAGGAGTGAATACTTAGAAAAAAGACCAACAGTGCTGTAATATAATTAAAACCATTAAAAATCCTGTACTCTGGTTTTGCTCCCTGAAGCAGCATGTTATTTTTCTTTTTTAAGCTGTCACCACATTTTGATACCATAAGGAATAAACTAAATCAATACAAACCTCCATTTCAAAGTTGGAGGATTTGATAGAAATACTAACTTAAACTTCAGTAACTAGCAGGTGATGCTCAACAAAGAGCAGTCATCAGCATCTCTCTGTTAACAATTAGGTATTTATCAGGTGTACAAGCAGCACTGACGTAGCACAGAGACAAATGCAGATGGGAGGCAAGAGAAAGCACAGACAGAAAGGCACAAGTTTAAAGTCAGAAAGTGCCTCATTCAGCAAAGTGCTGAACCACATTTACAGTGATCCATATCACATGTGTAACTTAGAGAATGCAACTTTGCTCTTTTGCTCTTGGCAGTCTTTCTCATAGAGGTAAGGCAACCTTCCTGTCCCTTCCTATCATATACCAAAGTTCTCCTAATGCCACTGAGGTGATGTAACTGATACTGGAGCAATTGCTCCGCTTGCCATCAAACTGTATAGGGCCACCCTTCTGTTACAAACACGAAAGTATGAACAAAGGGGCTGCAGGACTAACTCAATTCATTCATTTACTTCCTTTACTTTCATTGAGGAGAGGAAATGTACTCTACTACGGTTGGGAATGCACAAAGCAAGGAATTTTACAAAAGTTATTGCACGTGAATGTACAGTCATAAAATTGTTAGCCATAAACTGTGAAAAAAAAGATATTAATGTGTGTTAAGTGCATTCCTGCTTAGTTGAAAAAATTGCCAGTTAACATTTTGATCCTTGCATAAAACATATTCTTTAGGAATGCCAGTCAGCCTCCTCCCCACCTCCTTCTAAGAACTCAAAAAGCAACTTGGGAAAGTTGTCAGTACGTTAATAACAATCTGTCTCTGATTTTGTGGCACTGCACACTGACCCAGACAAGCAACACCAAACATCCCAATTGCTAGCTTCCCAAAGGTGAACAGAAGTGTTAGTTGGATTACTCTGTAGAGTGCCTGGGAAGTGCAGAGATGGAGTATGGGTGCATCAGGCCTTGAACAAGCACCTGTTAAGGCCTGGAGGCATCAGCTTCTCCTTCCTAATAGCTTACAGTGAGCTCTTGGTATACTGTGCGTTAACAGGATTGAATTTGTTTGAGCAAATCACCAATAGCAGAGACACATGGTTGATCCAAGGGCTGTGCACAGATTCCAAGCTGACAATCTGAACACAGTTTTTTAACTAATGCAAGTAACTCCCAGCATCAGCCCTGCAGACGAGTATTGCATGTGCACACTCAGCTTTAGATTTACCTACCTGTCCACCAAACTCCTCAGAGGCCAAACTTGTTGCCTGCTAAATTACGTAGAAACATTTTGCCTGTGTATGAGTTCTCACTTGTAAGATTTACTGAGTTAAACATCTCCCTTTGCTTTCATGGACTGACATGGTTCTGTTTAAGTGACATCTTTCCTTTTCAGCTAAAGGCAAGACTGATGGAATCTATCAGTACGGCTGGATCCTTTGCATGCCATTGCCAACCTATACACAAAAAGCAGGGAGCAGGATCTGATAGAAACCTGAAAGGTGTCATCTCTGACCTAGTGCTGGGGAGGAATCTCAGCCATTACTTCTTCTGTGGGGATAAATTGCAAAACAGTAGTAGGAAAGACAAGGCCAAAGATTTTGTCTCAGGGGAAGAAGGTACTAAAGAGTGTTTGTGGTAAAACAGTCTAGTGGAGCACTTTGTGTCTCTTCTGACCGCAGATGAAATGATGGAGCCAGATGTGTCTCATGGGCCACCAACTAGAGAAAACTGGTTGTGAACCTTCCTTGGATCAACATGAAAGCAGTCTAAGGCTACGGGGTACCAAAGCTGCCAATAGATGAAACTCTTTGATGTTTCTATGAAAAAGAATGGACAGAAACATTTTACATTTCACATTAGCATGTTGTGTTGTGTGTTTTTTTTTTACAACTGACTTGGTGATTGTTGATATTAATTAAAGTGAATAGTAGATTATTTTCTAAAGGCTATAATTTAAACCAGTAGTTGAATATAGGCATGAGTGTAACATTCTTCAGCACAAACCACAAGGTATGCAAGCTGGGAATGAGCTCTAATTTTTTCCTGTTGAAGGACAGATTAAATATTTTTTTATTAATTCAAAAGCGAGCAAGGAAAATAAGATCCCCATTTTTCCTCCAATTTCTCTGTACACTTAATCGATGTATTCTAGAAAGCTGTCAAGCTGCTTTTAAAACCCATTCTTTTTTATAGAAATATTATCCTCCTTTTATTAGTTTGAGTTGATAAATGGATCAAGAGTCTTTGAGGGTATTGGGTACTGTCAACAGAATACATCTTTCAGATGCATCCTCTGCAATGGAGCTGAAAAAATATATGTCATGAAACACTTAATAAAAAAGATACACAGATTTGTCTGCAAGATCATGGGACTTGAGTTTATCTCCAGGGAGGAGTTCCAACATGAGAAAGAAAATACATAGTTCAAAAGCCCATGTTTTCAATTTGCAGCCACCTGGTTTAAATTATCCCTGCATTTATTAAGGGCGCTAAATGGGCAGCTCAGCTTAGGGGAAAGGGTCATTCAAGTTGAGAATAGTCGTGTTCAATCCCTTAGCTAGTTGCAGGTTAATTGTGTTTCAAGATGCTGAACGTTCTTTATGGTGTGTATTAAAATACCACATAAGATACAGCTGGAGGGTTTTTGTCATTGATTGAGGGTTTTTTGGTTTTGTTTCCTGTGGGTATTTCTGTTTGTTTGTTTTTTGACTTCCATATATATTGCCATTATAAACAACAATATAAAACTATTAAGCACCTGGCCTGGAGGCATAGTGATCCTGTGTGCTGCACAAAATGCACCCTTATCCCTGTCCTTGTACTTTAGTTTTGCAAATGTCTATACTTTGAGTTTTGTAGTTATCTCCTAATTGCCTTGACACTCAGTAGGGTGGGTTTTCATATAATTAAAGACACAAAGAACAAAGAACAAATGCAAGTTTTACACTTTATGCAGGGGCTGAGAGTTGTTTTTGGGATGTTGCTTTTATCTACCTGGGAACTTGCTAACTCAGTATTTCAGGAGGCAAAAAATGAACTGAAATCCCAAAAGCAGAAGCCAAAACAAACAAACAAACAAATAAATAAATAAAATAAAAAGAGCATCTTCAAATGAACAGGCAGCAAAAATTTTACATTTTTTCTGTTAAGACATCCACTGATAGAAAAGAAGTAGCTATTGATTATCAAGGTCATTTATCTGAATGTCACCATTCTTCTACTTAAGCATTTCATTCACGAACAGACCCTGGTGGGAATTTAAAGTACATTATTTGTTCTATCCATCTATTAGTTCAGCCAGGATATAGCCTAGATTTTTGTATCTGTTATAATAATGGACAGCTGCTAATAGCCAAATGCACACGATGCTTGATGCAGAACTCAGGCACTTCTTCAGTTGGGATGAAGATGAAGGCTGGGAAAGATGGGATGCCCTGGGGACTCACCTCCAGCCTCATTATCTGAATGTTTTCAAGTAGAAAAAAATAACCAATAACACAAGCTCACAAAAAAAAAAAAAAAAAACAGAACTCAGAGGCTTTCCGTGCATGGTCATGTCTAAAGTCACTTTTAAATTCAAATAAATATTTGTGGGAAAACAGCTTCCCCCATTCTCCTAGCACTCATAACTTAATTATAGTAGCCGCCAGGCATCTTTAACTTTCATGACCAACAGATCACTCTGGGTCTCAGTGACCTTGGCAATTGTAACAGAGTAATATTTTCACAAGGATGAAATGTTCTTGAATACATTTCTCCAACGTACTAGTGTTCACAGACATTTCTCAGCAGAGAATAGCCCAGAGCTACTCTCAGTGAGAAAGGAGAGTTGCTGGGGTTCTTCTTTTGGGCCCTCAATCAGCTGGGGGAGTCCGCACCAAAGACTCAGGCTTTGAAAATCCCCCAGTGGCCACACGTCCAACCAGAAAGAGGAGCACAAAGGCAATGAGGAAAGAGCAAGGGAGAAAACACGTAAGGAGATAATTATTCATTGTTCTTTATTTTTTTCAGTATGATATTTTGTGTAACGTCACTCCTAACATTCTCTGCAGATATTTGTCATTTGAGTTCAACAAAGACACATGGGACAGATGGGAATTTAGTGTTTTAAAAATGCAAATCTATCACTTACTCATAAAACAATGGTTGTTAAGTGCAGGAACTAAGTCAATGCAATCACCACAATCTCTGCATTATTTTTTCTTGAGAATAAACTCCCACTCTGCCCTCAGACAGTATTGCTCTCAGAACATCACGTCTTGTTTTATCTTGTGTTAGAAGAGTTTGAGCTCATGATCGATAGCTCATTTTTCCACCTTGAGTCATGCAAATGCAAATCCTTACCTTTAAATCATATTGATCTCAGTTGCCTATGAAATTTTCAGAGAGGCTTAAAAAGGCCAGCTATTTGCATTCTCCGCTATTTGCATTCTCCAAATGAGACAAATGTCTCATTTGGAGAAATGATGTTCAGCTCACTTTTCCAAATGCCATATTCTGGCTATGTTCAGATAACATTCCTCTGCTGAAAACTATCACGTTATTCCTTAAGGAATTGTGGTAGTATCATCTAGAAAACATATCAAGATGCAGGCCTTAGGAGAAAAAAAAAAAAAAAAAAAAGATCTTGCATTCTTTCATGGTGAAAGTTATTTTCTTGGAGAAAAGAGGAAAAACCCCAAACACTGGAAATCTCACAGAGCTAAAAATTAGGACCTATCAGAAAATGTTTCATCTGATTTTTCAAATTTCCAAGTTTCAGCAGATCAAAAACCGTCACATATGTATTCCCATAACCTGTGGGCTCTTACCAAGTGGAACAAGAACTCTCAAAAAGTTTTGCCTTTACAGTTAAATCAAAAGCAGATTGGTCAACAGAGACAGAAGGTCATGACCAGCTCAAGTGGTTGCAATGTGCTTAATGTGCTCCTGAGACTTTGCACCTAAACCACAGATCCAGTTTGCTTCAATTTCATAATAGCTGGAAATCTTCCCAACTGAGGGATTCATTAGCAAATAATAACTTGTATGGAACAAAGACAGACCTGACCTGCTGGTTTTTGCCATATATATTTAAGGTTTCTGCCACAGTGTTGTTTTTCTTGAAAAGAGGTCGAAAATTTTTATTTAATTAAGGGGAAATAAATCCACTGAACTTGACTTTAACTGTCTGATGTAAATATTCCCAGGAGTCACAGAATCACAGAATGGCCAGGGTTGGAAGGGACCTCAAGGATCATGAATTTCCAACCCCCCTGCCACAGGCAGGGCCAACAACCTCTACATTTATTACCAGACAAGGCTGCCCAGGGCCCCATCCAACCTGGCCTTGAACACCTTCAGGGATGGAGGCATCCACAACCTCTGTGGGCAGCCTGTTCCAGTACCTCACCACTCTCTCTGTAAAGGAGTGATCTTACTTAAACTGTGTCCCAACACATTCATCTCCTTTAAAAAGTTTATCTTTCTGCCATGAGTGCTATGAGTAGACAATAACCATTAAAGCTGACATCAGGTAAGATCAGTCCAATGAGTATGAGCCCAGCAGAATTTCAAAGCTCTGTGTTCGATCATTTGTTAATTTTCTAGGTAGCTTTATGAATCTGAAGATAACAGGAGTCGACTGTCTTTTGAAAAGAAGCAGAAGTCTGGAGATTTCATGCATAAACCAATACAGTCTATTTGACTTACCATTAATGAGAGGCACAAACTGAAGTATTTTTCAGTGGGCCTGCAGGCAGATAAATGGTTACCTTTCCAAATCAAGAGACCATGCTCAGAGTTTGCCATTAAATTCCTGGAGTTGTATTTCATGAAGATACTAGGAACCCAAGTTTAAATGTAGTTGTAACCCCATATTTGGTGTGTCAAATAAAAGCCAAATTCAAGTTTTCCTGCATGCTTCTTTGTTTAAGATAGAATAGATTACCTTGACTTCCTTTCCTAAGCCTGGAATTTGGGGCCAAATTGATCCCGTCACAGCTTGTAGAGGTACAGACTCTCAGGTGATAAAAAAAATAGTCACATGTACAAGAGTAAGCCTAACATTTTTTAAAAATGGAGAATCTATTAATCTTCCTTACAAAGCGCTTCTGCAAGACTGACAGCAATGCAACTCATTCTGTCATGCCAGATTAAGCAGGTCCTCACAAAAGCAGATCCCAGTGTTTTTGAGCAAAATAAGTATATGTGCAATATGTCAAAGTTCAACATAACGGCTTTTGGCAGGGATTCTTCCAGTCTCGTGCCTTTACCTCAACTCTACCATAGTTTAGTTTTTAAAAGTGTATTTGTAATGCCTTATTTATTTGCCTGGCAATGCTATTATTGTAATCATTTTAGATTTCACTATGAACTGGAGAAAATTTAAAATGATGTATTAACTGTTTCTATGCCCTACTGGTTCAGTACTTGTGGTAAGTGCTGGCTTCTTGTCATCACAACCTACTTTTTCATAGCTAGGAAGGACAGCAAGACCTAGCAAGTGCAAATCTTCGCAAACCCTACAAGTTATGATCTGAAACAATGAAATCTGAGATCTGATAATACTGACAGAGAATTGCTTTTGTGTCAGAAACTGTTGAGGGCCACATAGTCTAGTGCCTTCAATGGTCACAAGAACACAGAATATGAAGGAAGAATGAAGGAGGTACCCCAGCTATGTAGCACAGATCTAGCCCCAAGGAGAACAGATCTTTTTTCTGCAATCAGCTACAAATAAGGATGGATTCACCATTTTAGATTACAAGAAGCATTGCTGTTGTCTCATTCAGTATTTTAGTCTCATGTTTGATCAGTTTTACTATGGATATTCTGAAGGCATATGACAGGTTTAAGTAATCACGGTAATAATGCCTTTCCTTTGATAAATTGAATCTTTTTCATTACATTTCTGTAAATTAAAACAACACCAACAATCACTTTAGCCACTGACAATTACTAGCATTGGAATAATGTAGTTTGGACCACTAAAGGTCATCTAATTCAACCTGCTCAAAACTGGTCCGACTAGATCAGGTTGCTCAGTGCACTCAGGCTTTGAACACCAAAGGCTGTGACCACCTTCTTCCAAACTGATAAAAGAAAAAATTAAAAAGTAAAACAATGAGAAAAAGTGTTAGTCGATGGGTCTCATGGTCAGTTGCCAACAGGTCTGGTTGTTTTGTTTGCTTGTTTCAAATTTGAACATTCTAATCGCATTCTTTCAGGGAGCACCTATGGTTTTCTTCATCTATAGAAAACAAAAAGACACTGAGCATAAAACAAGACTTCAGAACTTCCCCATTCTCACAGTTATATTAGAATTAACAATAACATTTCAGATAGCTCCTCAGGTAATAACTTTACATAGGCTAGGCAACTTTACACAACGTGGGCATAAGCTGTGTTTAATTTTATCAGATTTTTCATATCTGTTTTTATTATTGCTAATAAAATTCCTGTCCCACAGCCCAGCACTTCAGATGGGCACTGATAAATATAAGTAAGTATTTAGCAACCCTTCTGCCTCTTTGTCATCTGTGTTCGTGAATTTATAATTTGTATATAGCAATTGACTTTCACCTGGCAGAAGACAGTTTTGGCTCCCAACAAGGTTTAAAAAAATTCCTTATCACTTTTCACTCTATTGTGATCAGATTTTTTTTTTTTTTTTCTTAGTGTATTTTTTAATGTTTTACTGTTTCTCTGTTTAACTAAAGATCTTTTCACAGAATCACAGAATCACAGAACGGCCAGAGTTGGAAGGGACCTCAAGGATCACGAATCTCCAACCCTCTGCCACAGACAGGGCCACCAACCTCCACATTTAATACCAGACCAGGCTGCCCAGGGCCCCATCCAACCTGGCCTTGAACACCTCCAGGGACGGGCATCCTTTATTGTTGTTGTTTTTTTACATATCCCTCTTTTTGATGGTGAAGTTTTGGAACAAATAGTGTGATATTCTTGAACAATTTCTGATTTATTTCAACATCTTGCTTCTTAAAATATGCTCAGTCAGTTATGCCAAGTAGGGCTTTAATCTTTGGAAAACTGGCCCTGTTAAAGTTCCAAATATGCAGATTTTTGGTCAGTGCCCTATAGTCATGTATATAAAGTAAACTCAAATTGACTGTGATCTCTAGTACCTCAGCAACTTCTTTTTTGGTGGGCCTGTAACTAACACTTTTTCATTCAGCAGTCTTCAATCCATTATCAAGTTACCTTATGCTGGATATAGGACTTCCTGTTTTGAGAAGACAACAGTATTATTTATAGAAACACTAAGGAGATTTGTTACTGGTCACAGGAGATCAGCAGCAAATGGCCCTCTGGTTGAAGTTATCCATGCTAAGCTTTTTGGTTGCCTTTTGACTGTTGTTATTTCCCATGCCCCCTATAAATTATTAACAGATGCTTAAGGAACAGCTCACGCTATCTCCTAGGAAGATCTACTGGGCTATAAAAGACATATACCTGTACTGTAAGCTGACTTTCACGCCAAAGAACTGTGAAGGCACGATTTTCAGATACAAGCGACTTTTAAGACATATCTGCTGAGTATGAAGAACTGGATGATGGCGATAGGCACATTAACAGAGACCCCTGGACACAGCATAACACCTGCCTTTTTAACGGGATGTGGTCCAGATGCAATATATCTCAGCAACCTGGACATTTCATGGGAGCTAGTGGTCCTCTCTCTGAGTTTATTAGTTTGGGCCCAGGGCCAGACAAAAATAACTAAGTTGCATCTGGACACTCCCTTTCTCCCAACAGAATGCATCCAGCCAGCCCAGGTGTCTCTGAGCCCACTGTCACCCAAATGTCCCCACACTAGAAGTTCCAGAGTTAATGTGGAAGAAGGAGCTCAAATATCTCTGCACCTGCCAGTGTGCACATGACCAAAATCATTTCCCAGCCTCCTGCTTTCCTCCTTCCATCCTTCATCTGAAGCCTTGGCTTTGTGGAGCGGATACAGGGCATGGCCAAAGTCTGAATCAGGTGGAAGAAGAGCTGACAGCACCGGCTGTCTCGTCTTCATTCTTCTTTTCACCATCCAGTATAGGCACTGTTTTAAATTACACAGAAATAGGCTGTAAAGCTCTCATCAATCTCACTTGTTCAAATGCAGCTTTTCCACATTAATCATTTATAGTGTCATGAGTAAACAATGCCACATGTGGCCATAATGATGGTGCTGCTCTATTATTCATTCATCCCAAGGTGTACTGCTTACTCCTCTTTAAAAAGCTCTGTGAAAAAGAAACTATAGAACCACCTTTTTGTTTAAGGGTCAAAGACGGGAATATTCAGGGAGCTGAGGAACACAGACTGCCCCTGCCGAGAAAAGAGAAGTGTCACATTTCAGCATCCCTGCACTCATCTTTTCTTTGTGCACCTAAAGATGCCTGATCTCTCTCTTGAGAGGTATGCTCAAAGACTGGAAACACGGCAGCTTTATTAGGACACTGCATCACAAAGTCTAACAACCTGTTTCTAAGCAGTGGTACTTCTGAACTATACTTCTTGCTAGTCCCCAAACTATTTCATGTGCATCCAAATTCCATTTTTGTTCACCCCATGTAACCTTTTTAGGAAGGAAAGGGGTGCATCCACTGCTTGTTGTAGGAAACCTACTTCCTATCTTACATTGCTATGCTTGGTGAGATATGCTAAGAAGTCCTGGGTAAGTTTGGGCTTTCTGTTCATGGCACTGTGCTGTGCCATTTAGATGCAATTCAATTTTTTCCTTTTCAAAATATATTTCAGAGTAGAAAGAACTTCAGACTTGGGACTCTGAATTTCAATCCCACGAGTACTTAAATTCTAGGGTATAATTTGGACTCTATCCCCCCCCCTCCCGCCCTCATCCCCCCAGATGCACACACACACACCCCAAAAAAAAAAAAAAGCCAGCATAAAAACACTCCCTGGAGCTGCCAGACTGCTTGGCTTATCCAGCAAATCACAAATGTAAAGCTGGTATTTGAGTCTCAGCTTGGAACAAAGAGACTGAACACAAACCTCAACTTTCATTCCTGCAAGAGAAGTTTCCATCTCTCCTGTTTGCGGAGGAAAGTTTCAAAACATGACCTGACTGCACTCGAGCAGGCTGCTGGGAAAGGAGGGAGAGCTGACTCATGAGTTTTGCTACTTGAGGATTTCAGCATTGGGACATCGGCCAGGTGGGAACAGAATTTGAGACTTTGGAGCCTCATTAATTAATACAACTGTGCTGTTTCTCTGGATGTTGCTGGTCCTTACTGGAGTCAGTGCCACAGGAAAATGCTTTGGTTTTGAAGAGAGATATCAGCCAGGTGCCCTCCCTCCTCCTGAACAAACTTACCCTGGAAAAGACTATGTTCGAGGCAACACATGTGGGAAATCCCAGGTGCCTCGTTATTTCTGGTAGATGTTAAACAGTACTCCATCAGCACATTTGCCCACATCAGCTGCCCCAGAAGAATGCCAGTCTCCTTTAGCCCAACCTGTTCAACAAGGACTCTTGCTATGGCATGGACATTAGTGGTGGTGTCCTTGGTGCCATCATCTCCATTAATGGCCTTCAGCAAAATGACCCCAGTGGGCCCATCCATCTGTGTCTGCTGCCTCTACAGAGATCAGCTTTGACAAATCTATTCAAAAGAAAAATGACTGCACTGGTTTTATAAGAAACTCCAAATTATGAGCATAAAAACATTGCAAATGAGATACCAAGAAGATAATAAGATAGTGTTACATAACACTGAAGTACTCTGCAATAGCAACAGATTCACTCTACCCTCCTAAATGGCAAGAAAAAAATAATGAGAGGGAAAATGGTTTCATCTTTATTTCAGATTATGAAGAAGGGCAAGAAAATATTGTCAGCACCAAAAAAAAAAAAAAAAAAAAGAATTTCAAGGATTCATTGGTGTCTAAGCTCCATTGCTTTTGAAGCTAATAGGAATTTTATTGCTCATCTAAATGTATGCAGAATTAGGCACCTCTAGAAGTCCTAACCAAGAAGAACATTTTGACCACTTACAAGTTGATAACAGAAGAAACAATTAATTAACACAAAGACAGATGAAGAAGATCACTGGCTGACCAGAAAAACAAAAACAAAACAAACGAAACAAACAAAACCTAACTTACATTTAAAGAGGGTGCTCAATTATTGAGAGAGAACGACATAAGCAAGAATGGATGAGTAACAGGGAATGGTGCAGGAGAGCTGAGAGCTGCAGTTTCAGCTGGACAAAGTATGGAGGTATACATGACTCATTCAAAGCACTCAGTACTTTTCCTGGCTATCAGCTAAGCATGAGGTGCTGGGCTGCTTGCTAAGGGATCAGGGCTGGATTCGAACAGCAGGGGTGCTGTACATGCCCAAGATCTGGATTTCTCTTTACAAATTCCATACAGCTCAGCAGTTATCTGGAAATCTGCTTAGGACAAGAAGCAGAAGGAAGTGAGAAAGGGTGGGAAGAAGAGAAATAATTTATGTGTGTGTATTTTTATTTTTACTAGATTGCATTATTTTTCTGGCATTTTATTTCTTGCTGTTGTCCTGACTTTTGGGTGTGGTAGGCTCTGAGCGTTGCCCTGTGTGCCTTTAGGAACAATATTCTCTGGGCAAAATTGCTTTTTCCATTTCATTGCAGTATTGTGGTTATATGTTTGTTTCATAAGGAGAGTGGGTTATTTGGCAATTTAGGTTCATATTGTGGGTGTGGTCCCTGTCGATAGTTTACTTCTGGATTAAATTCTTCATGAACTGTTACTTCTCTCATAGTATACCAGTCAGCAACATACCATTGTCCTCAGTAGGATTTTATTTTATTTCCCATTTTCTCATCAAAACACCCATTTTGTCTGGCCTGCCATATTCACTTTGTTTGGATGGTTTCAGGACCTTCTCAGGACACATGTATTGGTGACAGCCACCTGAAGCACACGCAGCCTTGTGCAGACTATGACCTCATTCATTGACATCCTTCTAGATTACTTTCTGTACCACTGTGCTCTGTTATTAAGGCATCTCTGCAGAGCACTTGACCATGGAACGTAAACCTACCTCAAAGGTCTCTTGAGAGCAATATGACAGGCAAGAGGAGGAGACACAGATGCTGGCAATGGAAGACCATAGCAGATGCTGCACAAAGTATTCTTCTGTATGTCTTGGGAACATACAATAAGCAAAGAAATGTCATTTCTGAACAATCACAGAAGCAGCTATGAGTACCCACGATCTATAGCAGGTATTTATCATGGGAAGGGCGACTCTATTTATACAGTGGATTCCTTGCTTTTCCAGAGGGCAAACAAGAGTAGGAGCACATTTTTCCTTAGCTGACTACTGATAAAAGCTAAGGAGAACTGCATCTTAATTTAGGTCCTTCAAGTATAAGCCTGACTTGCACTGATATGAACATATCTTAGATAAAGCAGTGCCGAGCAATCTCAATATATGGTTCCCTTTGCTATGCTAAAACACATACGCTAAAATAAGGCATTAGGCAAGCATCCCAAGGTCTGCATTGGCACGCTGCCTGTTAAATATGCCCTGCTTGAAGCATGGGAGATCCAATTCCTTGCAAGTAGATCAGGTAGCTCCTCAGTGCACATTTGTGTAGTGCTAGTTTGGGGTAGAGTAATAACCCATTGGCTGGTGGCTTGGTTTTCTCTGAAAAGGAAGACAAATAGGGAAAAGTTGCCCATTTGGAAGACAAAAGCAGACTCTTCCTGGACTTGCTGGGTCTATCTGGGACCCAAACCTGGTCAACAACAGACTCCCACCCAAAATTAAGTAGTCCCACATCTTTAGAGCTGGATACCTGCCTGAGGCTCAGGTCTCTGCTGGGACCTGCACCTCAGACTCAAACATATGGCAAGCCTACCAAACCACTGTATTTCCCATGAAATCAAGAGATAGGGAGTGTAAGTGGCCGTACCTCAGGCAGTCACAGCTGGTAGCAGGGCTGTGTCTCCAGTACTGGAGATGTGAACCTCTGCCTGCAGCTATGACAAGAAAAGCAAGTGGTGTGGCAGAATTGCTGCAGAGCGGCAGTAAAATCATACGTATCACACCACTACTGTAGCACAGGCACAAATTAAGCCTAGGCTGAGGCCCTTTTTAAAACAATATAAATTAAAAAAAAAAAAAAAAGGCCCACTAGGTTTAATTTAGAATATCTTTCCTTGCGACTGCATGGCAGATTGACAAAACAGACTTTTTAAATCACCTCTGAAACTTCATTCAATGACAGGATACCAAAAAGAGTCTTTTGTGTTAAAGTGTTAATTATTAAAACATGACCGAACGGTTAGTTCAATTTACAGCATTGCCATTAGAAAGAATGCTGGAAACAATACACATATTACAAGGTTATGTTCTATGTGCTGTTACTTGGAGAGTCTCTTAAGTGAGTAAAGACGAGTTATGGAGCCAAGAAATTCTACACTGGAATGGTGTTAGTTCTGCTTTTCTCTCAGTACAATCTCATTTATCTGAAATGCTACAGGAAGCAAAAAATGTTTTGGCCAAAAAGAGCCTCAAATAATCAAAAGAAATCCTGAGGAAGTGATTCAGCCAAACACTGAAGAAGAAAGGCACTTCCAGATGAAGAAAATCAATCACACAGGTAAATGGCAGTCAGCATTGTTTGAGTTGGAAAGAACCCCTAAAGGCCATCTAGTTCAACTCCCTGTAGGGTTACCTACAGCTCGATCAGCTGCTTAGAGCCCTATCCAGCCTGACCTTTGGTGGCTCCAGGAATGGGGCATCCACCACCTCTCTGGGCAACCCATGCCAGTGCCTCACCACCCTTACTATAAAAAATACTTCTTTCTTATATCCAATCTAAATCTCCTGTGTTTGAAATTTTCCTTTGTTCTGCAGAGCCCACTAAAGATTCTGTCCTTCTTACAGCCCCCCTTTAGATACTGAAAGGCTTCTTTGTTGTTTATTTGTATTTGGATAGCTTTGTTATAGCCATTTCTGATTCATTAATCAGTTTGTTGTTGCTTATAAAAGAAACAGCATTCAACTTACAGCAGGTTTCCTAAACAGTCATTGACAGGCTCCATGAATGCAAGTGTAACCCTGACATTATTTCTCAGAAGTATCTATTCATCTCTATTCATCTGTCCATTCCAGGCAAGAAGGAGACCAGGCTGAAGGCTGCTGACCCCAGAGGGCAGCCATTCTGTGAATCACAGGAGCAAGATACTGAAACTGAGATTCAGTCGTAGATTTTGCAGCACCTAAAACCAAACCAAGATGCAGGTTCATTTTTTTGGCAGCACAGATCCAGCTCATGGGGACAATCTAATGCTGTACTGAATCAAAAGAAGCATATACAGCATTTTTTCACCCATAAAGTACTAAGCCATACATAAAGCATTGAAGCAAGTTTAGTAACTGTTTGCATCAATTTTTCATTATGCTAAAAATAACCACACAGCAAAACCCCTCAAGCCATATCATAGAATCACAGAATCAGCAAGGTTGGAAAAGACCTCCAAGATCATCCAATCCAACTGTCCACCTACCAATAATATTTCCCCACTAGTATCACTGTAGCTCTGTTGAATTCTGCGTAATAAGATGTGGGTCTTTTACCTTCAGCTAGAGATCAGTCCTTGTGTATGTTTACTTGACAGTTCAGGGTTTTTTAGCAATTATACTCAGACCTGTTATGTATAGCAGCAGCACAGACTGAAACTCGCACGTGGCTGCACAGAAGCGTTGAAGTCAGTGGTGACAAACTGGTGTGAAGCAAGAGCAGCACTGGATCCTGTGACTTGCTGTGTTTTGGTTATTTTTTTTCCTTCAGACTCATTCTTTATTTAATTTACAGCCTCCAGTTCTGTTCATCTTCCTCCATTCCCAAGTCCTTAGTAATAACCCTATTTCCTCAGCTCTCTTCCCATAAATAATTCTCCTGAAACAACAAGAGGAGAGCCTGGTCTGTGAGCATAAGTCCCCCTTAGAGAAGGCCAGGAGATCAATTACTCTCCTTGAAATGGCATGGGAAAAGGAGAATTTTGGAACAGAATTTCACACAACATTTTATAACAACAGAGTGGGAGCAGGAAAAGCAGTGACCAAGGAAGAAGTGCAGTACACCCATTGCTTTTACTTTAGTGCATGCTTCCATGGAGAACAAGAAGAAAAAATACCCAGACATCACTGGGTATTAGTGCTTATTTCTGATTGATTTTCCTGGCATCTAAATGTTATCATCTAAATGATAGCTAATGTAGCAATATATAGACATGAGTGCTCTTCAACATTACAATTCCATAACTGTTTATGTTAGCATGCAATGAAATCAGTCATCTGTGCTGCTAATTAACTGCTGCATTGTGCTGCAAGACAATCTAGGAAAAGGACGTGAAAGACTTAAAATTAATTCTAGTTCAATGAAAATGATCTCTGGCAAAACTGTTTAATAAATGTAGTAACAGCTTTTACTAAATATACTTTACACTTGATGTAATTTTACACTGCCTTTGCATAAGGTGATTGTTCAGTTAGCAATGAAAATGCCCCCATTGTAATTTTTGTAGCTAATGTTTGCAGAGTATTTCCACTGTTTTGCAATGCTGTGAGCCTGAATGGCATTATTTCTACTTAGTGTATGGTCGAAATAGGACCAGTGAAGAGTAGAGTAGCAGTGCTTGATTAAAAAATACATCCCAAGAGTGGAGGAGGTGATGTCTTTCACTTATCTGTACAGTATTTAAATGAACTTTTTTTTCTCTTCTCTATTTGAGATAATATTTGACTGCAAAGATCAGAGTGGCAGTAAGTCACTGTTGAGAAGAATGTTGAATCATAAGAAAAGAAATGAATGAAAAGGAAAAGGAAAAGGAAAAGGAAAAGGAAAAGGAAAAGGAAAAGGAAAAGAGAAAATGGTGTTAAATCAATTTAGAAATTTTCTTTCTTCCTAGAGATCTTCTTGTCATCCTATTTTTTCATTCTTGTTAATGCCAATACCATTAATTAATTGTTGTATGTGCAGCTGGCACTCAAATTTATAGATAATGCCAAGAATATGGGGAAAAATAAAAAATTTTTGTAACAAGAAATCTTGGTCTGGCCTAGAGTATAAGGGGTCGTTTGACCATCTGTAAAGAAATCTCTCTGAAAATAATTCCTTGTCAAAGAAAAAAGAGTGTCTTTTGGCACAATGGATCTTGAATGACCCAAGGGATCCAAAAGGAAAACAAGGAGGCCAAGGCAAACTTCTTCTAGAGGGAAGACCAAAGGGCTCATGCTATGAAGTCTAGAGAAGACAAGAGTGGTGGGGATAGTATGGCAGAAAAATGTCACTCTTCTATGCCACACTGAATATAATGTATAGAGCAATGGGAGAGAAGAATGGGAGTACAGTTTAGGTTGCAACAAAGGTTCTCCAACTACTTGGACATGTCTATGATGGAGACATTAAGAGGATGTTCCGTGACAGACAGTTTAAGTGCAAGACAGACATCATCCAGCAGCTAACACTTCATGGCTCCATGAAAAGGCGCACATTCACCAGCCAGGCAGCAAAAGCACGCTCAGTTCTGAGTCAGAGAAACACATCTTTCAGAGGATTACAAGATGATGTAGGAAGTTGAGACTGCAAGTTGCCGACAATGAATACCGACAATGAATACCAGACGGCCGATGCAGCGCTGCCAGCTCATCAAGGGCCTGACTCAGCAATCGGCTCTGCTTTCTGCGACCGCTGCGCCAGGGGTTTGCTGCTCCCACACTGTATAGCATACCTCAAAAGCCAGAACAAGCTCTTCTTTTTCTTCCTTCCTTCCTTCCTTTCTTCTTTCTTCCTTTCTTTCTTTCTTCTTTCTTTCTTTCTTTCTTTCTTTCTTTCTTTCTTTCTTTCTTTCTTTCTTTCTTTCTTTCTTTCTTTCTTTCTTTCTTTCTTTCTTTCTTTCTTTCTCTCTTTCTCTCTTTCTCTCTTTCTCTTCTTCTTTCTTTCTTTCTTTCTTTCTTTCTTTCTTTCTTTCTTTCTTTCTTTCTTTCTTTCTTTCTTTCTTTCTTTCTTTCTTTCTTTCTTTCTTTCTTTCCTTTCTTTCTTTCTTTCTTTCTTTCTTTCTTTCTTTCTTTCTTTCTTTCTTTCTTTCTTTCTTTCTTTCTTTCTTTCTTTCTTTCTTTCTTCTTTCTTTCTTTCTTCTTCCTTCCTTCCTTCCTTCCTTCCTTCCTTCCTTCCTTCCTTCCTTCCTTCCTTCCTTCCTTCCTTCCTTCCTTCCTTCCTTCCTTCCTTCCTTCCTTCCTTCCTTCCTTCCTTCCTTCCTTCCTTCCTTCTCTCTCTTTCTCTCTTTCTTTCTTCTGGGATCTTTAACAACAGCTGCTTTCCTGTCTTCCCCTGCCCTGCTACTGTGGAAACCCTCCTACAATGGCCACAAGCAAGACTGGGATTTAGGCAATGCTCTTTCTTCCTGCTCTACTTGCCTATTGCAGGCAGAGCATCTCTCCTGAAACAGGTGGGGAAAATATGTAACACACAGGCAGCCAGTGAGGAAGCTATTGGGGAAGAAAATAGGGAAAGAAGTTGTAAAAGATGGAAGATTGTAATAGACGGGGGAAAGCAGAGCAGAAAAACATGCTTAGAGTCTCTGGTCAGTAAGAAACTTAGGGTATGGTTTTGTATTACTACATCTGTCATGGAAACAACTGGAGAACAGGGATTTTCCATGTTGCATGCGAATTCTGATATTAAAAAGAAAGTGGCTCTGAGCTAGAGAGAAAAGACTAGCACAGGTTATATTACAAAAGGAAATGAATAAAAAAGATCTGGAGCTGATTTTCTCCAGAACACTTTATCAGTCTATTCCCTGCAGTTTGGACTGCAGGGCGAGAGGTGCCCAGCAGACCTATGGCAGCAGCCAGTGTGCCAGAAAACCATTTCAGAAACCTGCCTGCAAATCCAGGGACACCCATAGTCTCCTTGAGACTCTTTTTCAGGAAAATACTCATTCACGCATTCCAAATGCATAATCAGAAAATGTACTGAAGTGTTATTCCCATTCTCACCTGCCATTTGTGTAATCCTTTGATTATCTATTTGATTTTAAATTGTTTGCAATGAACTTTAATGTGCCACAGATAACCTTTCAATAAGCATGCTACTAAAGGTAAACTATTAATATGTTCCTCTTAAGAAGCAATAATAGGGTTAAGTGCTTGCATGGCTCATTTATTAGAAAAATGTGTGCAAGTAACTCAAGGAGTTTTCAGTAAGTTACTCTTTATGAGCTAGATTCAATCAAGATTTCTTCTGGCTTCCAGGCTGCAAATAATTGTCCAAGGCAGCTCAGTGTCAAAGCCTCGGTGCCTGCACTGGCCAACACTGCTTCTCATGGCAGCAGAGCCTCATTCCAGCTCTGCAGGCCTGCCCAGCCAGCACAGTGCTGTGCTGCTAGGACACTGAGCAGCCAACCCCAACAGATAGTCCCAGACAGGAGTTGTACACCAGGTGGGAGAGCCACCAAGGTGACAGAGTTTCAGGACCCAAGGCTCTATAGTGGCATCTTCAACACCATGATTACCACAAAGACTAACCTCTCCTGGAGGGCCTTATCTTGGTCAATTCAAACATCAGGGATCACCAACAGTGGGTGGAAAGGCCCCAGCTCCTCGAGAACATCAAATTTGCCTTATCTGCAGCTGTTATGGTCTGGTGATCTGTCTTACTATGTGTGCCTCTGGATCTTCCACATGAGGAAGAGTCCTGCTCTGTATATCTGATCATCACTTAACTGCAAGCACCAGAGAGTGGTCTTCTCTCTGCTCTCACCCTGCAACAGATTTTTCTTATTTTTAAACAAGATTTTTTGGGGGCCAGGAATAATAGGGTTGTTTTTTTTTTTAATTGATTGATTGATTTGTTTATTTATTTTACAGCCTAGATGTATTATCTCGAACTGAAACATTCTCAAATTGGTGTTTAGAAAATGTTTTCAGTTAGAGACTGACTCTTCATATTTATTTCTTTTATTAGGATTAAGCAGGCCAAAACCAAGATGTTCTATTTTGGATTAAATAAACCGTTTCAGGTTGACTACCCTCTTTCATGTACTTGAAGTATGAAAGAGAAATAGGCTTTGTTGAAACAAAGATAAATGTATAAAACACTCTGTAGTCCATTTTTCACACAGCTACATTCAAAACTTCTTCTACTTGAATTAACTCTTCCCACTTTTCCTTCATGTAGGCTATCTTATTCTGAGCAGTTAAAGAGAAGATATAAAAACATTTTAAAGTAAGAGCTACCTGCCATCTGTAAAACAAAACACAGAAACGCAGAAGTGAATCTCTTTTTAATCTGAAACAGAAATTGTAAGCTCTGAAATTTTAGCATGTGGCCTCACCCTTACAACTGCCTGCATTGGCTCTGCTTTTGATAAACTGAGCCACAAACACAGAGCTAAAGCCTTTGGCAAACAGTATACCTATGAATCAAAAACAGCGCAAAGGAACAGGGAGTGTATTAGTGTGGCTTTACTGAAGTCAGAGATGACACAGCTGGATCAGCAGAAGCTGAGACCTGGAGTTCTGAGGCCTCTGAACTTCAGGGAAAATATTTAGTGTCCAATCTTCAAAAGCCTTGCTTATTTTAGAATGAGTTAGTGTATGCATTTTTGCATAGGTAACTATCAAGATGTTACTTTCATTGAATAACAGATTTTTAGCTCCTCAGCATATGTTTTACATGGAGGATGGGGATGAGTGGGGATAAATTAAATTAAAATGCAATTTGATTTCTTTTGAAGATATCGGAGAAATTAAAATGCAGAGATACCTCAAAAAAAAAGCCTTCCCTTCCCTTCCCTTCCCTTCCCTTCCCTTCCCTTCCCTTCCCTTCCCTTCCCTTCCCTTCCCTTCCCTTCCCTTCCCTTCCCTTCCCTTCCCTTCCCTTCCCTTCCCTTCCCTTCCCTTCCCTTCCCTTCCCTTCCCTTCCCTTCCCTTCCCTTCCCTTCCCTTCCCTTCCCTTCCCTTCCCTTCCCTTCCCTTCCCTTCCCTTCCCTTCCCTTCCCTTCCCTTCCCTTCCCTTCTCTTTCTCTTTCTTTTTCTCTTTGAAGGAATAGAGGCCTGATGGCTGTCCTCCCTTTCCTTTTCTCCTACAGGACATATCTGCCATGGCTCTGCCCACAAGTTACAGAGGCTTTCTTTTCACAGGGCTCCACTCTGTTGGGACCACTTTGCCCTTTCCCAGAAAGTCCAGTCCCACCACAGCTCCTCATCCTTCTCTGGCTGCAGTGGTTCTCAGAGTGTTGTGGCAGAGCCAAAAGCTAACTCAGCAGCATTTTCCACTGTATGATGCCATGATGGGCTTGCATCACAAACACTTTGTACAGTTCTGGCTGCTCTTCCACCCCCACATCTTTAAAAAGATATTGTGGAAATTGGAGGAGACTCAGAGAAAAACAAGAAGGGTCAAAGGTACAGAGTGGTTTGCACACAAGGAACAGCTGAATGTCCTAGAAAACTTCATCCTGGAAAAACAAAAGACCTAGGAGAGGAGTAAAGGGTATGATTCAGTCAAAAATCAAGTAATTATAGTAGCATGGAGCAGGAAATGCCCATCCACTCCCTCTTGAAGAGGCAGAATTCAGAGGCACAGCATGGAGCTCGCAGTTGGTGTTTGGATGAGAACCAGGAAAAAAAGTATTTTTGTAGAAAAACTACATTTTGCACTTTAATTTTGCACTTAAACTGTGGGTGCCGTGTGTACATGGGCTCAGGAGGAAACTGAACAAGTTCATGAAATAAAAAAGCATGGTAGGTGGCTCAGTGTACAACATCCACTTCTACCACAGGAGTTGCAAATGTTTGGATGCTGAAAGAGTGTCTGGGGAAGCAGCATTCACACTTGCACTGTCTACCCTAAAAGAGCTAGGCTATACACAGCTTTAATCTGAGCCAGCATAATGCTTCCTGTATTTCCTATCAGTCATTCCTCCTGTAAAATCACAGCCTTCCTTTTTACTCACGGCTTCCAGTTTATTGCCTTAATATGACACAGGTACACTGAGGCACCAAAGTCTTTCCTCCCTTCTCCAGGGAGTGGTACAGCAGCCCTCAACCAGCCCACTCTGTTAGCTATCAAGCCATTAGGGAATGAATGAATGATTGCAGGGCAGGAGAATCACTGAATCACAAAGGTTGGAAAAGACCTACAAGATCATCCAGTCCAACCATCCACCCATCGCCAATAGTTCTCACTAAACATGTCCCTCAACACGTGCAAACGTTCCTTGAACACCTCCAGTGCTGGTGACTTCACCACCTCCCTGGGCAGCCCATTCCAGTGCCTGACCACTCTTTCAGAGAAGTAGTATTTCATAACATCCAACTTGAATCCCCCCCTGGTGCAACTTGAGGCCATTCCCTCTAGTCCTATAACTAGTTACATGAGAAAAGAGGCTGATCCCAGCTCACTACAATCTCCCTCTAGGTAGTTTCAGAGAGTGATAAGGTCTCCGTGAGCTTCCACTTCTACAGAAGGAAGAACAAACCAGCTCTGTCCCAGGAGGGACATCCCAGATGTTTTTTTCCTGCAGTATTCCAGGTCTCCTCACTGACAGGAGGAAAGTATCATCAAGGTGGCAGGCTGAGGATGACCCCAGAGAAGAGAGATTTCTCCATCAGTGCCTCTATAGACCAGACAACAGATGTAGCTGAAACCATTCTCAAGACATGTGACAATTTTTACCTTGATTGGTAAAGGCAGCTGGAGATAGCTGAGTTGGGGTCAGCTCTGAACATATCATCTGAGCCCTTAATAATATCAGGCAAACATATCCTTGCTGGACCATCGCTGGTCTCCTCCAAGCTCTCTGTCTCTTAAGCACCACTCAACCACAGGCAGAGCTGAGAAATCGTGGTTTAGCTGGGGAAAAATAGTGGCATTAGCTGAATTGATGCATTTCCTTTCCAGTCAACCAAAACTGTTAACATTTTTATTTTAGTTTTGGAAACAAAATCCTTTTTCTCATGTTCCAGTTCAGTAAGAAATCTTGTTTTGAAAATGTCCATGGCACAAGTATGTTTTTTTCCAAAAATTTCTCCTCCACTTTTACTTTACTTTTTACAGCTTCTGTTCCCCCAGAGTGCCATACTTTGGCACACTTATTTATTCCTCCCCTCAAAAGAGGAAAAAGACACTCATCTGTTCTCATTAGGGAGTCTCAATCAATCTCTTCAACCAGTGCCATAGTGGATTTTATAACACAAATATTCATGTCCGTAGTTAAACACCTTGGCAATGGGGATAGATTTGGACTAAGGCTGTTGATGTCTGCATCACTGAGACCAAAGGTGGCAGATGCACAACTAGTACAGCGGTTGGTGAAGCTATGGGTGTTTTCAACCAGGTGTCCAAAGTGGAGTGGGAAGCTTTGCTGTAGTGGGGGTAGAGAACCCTGTCCTAAACCCCATGGCTTCTCTGCCCCTTTTCCATGAGCACTTGTTGGCTTTGTTGTGCTCCTTTGAGTCTCAAAGGCTCTGGTGTCCAACCATATGTATTCAGGGTTATATACTGATTTCTCCAAATTATCTTCTAAGGTCTACGTCATTCAAATTAAATACATTTAAGTAAGGATGTTCAAAGGCTCTGTTGCTCTACTAAACAAGAGTCACTCAGAAATCTCAAGAAACTATGGCAAAAGTTGAGTGTGTATTTGAAACAAACCTGCTCAGTAGTTTGCCAAAGTTTCATATCCAGGGTGAGAGAGATGTGGTACCTTCGTGTAGTATGATGTTCAACTGTGGGATCCTTGGATAGGACCTAGCCTCCTGAAGCCATAGCTGCAGGAGTCCCATGGGTCCCATGAAAATCCTATTTCCCATTCCCATGGAAAGAGCCCATTGCAATCCCTGTAGCAGAAATCCTGCCTATAGTCATAACACTTTTGTCCTCCCCAGGGATCAAGTTTCAATATTTATTGTTTTCACAAAACTGAAGTGCTCTTCATCAGAGACGTTTTGTTCATCATTTCTGCTGGTCTTGTTAATCTCCCCCTCCTCTTTCCCAGATAAACCACAGTCAATGGATACGCTCAGTAACAAGCATCATGCCAAGGAATATCTTGCATACTTCAGAGGGGTGATGTCCTACCAGATTTATCTGGACTTTTAAACACCATTTTGAAATTTTTTTCTCACTTAGTGATCTACTGAATGAAAATTTTGTAATAATTTATTTGGAAAGGGGAAAAGGAACTGAAAAGTGAGAATTATTACCCAGTTTTTCTGGGATTGTCTGATAGCTTAATATTTTGGTTTTGAGGCCTCATAGCAGAACTGTCCTCAGGTGCAGCCCTATTGGTCATCAAAGCATTTTTCACCTAAACTCTTTATTTGCTCTTTAATTCCTGGTTCCATGAATAACCATCTCGCCCTTGTCAGAAAACATGCTGAATCCACCTCCCACCCTACCTCCTGTTTGCATTAACCCAACAAAGGAGCAATGCCTTTCCCATTCATGGGCAGTACAGTGTCTAGTCCTCATGGAGCCTTCGCTTTCCTACTTGGAGTGCCTAGACTCCACAGAAACTTCATTTTTCCCCTCTTCATTTACTTTTTAAAGCCAAGCCTTTGACCTTCTGGGTTTACTAATGGTTTTCCAACCTTCAAACAGTCATAAGGAGTGTGGTGTGTGCCTGCTACAGCCCCAGACCACAATTGAGAGCTCTGAATACCCTCTTATTAGCCCCCCAAAAATGTTAAAGCCAGGGTCAAGTGCTAAGCACTCACTGTTGTGGCTATATGTATTTATTTTTACTGGTATACTTATTTTCCTGCTAATTACTTCTCAAGGCAGATAGGATGGCATAGCAGAAGCCAGATGTGGGAATTGGGTGTATCACCTACATCTTTCCCTTAAAACAAGCATATCTAAAGCACAGAACATCTTTTCACCTTGAAACCTGGGATTTATTAGGAAATCCTGTATTGGATAGGATGGAGAAATCCACAGCCAGAAAGCAGAGTTGCTGGAGGATTGTCCCAGAACACAAACCACGATTTAAAACAAGTGTTTCTCACAAGCACCTCCCTTTCTTCCAATTAATTTCTTTGCAGGTTTATTTTCATTTCAATTCACCAGAAGCTCAGTGAAGGAAACACTGAAAAATGTCAGTGTAGCAAAATCTGATTTTAAAGCTCCATTACCAAAGTTACATTAAAAACTATTTCCAGTCCATACACAGTAATGTCAACCTGCTTGCTGTCATCTGCTTGTACTCCACCACACCAGTACCTCTCATGCTAAGGGTGCATTGCTTCCCTGGCCATTGCTTTCAGCCACGGTCAGCTTGCTTTTTGGGTGCTTCTTTGCATTTTCTGCAAAGAAAATCTCTGTAAGTGCCATTTAGCTATGCTGACTCTTGGCATTTTTGCACAACCTCCACAAGCTCTGATTTCTTGCACTTTTTCGTAGGACAGCTATTTGGTTACTCATGCAAGGGAATCGTCTCTGGCATGATGAAATTGAATTGTCTCAGAAATACAATCTGATGAGAATATTTGATGTAGACATGACTGCATCGTCTCTCCATCAGAGAGAAGAATAAGGAATTGAACCTTTCTAAATGGGGCTTGGCTTTGCAGTGCTGCAGCATGAACTGGTGTCAATGACTGCTGTGCCCTTGGAAGGCAGCCAGCTTCCCCTGCCATGTGCAGGACAGCCCAAGCTTCCAACCAAGCCTGGTTGCATCTTGCTACCTGTGACGTGCCATCGGTCCCCAAGACAAGACAAAATCAGGAGGTTTTGCGTTATTTTCATTGTAGACATTCAACCATCATTTGCATCTCCCATAAATCATGCTGATAATCGTGGCCAGACTGTGTATCCGCAGTTCCCACCGTTTGCATTCAGGGATGATGCACCCCCACTGCAGACCACAGCAGTCACTGCGGATCAGGGTCTGATCTCATGGCCCTGCTGTGTATCTAGCATCATTCAGTCAGTCCTGGCAGGTACTTTGGACTCATACCAGCATCACTCTGCCTCTCTGTCTGTTTTAAGAAGAATGTTTAGGAAGAGATGCCAAAAATATCTTTTCTCCAGTACAGGCACTGCCTAAGAACCTGTACTCAGTTATCAGAAACCTCCCGCCATCTGTTATTTCAGATATTAACATCAAAAAATTCAGTGCAAAATTCACAGTGTCCTGTAGCAATGGGTGCTCCAGGGGGCACAATGGCACCTGGCTCAACTATGAGCACTGCCTGCAGAATGTTTCAAAATTGAGATTCTGTGCAGAATGCTGGCAAGATTAGAGACAAAGACAGAGTCCACACAACCTCTACGTGTCCAGTTCCATGCACGAAACTCTCCTTTTTATCTGAACCAATGTTGCACAGAGATGTATTGCCCTGCCTGCAGTGAAGGACTCATGGCTTTATCTAACAAGGGAGAAAAATGAACTAGAAGTTCATACAGTTCCCTAGAACTGTAGAACTATAAAATCATAGAACCATAATGATTGAAAAAGACCAGTAAGATCACCTATTTCAACCATCACCCCCTCCCCATCATGCCATGGGGATGGTGGGGACATGGTGGGGATGTCCCTCAGTGCCACATCCACACTGTTCCTGAACACCTCCAGGAATGGTGACTCCACCACTTCCCTGGGCAGTCTGTGCCAATGCATCACCATTCCTTCTAAAAAGAAATCTTTCATAATATCCAAGCTAAACCTTCCCTGGTTCCTCATTGTATCAGAAGAGTGGATGAGTTATAAGCAACAAGAATTGATCATATTTTACATTGGTTTCTGAGCTAGAATTCAAACTACAGCAGCTGACAGGTGGTAGAGACTCAGACATGCCATTAGAGCAGCCTGTGGGGATCAGCTTTGTCCACCATGTCCTTGAAAATCACAGCGAACCATTCCCAGCTCCTGAGCTCCAGAGAGCAACAGCAGGCATCCTAACATGCTCATTGCTTGAAGGTGCAACAGAATGAGATTGGATAGGAGTTAGAGGAAGGAAAATAAAAGCTGATACATTTGCCTTGATCTACTGTCTGGAGAGCTAATTAGTCCTGGTTCTGATAAACATACTTTTGGGGAGAGGAAAAAAAAACAATCAGCCAAATTAACTTGCCATTTCTCCGGAGACTTTTAATGCATTGAAGAAAAAAACATTCAGTTTCATGCAGTTCTGACACAGGCACAACTCTGCACATGCTTGACAAGCACCACTGTTACAGGCTGCTTGTGAAGGAATCCAAAAGCATCTCCAGTTCATAAGTGTCTCTTTGTGAAGCCCAAGTTCCAAAAACAATTGTGGTCCTGCATCTCCCAGATACTTTCTGTCATGATATACCAGAAGCCATCATCATTTGGTGCAATTTGTTCTAATTAGGGCCCTAATTAGTGCTGCTATAGTACTGGGAGCCCTGGGGAAACATGGTGCCTCCCAGGGTGCAGTCCCAGGCTGTGCAGCCAATGCAAGCAAGCTGGGACGGCAGCAACAGCACCCATTACGATGGGCAATAATGCAGCAATACCAAGGAGCAGCTTCTACAACTGGTGACTAGTAACAACAGCTGCTATGGAGTCCCTGGATAAAGATGCTTCAAGGACACCAAAAAGCCTTGTGCCATTGGGGCATATCAAAGGGAGACATGAAGGTTTGTAGTATAAAGTGCCCTAGAAGACCTTGTGCCATGCCACAAGAGCAGCCCTTGAGAGTAACCTTACAAAGCAGAGTTGGGTAGCTGCGAAGAAGTCAGGCAGATCGACAAGAACCCACAGCCAAGATGTGCAAACCATTAAATGAAACAAGAAACAAACATTTCAGATAAAGCAAAAGAGAATAAATACTGTAAACATCAAAAGAGAGAGGATTACAGACCTGAGGATAACAAAAATGCCGACAAAACGAAGTGCAAACAGCAATAGTTGAAGAAGCCAGATAGAGTGTCTAAATCTAAGCCTTTCATAACACAGCACCATAAAAGGTCTTAAAACAGGACCGGTCAAAATTTTCCATCAAAACTTCTCTACTAAATGGTAAAATTAGTACTTTTATATGATTACTCTGGCTAATTTTTTTTTTAACCCACAACAGCTGCTTTCCATGAAAATTTTCAACATTTTGTGGAAACACCAAAAAAACCCCAACCCTCTGTTTATGGCAACTGACTATTTTCAGACAAAAAAAAAGAAGTGAATATTTTTGATGAGCATTAAAGAATGGCCTGTAGGTTTGAGACATGACTAATCCCTTTGTTGCCAAACACTGAATATTTTTTGGTTTTCCGATAAAAAGTCCAAATTTTCCTCTGGGGTGGGGGGGTTGGGAACAACTTTCCAAACCAGCACTATTTTAAATGTCAGAAGGAAAAATTCTAACTCACTTCCTGCCTTAAGGTATGGCCAGTGCTGAGGCCTTTGTAAAGAAGAAGTACCGGGGGTCAGTCAATGAGCAAAAGCAATTAGACAAACAGCCTAGGTCTGGATAAGCTGCAAACAGAAATGGAAAGAAGCAGGAAAACCAACAAAATGAAAATCATTGAAGTTATTAGGCTGGGAGACACAGCGAGAGAATTGGAGCGTGGATTTGTGGTTTTGTTGTGGAAGGAGTCAAATAGTCTGGTTTTGGATAGCTGAGAAGCAGTTTGCAACTAAGCATCTGAACACTTGGAGACCAAGTAGTCACAGTCTTGTATATTTGGGCAGTTGACTACTCTTGCTGCCTCAGTAGCCTTGGTTGCTCTATAATGAATGAAAAATTAGTGGTACATTTTTTAATCTGCCTGTGCCATGGCAGATAATGTCAGGCCAGAAACATTTCTTCAGCCTACCGAAGTATCATTCAGTAAAATAAACACACTATTGAAAGAAGTTAAATCAAAATCTGAAATCCCAACATTTATTGCAGGAATATTATATGGTGCCGTATATTAAAAATGGTTATTTAAGGAAACCGTTCTGTTGGACGGGAGCCAACCCTTGTGTTCTTAGTAATAAAATATTTCATCTCATTTCACCTCTAACTTTTGATCTTGCAGTAGGTATCACCAGAAGATGGCAGGGTAAGCCAAGGCAGCTGTAAATGTCATCATGCATTAGTGAAGGACCTGGAGTTAATTTAAACCTATTTATTTGTGATTCTCTTGCTTTTCTAGCACCTAGCAGCTTACTTTACATATGCAGTAGTAGCCTGGGGTAGACTTTTCTCATGAAATTTCAGGATTAAATATGGGGCTGCAAATGTCTCCCAGCAGCCTCAACTGAAGTGATAATAGAAACCAAGTAGCCAAAAACTTCTGGAGGAGGTAAAAAATACTCTCCGTGGGTCCCCTACCTCCTCTGACAACTTAAGGGTCATGCAGAGAGTTAACACACAACAAATCTCTCACGAGGGTTCAACCTTCTGCTAAAGCTGGGGAAGAGGCTCTTAGAGCAGATGAGCTATTATCAGAGCTCCAGCAGAGCAGAAAAGGTGGGAGGAAAAGGGATGTTGAAAAGACAAAACTGGTGTCGCTCCATCTGACCATGGTAGACAGGAATTAGAGTAGGGTTTTTGCCTTTGCTGTTGAGGCAAAAAGCAGGTTACACACGGGAGTCAGATGCATTAATCAAAGGTTGAAGTTACAGAGAAAAAAAAGAGAAGATTGATAGAATGATGGACAAGAAAAGGAAAGATAGAGTCAGAAGCAAAAACACTATGAAATTCTATCAGCGCCACTTATGGGACTTAGTAGGAGTTGTAGTGTAAACTACTTTATGCATTTGTCTGAGTTTCTGTTTTGTTTTTTGTCTTCCTCATGCATGTGATGATTCCATCAGAGAAGGATTAATGTAAGTTGTCTGAAGCTACACTGTTACACTGAACGCTGGCTGGGCTGGCTCTGGTTATGCTGAGGCCCCACTGGAAATGCTTTACCTGCTCCTTTTCTTATTCTGTCTCTTCTGGAGCACTTCTCCCCGTTTTTCTTCTGCTTTGAAACTTTCCAAATGAGGCAAAACCCACTGATCTGCATTAAGTAAAGACTTGGACATGACAACGGGACACCCATCACCATACATCTTCTGCTGGCTGATGTTACCTGAGGACAGCTGGAGAGGAGCCCAGACTTTCCCAGTGTTACCAGTGAGAGCAGACAATATGGTCCCACCAAAAAACTAACAAACATAAATAAATATATTTATAAAACAAACAAAAACAACTCAAAAAGTAGTTCAGGCCTGCTCAGAATCAATTACAGTGAAAGACTTAAAGAATTTACCTGCCTGGTGGGAAAGTTACACAACAGGAACTCAGGAAGGAGGTAACATGGCAAGAATGGCATCCTTAAAGATTACTCAGCTCAGAAGGTGGACATCAAATATTTAGCATCAAAAGAAAGAATATTCATCACAAATAGAAATGCACAGGCATTGTGTTGCTTCATGTGGAGTGGACCAAAACCAGGCTTCTTCCAGTGCCTATGAGGGTTTGATCCTAGTCACTGACAGTGACTTCTTGGCAGTAGTCCATTATGCAGTACAGCTCCATTTGAATTGGGTTAAAATAGTGGATGAATATGAAATGCATAACAGAAGGCAAAGAATGGACATGGAAGGAAGGAAGGAGAGGTGAGGGGAGAGGGAGAGGAGAGAAAAAGAAGAAGGGAAGAAAAGAAAAACAGAAAAAGAAAGGAAGGGAAGGGAAGGGAAGGGAAGGGAAGGGAAGGGAAGGGAAGGGAAGGGAAGGGAAGGGAAGGGAAGGGAAGGGAAGGGAAGGGAAGGGAAGGGAAGGGAAGGGAAGGGAAGGGAAGGGAAGGGAAGGGAAGGGAAGGGAAGGAAGGGAAGGGAAGGGAAGAGGAACTCTAAAAAGAACATTTTAAATTGCGGGAAAGCACTCAGCCTTCCTACTACAGACATTGTAAGAGTAACAAGTGACTCATAGGAGAGGAAGAGCAAGGTTTCTGGAGCAAAACAGACAAAAGGATGCTTAATAAAACAAAGATCTAGTCTTCAGTCTTTTACCCCTTCAAAGTCCTTTCCAAATGGAGATGTGGGTGGTAATGAAAGGATGTGGTTTCTGTGAGAGTAGAACTTCCAGGTAAGGGTGGAGTGAGTTTTATTAAGTTGCTCTAAGATCTCATTTATGGCATGGTAATGCAGCACGCCATATTGTCTCTCCAAGCTCAGAAGAAACATAATTTACCTCTTCAGCCTATAAAAAGCAAAAAAAAAAAAAAAAAATCATAGCTGACAATGCCAGCAGATGCAGGTTAACAAAAAGTAGACAAGAATGAAGAAGGTGAAAGCATGGGACACACACTTGGCTCAGTTCAAGGTTAACGGCAAAGCTATGTAATTCCTGAATTTCTTCTGGGACCAATCCCACTTGATTTACCTTAGTGAAGCACTTCTCGTTTCAGCATAGTTACTCCTGGTTCACATAAAGCCTTATGGCCTTTTCATTATGACTGTGTACAGGTTTCAATCTCTTTAGTGAAATCTATGTTGGAATAGGGTGCTGGCTGCAGGTTAGCTTTGACCTCACAAAATAAGAATTTCTCATTTTTAGTCCCAGTGTAGGGTGAGGAAAACATTTGGTGCTTTCCATTGGTTTCCTGCATAAAGAAAACTAGCAGACATTAATATAAGCTGTGAATTATAAAATGTTGAGCTTTGGGTTAATTAATTCTCCTTCACTAGCTTGAATTTTTAGACATTTTTTCTTAAAGAGAAGGAGAAATTTAAAAGTCTACTTCTGAACTCATTAAGGTCAGTGTAAATAAGGAGTAACTACTCATGCTAATGGAAATACACTAGTGTATAAATTAGCAAAAACAGATCTAGTTTCACTTAAATTGGTTTTTTATGTACTACATCAAGTTCCACTCTTTCCACAGTTACATGGTAAGAGGTGTTGTTGTGCTTTGCACACTCGCACAATAAGTAAGACTATTAAATAAACAGGGATACAACAAAAATATGAAGTTTCAGAATATTCAGGAAATCATCATTTCCTGGAGCTGAATAAACATTTTAGAAAAAACTCACCCAGCAGGAAATGGAGCTATCTGAAGTTGCCAGTAGGTTCAGAGGATGTGGAAAGGGGTTTGTTCAGAGGCGTTAAATAAACAGAGTAAAATGCCTTGGGAAATAGTTCCCTTTATTTGCTTTCTTGGCTAACAATGTTCATTTTACATTCAGCCTTCAGCACAAGAGACACAAACAGGCCCCATGCAAGATTACCAAGCTGAGTGTAAGCTGATACACAGTCTTCCTGATTCTGCAGGCATCCTGAAATGATAGCTAAGGGAGATCGCACTGCCTTGTTCAACTCCTGAGCATGTCACCTCTGCATATGAATGGTTTGGCAAGTTAAATATTATCAAATTAACCATTTCATTGCTCTCAGAGTTAGCAGGTCCATTCAGACATTGGCAAAACACCAACTGTTCTCCAAGGAGCGAAAAGCAATACAACAGTATGCTGATAGAAAAACACCTGTGGTACATCAAACTCTGATATCTGGGAAATGATGTAAAATCTAAAGTAAATCAGAGTTACTAGAAGGTAGAGAAAGTGAATAATGATATTCATGCTTCCTTCATAGAATTATTCAATAATAATATGCTAACGAAGTTGACATGGTGTTTCATGAATACCACTCTCAACTATCACAAAATATGAGGATCATGCTGCAGGTGTCAGCTGGACTGAGCCTCAAAAAAACATTTTTCAGTCCAGGTCATTTAGCCAGAGTCAGATACAACCTGAGGAGTATCGTCTATGAAGTGCCATTGTTCTTTCTCTCCCTATTTTTTCTTCTCCTCTTAAATTGTGCTAAGTGTAGTAGGCAATGCAACAGCTGAGCTTTCAGGCCCCCCATAAGACCATTGAGAGAAGCTGGCAGTCTTCACTGGTCACCCTGAGCAAAGTTCTCCACAGTTTCTACACAAGTGTCATTCTTATAAACCAGTAAAATCAATAGGCTGAAAGGAATTAGGCAGTTAATGTGCAAAATTACATCAGACTGGGGAGAAAATATGTATCTGCGTCTTAATGTCTCTAAACAGCCCAGCAAACCAATCCTTATTTTCAGTAAATCTCAATAGTTTATGTGTCAGAATGCGGCTGTAATCTCTTTTGGTCCACGGAGCAAGTGATGTCTTTTGTGGCATAAGCTGTATTCTACAGCCCAGCTACATGCTGCTTGTCTCCATGGGTCCCCTGTGTCACTTGTGTCACCTGTGTCACTTGTCAAAAAAAAAATTAACATCAGCAGCAGACCTGCAGCTTACAGCACCTATAAGTCAGACAGGGCTATATTTCCAGCGTATACTCCATAGATGCAGCAATTCAGAGAGTTTCTGGAGAATAAATAAAAGTGAGGACGTGGGGAGAAGAATGGGAGGCACCTGCAAAGTGAATAACAGAGGCAGAGAAAATGGAGGAGGCAGTGGAGGAGCACTGTGAAGGAAAAACTAATGGGTGAAGAAAAAATGAAGGGAGAAATTACAGCAAAAAGAGCCAGAAAAGTAACATTAGGGACTTTGAGAAGAAGCAGAAGTAAAGTAAGATTTAGAGGAGTGAGAAAAGGTGGACCAAGAAGAGAGGAAAGAAAAAATTCCAGCGGGTCTGATAACAGAGCTGTGATGAGGCTTCACACACTTCAAACAAGAAATATGGGCCCCTCCCCAGCGAAACTGAGCTTCTGCTGCCAGCAAAATTGTTTCCACAGCTGAGATCACAGTGCCAGTGAATGCCTGTGATCGCCCCATCCAGGTGCTCTGCAATACAGGCAGCACCAGATTCAACCCATCAAAGCGATGGGAATAAATCTGAGGGCCAGGAATGAGCTCTTGGGCCCCTGCTTGGCTGCCGCTGTGCAGAAATGAGAACATAAGTAGCCAAAAAAAGACACATTTAAGGTATAACTCAACAAAAATAAGAAACAGACCCTTCAACATCAGATGGTAACAAATCAAGTTCAGGGAGTAAGAACCAGCTATGCATTGGGAGGGACAAGGACTCCGCAAGCTGTTGCAGGAGTCTGATATGCCAATTTGCAAAGGATACTGAAATTCCATCTGTTTCAATTTCTAAATTGCACTTTTTCTGGTAAACTCTCCCATCTGAGCCCTTGGTAACACTCTACAGTCTAAAGCCTGCACAGTTTCCAAGATTCTCTAGTTTTCCTTACTGCATACAGTCCCTGGCCTTATTGCTACTTCTGGTAATCTACATGACACAGGGCAGGGTGCATAGCTCTGCTTGTTTCTCGGATAGCTGCTATGACCTTTGGGGATCATGTTTAGCATAAATTGTAATCCAGCACACATAGAGGTATGCCATTTTGGCCTGATGGGAAAGAAAGATGCAGGGAAGGATACTACAATCCAGACCTACTTTTTCAAGTGTAACTTCAACACATTGCATGAATTACATAGTCATTACATAGAGATAAGGTAAGATTTTCAAAAGCATCTATGCCAGACAGTAACCGAAATCCTACTGGAAGTCTCCCCATTAATCTGTACCAAAAACCGATAAGGACAGATTAGTAAGTAAGAGATTTTCTAGGAGATGGCATCCAACTTACTGCAAGCAACCATGTCATAGGGTCTCCCTCGTAACCACTAATTCACTTGTGTTTACTAGCATGTCAGAGTGTTTTCTTACAGCTATGTCAAATATTCATCTTATTATCACAATCACACAGAAGATTTTGTGAAAGAATCCAGTTTTTTGACTGGAGAAGGAACAACATGGTTGCTCATGCATCAGTTTGTCCCAGCCCCTGTCTGGTCTTTGTTTGCACAAGACTTAGAAGTGCATTGCATATATTTAAATTCACAATCAACTCCTGATATGATTTAAAGTTATGGGAGTATTCCACAGTGGTGAAGCTGATGCAAAGCCTTTCTCTGCTAGACAAAGTTCTTGTTAAAGATAACCACATTGCTGCTTTGTGGAAGTAACCCATCAGAGGCCACAGAGCAGTTCAGAATCCCTTTCCACACAACATTTACACTGTCTTCCATCTGCCCATCTCTTGCCAGGGGTGGGTTCCATTTCAGTTCAAAGAAGAGGAAGAGTCCCAGGAAAATATTTTCACCTCTTGTTCCACCCTGAATCCAACAACTCTGGGAAATGCTAGTTGCAAAAAAAGTCTGTGACATCACCCAGAAAGGGTAAATATGAGCAAATAGAAATTTTAGAGAAGCTCCAAGAGGATTGCATCTCTGGGCAACCTCATCTCCTATTTTTTTCAACTCATCCTGCTGGCCATGGTGATGGCCAGCAGGTCTACAGAAGTGATCCTCCCCCTCCACTTTGCCCTGGTGAGGCCACATCTGGAATACTGTGTCCAGTTCTGGGTTCCTCAGTTACAAAAGACAAGGATCAGAGAAAACAGAGAAGGAGACTAGTGGAGGGCCACAAAGATGATAAAGAGCCTGGAGCATCTCGCATATGAGCAAAGTGCGAGTAACCTGGGTCTGTTCAGCCTGGTGAAAAGACTGAGGGGGGATCTGATACATTTTTATAAATATCTAAAGGGAGGTGGAAGGCAAATGAATGAGGCCAGGCTATTCTCAGTTGTGTGTAACAGTAGGACAAGGAAAAATGGCCTAAAACTTGAATGTAGGAAGTTCTGAACTAACTTGTGGAAGAACCTCTTTACAGTAAGGGCAATGGAGCACTGGAACAAGCTGCCCAGAGAGGTTGTTGGGTCTCTTTCTATTCAAGATCCATCTGCACACCTACCTACGCAACCTGTTGTAGGGTACCTGCTTTAGCAGCAGAGCTGGACTCGATTTCTTGAGGTCCCTTCCAATCCCTGCAGTTCTGTGATTCTGTGTTATTCTGATTCTGTGATTCAAAATTAAATTGTCATCTCCACTGGGCTGGAGACACTGATCTGAATGCATTCTGTCAACTGCCTTGCATGCTTTAAGGATGGTGTAAATTGTAACTGTAAAAAGGGATAATTAAATGTACCTTTGCCTGCTTTCAAATGTGCCCAAACACAGAGTGTAAAGTCAAGCAAAACACCTACTGACAATGTGTTTGGCAATCTCGGTTCAAGGCTCATGCAGATCCTGCCCATCTCTCTGAACCTGCATGTCCACTGGTGCTGATGATAGCCTCCCCCCTGGGCAAGGTGGGTCAAACAAATGCTCTGCTGTTCCTATCCAAAGGAGGAGGTAAGAAATCTCCCACCTTGGAAGCCCAATCAGCGCAGGATTGCAAAAGACAGAAATTTGCATCCTGGAGAAGTTCATATTCCCTAAAAAAGAAGAGAAAGGAAGGAAGGAAAATTCACCATGAACCCTCAATTGAATGCCTCCTGGGAAGAAGATGGCATATTTGTTTCGGTAAATCAAACAAAAAAAAAATAATAAATGCCATTTCAGGTTGGCTGGTGACTTTCCAAATGCTGATCAAATTCAACAAATGGCTTTGGTCAAAACAAATGAAAACTGGGTTTCCTAACTGTCAGAAAGATTTTATTTAGACATATTCTGAGCATCAGCCCTTCACATTTCTGAAATATTTAATTTTCTGGATACCTATAATTAAATTCATGTAAATAAAGGTACATTGGTCGTGGTTCGCCTTCCATGGAAAATCACAGTATTAATGTTGTTAGATGAAAAACATGAATGCTCTCTTCCCCTGGCACAAGGAGCTACACCCGTATCCCCAGGGCTCCACAATGGCCATTGATCTGGGCTGGCACGTCTCATTTGTTGGCCAGTCGTGTCCTTTCTCATTAAGAGACCTGACTTGAGATAAAGTCCTCTGCACAGTAAACACTTGACCAGTTACTCTGTTTTTTGCTGTGCTCCTCCAAGCTCCTACCAAAGTGTGGAACTGAGGATGCTCCAAGGAAATGAGTGATGCTGGGAGATGAGGATGAGAGAGACACAGAAGATCCCAGGCAGTTGCTATATCAGCACATCTGACATCTCCTCACTACCCAGACAGAGCAAGAATCAGGGCTTTCTTTCGAGTCAAAGAGATGTCCAAGCAGCTGCCAGCTTTATCATCCTAGCCTCTCGTTTTCTTGGCTGTTATTTCAGAACTTCAAGATGAAAATGTACTGTGACATTTCACCCCGAAGTTTTGTTCTGTACTTTTTAATTTTGGCAGGGAAAAATCATAATGTTGAGAAAGTAGAACGTGATTTGCATTTCAATTCCTGATTTCAATTACAGCCAACAAATATATTAGCTGGTTATTTACACAATCCAGGATCAGTGCCCCCATTTTTCTCATTTCCACTTAATGTAGCCGCTGTCATTTGTTTCCCAATTATCCCAGGCTTCTCTGGCATCTTCTAGTGAGCTGGGTGCTTGTCAGGGTCCACCTCATTCAGATGCAGTCATCAGAGGGCCCACAAGGATTAGATATCTTCTCAGCTCAGATAAGGCAAGAAGGGCACCTAATTGTTCCCCCCCCCCCCCCACCCCCCCATCCCTGGAAAAAATTTAAAAATTTGACCTTGCTAATCTCTAGCTTCCAAATTTATTTTCTACATGACCGTCTGCATTTCTAGGAGATACAGTAGATCCATTTGTTTAGCATAAGAAGACTAAGAACCCAGCATAATTTTCCAGTGCTGTGTTTTGTAACACACTCCATTATATAGCTGAATGAGAAATCAGCTGAACATCTCTCATGCCTGACCATATGATCAGGAGGCAGACACTGTGGATGCAGTTCTGTGAGGGATCTCCTTTGAAGTCGAAAGTCAAAAAGACTTTCAGGGGTTTAAATGTCTTTTTAATGTGGTCTGCCTTCTGTGTGGAGCACAGTCCATACTTCAAGGGCTTTCTATGACTCTGTGAGAAATGCATTTCTCAAAACCCATTTTTCACATCTGTCCCTACAAACTGTCTAAATGCCTTGTCCATTTGGTAGGTCCTCACACGCTTCAAAGGGTGCTCATCATAAGCAAGGTCCTGTGAGGTCCCAAAGCTAATGGCAGTTTAGTCTGGATCAGATAGTGGGGGTCACAGTCTGAAGGCTGAATGTAAATATCTGTTATAAAGGTAACAAAGCCTTCTTTTTCTCCTTGCTCTTTCAAAGACAAGGACATCTACATTGCACTGAACTGACTTTACCTTTCATGGAGTAGCCTTATTATATCCCAGTTTTGGGCTGACTTTCAGTGCAAGAACTGTATACTTACCAAGCATACTAGGTAAGAACCAAGCTCAAGATGGTCAGGCAGGATTAGTCCTGTGTCCCCTCAATCCCATACCGTGTTCCTCAGAGCCAGCTCTTCTGTGCTCCCAAAAGTGCCATTTTGGAGAGAGAGTAGCAAGTCTTGCCTCAGAAAGGGCAGAAGAGAGTCTGAAAAGGAAATATGTTTTGCTATCTTCAGAGAGTACACACTCTGTAGGAGTTGATCTCAGGTACACAACATATTTGAGTAAGGCTCTTTTTCTTCTACAACAGCACCGTAGACAGGAGATGGCTGCCTTGTGCTAAAATATCCCAGCGTACGTGCTGGGCAGTTTTGGTGGGGCCCATCATGGTAATAGAAATCAAGTGGCTGCGCACCCTTCCTGCAAGCTCTAAGTAATGAGGGAAAGTGTGTAGTCCTGCCATCACTTATTTCCTCCCCTCCTCAGTGACTTTCCTGCCTGGTGTAACACCTTGGGTTGCTGTGCACCCACAGGCTAGAAGGGAAAAAAATATTAATAATAAAAAATAAATGCAAAATGTAAGAAAAAAAAAGAAAGAAAGAAAGAAAAAGAACAAAATCCAACTGGTTTCTGGAGCAAATTTCAGTTTTCATAATGCTGTCATACAGTCCCAGTGCAACGTTCAAAGTAATTATGCAACAGTTTCAAAATGTCACTGTGACATATGAGGTAATGCCACGTTATGTACAGGCTGGCCTGGGAGCTGCTAGGCTGAGCTCTGCCATCAGCACTGTATTAGGAGCAAGCACTCACCCACCTTCATTTTCTCAGTGGAGCAGGAGTTTCCAGAACCCAGATGGAATCCATGGCAGAGAAATCTCCCTGATAGGAAGGTCTTCCTCATTTCTGGACAATTCTTTAACATAATGAGGAGTTGTTTGGGATTCTGACCGGGGAAGGTAAAAGGTTTGTTACTTGAGCAATTCCTTCATTACTGTTTTGCTCTCATGTAAAGCCTGTTGAGATCACAGAATGGCTTGGTTAGAAGGGACCTTAAAGCCTATCCAGTCCCAACCCTGTGCCATGGGCAGTGCCACCCAGCAGCTCTGGCTGCCCAGAGCCCCATCTGACCTGACTTTGAGTTCCTTCAGGGACGGGGCACCCACAGCCTCTCTTGGCAGGTGTGCCAAGGCCTTACTGCTCTCTGAGTGAAAATTCCTAACATCTAACCCAAATCTCCCCCTCTTTTAGTTTAATGCCATTCCCCCTTGCCCTGTAACTATCAGGCGATGTGAAAATTCGGTCCCTCTCTTTCTTGTAAGCTCCATTCAATTCCTGGCAAGCTGCCATGAGTTTTCCTGGGAGTCTTCTGCAAACTAAACAAGCCCAACTCCTTCTGCCTTTCTTCTTCACAGGAAAGGTGCTCCAAGCCTTCACATTCAGATCAGAAGTGAGAGAGTGCTTGGCTATATGGCAGCATGGAAAAAGGCTAAAGCTGATACATTTTTATAGTCTGATTGCCAACTTCTCTCCACTGATTTTAGCTAAAGTCATCTAGAGACTCTGAGAAAACAAACAACTTATTTTACTAGAACCAACAGTAGTTATTTTATGATTTCTTTTGTTATGAGTACATGAAACAAGCAAAACACAGATCACACAGAATCACAGAATCACCCGGGTTGGAAGGGACCTCAAGGATCATGTAGTTCCAACTCCCCTGCCTAGCAGGGCCACCAAACGTACACATTCAGATCAGGTTGCCCAGGACCCCGTCCAACCTGGCCTTGAACACGTCCAAGGACGGGGCATCCACAACCTCCCTGGGCAGCCCGTTCCAGGGCCTAACCACTCTCCTTGTAAAGAACTTCCCCCTAACATCCAACCTAAATCTTCCCTCCTTCAACTTGGATCCATGGAGGATCCAAAAACCTGACTAATCCTACAACTTCCTCTTCAACTCCAGTTACAAAACTGCACAGTATCACAGAATTGTAGGGGTTGGAAGGGACCTCCAGAGATCATCGTGTCCAACCCCCTTGCCAAAGCAGGTTCCCTACACACAGGGAACGTAATAGACACAGCAGGTCTACTACGTCACCCTGGAGTACAGAGTAACAAGAAGCTGCTCATCTCCTCCTCTTGCGGGGCATCAGACCCCATCACTCATGTTCCTTCTGTCTTTATTGGTGATTGTTCCTTGACATGGGGATTAGGCTTAAAGCTTTCATAGAATTATAGAATAGAATCACAGAATCACCAACATTGGAAAAGACCTCCAAGAACATTCAGTTTAACCGTCCACCTACCACCACCATTTCCCCACTAAACCATGTAACCATGTCACCCAATGTGAATCACCCCTGGTGCAAGAGATAATGAGGCCATTATCTCTTGTCCTAACACTAGTTACATGGGTGAAGAAGTCAACCTCCAGCTTGCCACAGCCTCCCTTCAAGTTGCTGTAGAGAGGAATAAGGTCTGCCCTGAATCTCCTCCAGACTAAATGATCACAATTCCCTCAGCCAATCCACATAAAACTTGTGCTCCAGACACTTTGCCGGCTTTGTTGCACTTCTCTGGACCCACAGCAGGGCCTAATGTCTTTTCTTGTAGTGAGGGGCCCAAAACTTCATTTCCCTGCTCCTGCTGGCTGCACTGGTTCTGATACAAGCCAGGATGCCATTGGCCTTCTTGGCCACCTGGGCACACTGCTGGCTCATGTTTAGCTGAGCGCTGACCAACACTCCCAGGTCCGTTTCTTCCACACAGTCTTTCAGCCACTCTGCCCCAAGAATTCCCTGAGGTTCTTGTGACCAAAATGCAGGACTTGGCATTTGGTCTTGTTGAATTTCATCCACTGGCCTCAGCCCAGTTATCTAGCCTGTCCAGATCCCTTTGAAAGGCCTTCCTAACCTCAAGCTGATCAACACAGCAAAGAAGTTCAAGCCATGGGCTGCCAATTTCCCCAGGAGAATACTGTGGGAAACAGTGCCAAAGGCCACATCTGGAGAACAGTTCAGCAGACCTAGTGGGGGTCCCTCCTCTATTCAGTCTTCTCCAGTGGACAGGATCTTTGCCTTGTGCTGAAGTGCCAGACATATCTAGTCTCTCATAAACAGCTTCAAAACTCATCTTGCACATACACACTGAGATGTACTGAGATAGAACTGAGATGTCTGGGGACACCGAAGAGCTGTGCTCTATGAAGGTACCCTTCTCTCAAGGAAACTGAATGTTTATTGGCTGGGGAGGACACAACTGAATATTAACAGTATGGTATGTGGTTCCTCTGATCACTGTCTCCACAGAGGTGTCCTCAATAAGGACTGTCTATTTGTGTCTGCAGTAAGAGAAAAAATATACTTTTTGAAACAAATGAGTTTGTTTCTACAAGATAGTCAGTCCTGGATCTGCAAGATAGTCAGTCCTCTATTAGTTCTTGGGAGGACTATGGAGAAAGTCTTCATGCAGGCCATTTCAGAACATATGAAGAGAAAGACAGCAATTGGGAACAACCAGCATGGATTGACAAATGGCAAATTTATCAATAAAATTGACAGTGAGTGTTCAGTCAGTCTCTTGCTGATGCCAAACTTGGAGGAGTAACTAATACACTGAATGATACCTGGGGGACCCAGATGAGCTAGAGCCATGGGCCAGCAGGAACTTAAAGAAATGATGAATGCAAAGGTGAATGCAAAGTCCTGCACCTGGGGAGGACTAACTTCCTGTGCCAGCACACGCTGGAGGCCAACCAGCTGTGGAGCAGTTCGGAAGATAAGGGTCGGGGAGCCCGAGTGAACTCAATGCTATGCCTTCATAGAAATGAATGATAAGCACGTATTTGCTGTATTAACAAATGCATAGGCAGCAGGATGTAGAAAGTGGCTATTTTATTCAGAACTTGTGAGACTACTACATCTGGAATACAGTGTCCTGTTCCAGGCCTCATTCAAATGTAAATGTCTTACAATGAGAGATTGAGCACTGGCACAGGTTACCCATAGAAGATATTGGATCTCCATCCCTAGAGGTACTAAAAATGCAGTTGTACAAGGTGCTGAGCAACCTGATCTTACATCAAAGCTAGCCCTGCTTTGAGCTGAAGGCTGGACTACAAGCTCTGCAGATGTCTCTTCCAACCTGAATTTTTCCATAATTCTATGATTTATGATAGCTCTTAGCAAATCTTGTGCCATTATGTTGTTGAAAAAAATGGCCTATAGTTTTATAAGTGGAATATAAGAACACTTCCTATTGAAACCTTGGCAACTGCACACATCAGTATTTAACAAATATATTTTAACACTGTTGCTTTCCTTATTTTCACAACTTTCAGGAAGGAAAGAGATTATTAGTAAACATGAATTTTGTAAAGTGATTTCATAAAAATGCTGGCAAAAATCTGTGGAAATACACTGTAAAATAAGCAGAAAAAGTATCAATTTCAGATCACAAGGAATGGAAAGATCTTCAGAATGTCAAAAATAGTGAAATAATTTAACTAGCTCTGTAATTTCTATAATGCAATAAACATATGCATTACCTGCTGGGTAGAAACCATGAAGACATTTTCCATTTGAATTAAGCGAATTCAATCCTGTAATTTCCATTCTTTGGTGCTCATTTTCCTTAAATTATCTCCTGAAAGAGTTTCTTGGCAAAGATGCTCCCTGGAACAATTCACTTTAAATAAATGTTGCACACATTGCAGAAAAAGTAAATTTCACTTTCATAATTGCCCTGTATTATCACTAAAAACTGTAACACAGAAACAGTAATTCTGCGTATAACCTATACACAAGCCAGGACTTATCAGTTCCCAACAGCAAATATTTCTGATTATTTTCTCACAAGCAAGCTACAAACTTCCATTTGGATAATGCTAGTGTTTCCATCACTGTGTATGCTAAGCTACTCCTCCAGCCTACCATTTCTTCCTGTGATGCTCCTACTGCTGCTTCCAAAGCATAAACACACTGCATCAAAAAAAGTCTGGTCTTACGGGAACATCTGCAAATCTAAACTGGTATGGACCTGAGAAACGAAGGGAGCTCTGGAGTATCGGTACCATAGTCTGCACCATTTCTACCTGGATTACTCCATGGGCCTGCACAAGGCATTGCTAAAATCTTGAGATACCTCATAAAACATTATATTGTCCTGATTTTTGGAAGTGGCGGGACAGGAGGATCCTTGCAACCTGAATTACTCAGTATGGGTGCATCTCATCATGATGGATAGGGCTTTGAGCAACCAGGTCTAGTGGGAGGTGTCCCCGTCTGTAGCAGGAGGGTTGGAACTAGATGATCTTAAAGGTCCCTTCCAATTCAAACCATTCTATGATTCTTTGACCATGATATGGTGGCTGCTTGTGTTTTTCTCTAGAGAGTCACAGATTTCAGGCTAAAGAAATGTCCAAGACATGACTGAGTGCTCATGCAGCAAGCAGTTCAAGAATCTCATCTGACACAGGCTCTAATCCTCATTGTCCTGAGAGCAGATGGATATCCTCAGTGTGAATGAATGGATGATGGATATCCTCAGAGTGAATGAATGATGACCAAATTCAGATGACTTCCACTAAAATCATTGCTTATGAGGCTAGCCAATCATATGTCACTGCTCAATTATCTGCATTTAAAGCTTATCTATTGCAGGTTAGAAAAGATTGTTCACTTTATTCCATGTGCTAAAATGTTTTCCTCCTTGTATTAGCAATAATATAATACTATCAATGAGTAATTTCAGTAGATAATATAAGGAAAGTAACAGAAATCCTGGTATTAAATTAATGTAATTCAAATATAAACATATGCATAGAAGATACAGATTATATGTCAAAATACATGTATATAATAAAATTGTATTTAGGTCTTGGTGCTTGTAAACTGGCACCAAATCGGTCACAGTTCTTCATTTTGAATATCCTTATTTTATTTTTCCCCTAAAAATATCTTGTCTGTACTGTTCACCATCTTTTCTCCCTAACTCAATGTATTTTTCTTTTCAGATACCAACCATCATTAATAAAATCTGAATATTTTCCAGATTATGAACAAAGAATGGAAATAAAATGGGTTTTAGAAACCATCTTTGCATTCCAAATTACACAGTTTCTACTCATTTTAACCAGTTTCCATATTGTATGACATGCTAAGAAAAAAAGAATTTTTTTTTCAGGTAAAACTTTACCAGACACAAAGACATACTGTTGTAAAGCGTAAGTTCTGATCTTCATCTTGTTTTAATAAGTATGATGAAGTCAATATGGCTATATTTCCTTTTTCCATCTGAAACTCTGACCTTCAGTATAACATTTACCTCATTTTCTTCATCCACTAATTACTCTATCCTATAAAAATGATTTGTCTGGCAACAATCAGTCTTGAAAAATCAGTACTAGATATTGATCTTGTCTGTCATCTTTTAGATGCTTGAAGATTATTTTCCTTATCAGGTGTTGCATTTTGAATTAAAACATTTAAAGAAAATGGTAGTTACCAAGAATATTCCTTTTTTAAATAATTACTGGTGTATTTTAGTTCTCATTTCTGTCATTTCCCAATGCTCTCATCTTTTAACAATTAGGTACCCTTGGTTTGGTAAGTCTTCTAGCTGACTAAGACATGTTCATATTTCCTGACTATTTCACCATTACCCTTAAGTAACTTTGTGATGGAAATTTGCAAAATTAATATTTTTATTTTTTAGAGAAATATTTTATAAAGGTTTTTGTTAACTCAGTCTCTGAATAGTCCCTAATTATGTGCATGTTTTCACTTCATAAAGTATTTTTTCCATTTTTTCTTGCATTCATTAAAAGGCGAGGATATTTATTTTCCCTGCTGATGCAGAAAAGAGTCATTTCTCTTTAAAAAGAACAAAGTAAAATAAAAGGAAGAGAGAAAGCTTTTATTCTCTTTAACCTCGGTGACATTCACACCATACACACAAGTTCAGCTATTGCCTTCTCCAATTTACTTTTATTCCACACCAATAACACAGTCACTGAGTATAACTGATGTTGAGTAGCCTTGGCTAGGTTTCCTTGCCCTTTCTTCCCCACATGTATATTATATTACCATTGTATCCCATTGTGACCCAAAATCACAATTAATGGAATAATCTCTATTCAGGCTACACTTGCTCCTCATAGTCTCCATTTTGAAGACAGCTACAGTTTGCTGTACTTTAATTATTTTCCACTCATCACAGAATTACAAAAGAGTTAAAGTTGGCAGGGCGCACCGGGTCCCTCTGCTCCATCCCCTAGCCCAGCAGGGACACCCAGAGCAGGGTGCCTAAGGCCATGTCCAAGTGGCTCTGTGAGATCACCAAGGAGGAGACCCCATAGCCTTTGAGTAGTTTGTGCCAGTGCTCCATCACTGAACAGCACAGACGGGCTCCTGGTGTTCAGAGGGAACCTCCTGTGCTCCAGTTTGTGCCCATGGCCTTTGGTCCTGGCATCACTGGCAGAGCCTGGCTCTGGCCTGTGGCATCTTCCCTTTAGAAATTTATAGGCATTGGTGAGATCCCCCTGAAATTACTCTTCTCCAGTTCAGTAGCACCAGCCCTCTCAGCTTCTCCTCAAAGGAGACGTGCTCCCATCCATTCACCATCTTAATGGCCCTTTCTTTAGCCTTCTCTAGTATGTCCAGGTCTCTTGTACTGCAGAGCCCAGAAATGGACACAGTACTTCAAGCGTGGCCTCACCAGTGTTGAGTAGAAGGGAAAGATCACCTTTCTTGACTTACTGGCAACATTCCTCAGGGCAAACCAGGATATCATTGGTCTTTGCCACAAGAGCAAATTGTTGGCTCATGTTCAACTTGGTGTCCACTAGGACTCCCAGATCCTTTTCTACAAAGCTACTTTCCATCTCAGTGGCCCCCAGCATGTCGAGGTACCTGGAGCTATTCCTGTCCGGGTGCTGAACTTTGAGCTTCTTGCTGAGCTTCTCCTTGCTGAGCTTCATGTGGTCCCTGTCAGCCTGTTTTTCCAGCCATTTCTCTCCACTGGTTTTAAAAACCGAGTTCCTGCATCTGCTAACATCAGATTTTTGCCATTCACAGAATACAAGGAGTATGTTTTTAAAACTAATTAATTAATCAAACTTTTCAGAAGTTGATTATCTATTTAGTCCTACAATGAGTAAATCTGTTCCTTGTTCCGTAATCTTTGATTGCAGACTTCCCATTATTCTCATATCAGCAATGGGCAAAAAAATAAACCCCACTCAAGTTGACAGAAAGATTCCTCGTTGACCTCCATCCATGGAAGATGGACTAGGAACCCTTCTGGGTAGCATTGTAACTGGTTAGCCTGAACAAGAGGGACAACAAATTAGTTAAATTTTCTTAGGTAGATTATAAATGATTTTTCATTTCTTGTAAGAGGATATTTTGATGAAGTTTGAAAGTAAAATTTTCCTCTATTGCTCAAGCAAGGAAAAAAAAAAAAAAAAAAAAAAGTGGCTGCTTCTCTCATATGTTTACCACATTTAAGTTACTCACCTCTCCAAAGTCCATTAAGAAATGATATATTTTTATTTATTGTTTTGCCAGACAGCAAGAATGCAAGCTTTCCTGTACTACTCCATCAATTACTTCATGGATAGAGCGGAAAGGTTACTGCGTTCAAGGGCCAAAGGGTGATTTACTCTGCACAGCTAGTAGAGCTAACAGGATCCTTGGCTTGTTTAGCAGAAGGACAGGTATCTTTTGACATAGAGGCAAGCATTTTTGAAAAACTGTCTGTGAAGAAATGACTCATATTCTGGGCAGTCCCCAGAAATCATATTTAAAGTGAAGGACACTTTAATTTGAAGAATGTAGCTAACACGATCCAGTGGCAGCAGTACCTTCAGTAGCAAGGTGTAAGTTTCAAATTTCCTGATCATTTTGGGAGATGGGGAAATTAGATCTTTAGTGAACATAGCGATACAATCTCAAACAGTTTAATCATAACCTCTGATTTTTGCTATGAACGCCAGCACTGCTTCATCCAATAGAAGGGAACCACATCCAAACCTTCCATGATTTCTTAAATTCCACTACTCCCCTCCTCTTCTATGGATTTCCACTAGACAGACATCTTCAGGTACATTAAGATAATCTCCTTAAAGGTTGTAGCAAAGCACTGATGGTTGTGCTAAATAAGAGTGGACCTTACAGAGGTTAAATGTAGGTACAGAAATGTACAGAGGTTGAAGAGGTTAACTCCCTACTCCTGGGCTTCCTCCTCGTGGACGCTGCTATCAGTGAAAACTGCTTCTCAGTGAAAAAGCCTACTGAAATCTAAGTAAGATTCATCTACAACTGTAAGTTTTTCTGTTTGAAAGTCTAACTTCTGTGGTTACAAACATCAGGTTAATACAGAGGTCTCCTAACCTGGTGCCACTGTGTTTAACAGAACAGTGCAGTACTTGGTTGCTGACACACAGGATTACTGTTTGTGCACTGAAATAGCCTTAAATAATCAATCAGTGAACTACCAGGGTACTGCCTTATATGCAGTGATATGAATATAATAGCCATCAGCTTATCTTCCCTTTGAATGTGTCTTATTGCTTCAATTACTGGTGTATTTTCCAGGAGAAGCATGTCAGGAACTGAAAGAAAAAGCTGAGCAGCCAGAAGCACGAAGTTTGAGTGATGCAATAAAACATCCTTCACTGCCATTACTGACCCATGGAGCTGCATACATTCTTAAAAGATGATAAACACAAAGATGAAAGAGCTACCAACTGCAATATTTTTCTTATTATCACAGTAAGAAACCCACTGATTAGAACAGACCTTGAAAGCCTCATGAACAATGAGGAATGCAAAAACAGCATTTAAAGGCAGTATTGGAAAAATATGGCAATGGAGTAACTTCAGGGCAAAGATCATCAATAGTAAAATCAAGGATAATTTTCACATCCATATTTTTCAAGATGGCAGCTGCTTTTAGGAGCTGATCCAAAGCCTACTGAATTCAATAGAAATATTTAACTTCAATGGATTTGGAATCACTTTAACTTTTGGCTGAGAGAGCCACATTACTCCAAGTTAAAAGACAGAAGACTTGGCAAAAGATAACTGAAGTTACAGCATATTTAGGGTCAAAAGACATTAAGTGCCTGGACCAATTCATCCCTCGTGTGATTCCACCATACCCAGAGCATTTGCAGTCAGTTTTGTACTTACTGATGATGTCTTGTAATTTTCAATGAGTTCAACATGCAAGTCAGGGTAGAATTTGACCCAGTGGATGAGACTGTACTGTAAAGTTAATTTCATTTGAATACAATAGCCCTATTGGTTTAAATAACTGCAGAAGTTTTTCTTAACACATTAAAAGACTATATTTTATGACTATAACCTCACAGCTATGAAATATAGCTCTCCAGTGATAACTAAGAGATATAACTTTCTTCCCAACAGCTGCTGGTGGGAATTTTGCTGTTTCTGAAATAAATATTATATGCGTACATACCATACTTGGAGGGAAAGAGAGCAATAGGAAATACAATGAGCTAGCTGACTAGAGATGTGTTATTTATTTGCACACATTATTAATGATCTCATAGCTCAGAAGTGGTGGAGGGAACCTGAGCCACTTGTGAATTATGAAAGGTCATCAATAACTCATAGCAATATATGACACATCCATTCAGGTCATCCAGACTTACTCGATGCTTGGTCTGTTTATCTAACACCAGTTTTAGTTTAGTCTGTAGTGTGTGTTGATTTCATAGTACATAATGTAGCAATGAGACCTCTTGGACACAGTCCCATGTAAAATGACTAAGTCTGAAATATAAGAGAACCTGAAAGAAATTCTCAGAATATCAATTGATATTGAGCTGAACCACACATATCAACTTCCAATGACACGTGTGATTGTTAAGTAACCTAGATATAAATAGTGTGTGCACACAGGACTGTAAAAACACACACATTTCACAGATGTGAAACTACGCTTTTTTCTCTCTCTAAGAAACCAAGAGCAAACATGGAAGAGATTACTTTGGTAGTAGTATCACATGATATTCAAGTACTACTGAGATGAGCATAGAATAAGAATGGAATAAATTACAATCCAGTTTTCCAGTGTCGTTAAAGAAATTTGAAGACATTCTGTGCTTGATCACATATCTGAAACTGAACAATTAAGCATAACTTATACATCCAGAATGTTACAATTGACCCTCATTATTCTTAGAATAGTAGAGACTACAGTTCTATGTGCTTTAATTATAACTACTTTGAGATAGTTCTCAGACCATAAAACATACTTGAAAACAGGATTCTGAAAAATATGAGTTCAAATGGTTTTTGCCCAAGGAATTGTAATAAACTCATTAGAAAATATTAGACCCCTCTGTTAGTTCCTCTAATCCTGTTGGTAACACTCAGTATATTAAACAGGCCAGGCAGTGCCCATTATTGACTGCCAGAAATTTGTAGCAATACCCTGAGGTAGAGCTCACCCCTTCAAGCCCCAAATGCTTGTATGTTCAGTACTTCTCGAGCTAATGGAAACTCAGAGTGGGAAAGACATGGCACATGGCACACCACAGGGAGCTGTGATGAACGCACATTTTATGCTGTCCTGCATACTTATAAGGTGCCTTGTGCTAGTGCTGTCATCACTGCTCACACGTGCAAATTCTTAGTACAGATCAGTATCCAACAGCTATATGGCAAGACAGGATGCATTTTAGTGACCTACAGATGTGGTTTTTAGGATAGCTGCAAGCACTTAGGCCTCTGGACAAGCTCCGCACTTGACAATGTCTCAGTCCAAATGCTGCAGAAACTGTTTTATAGTTTTTTTACATTACCTTGTCACGTAAAAACAAACAAACAAACAAAAAAAAAGAAAGTACCCAGATCAAAATCTTCCCACATGCCATGTGCTGTTGGAGGTAGATGGAGATCAGACAAAACTGCACAGTTGTTCTCCCTTCTGACCAAAAAGAAAAAAAATATAAAAAAAAAAGGAGAGAGAGAGAAAGACAAAGGATTCTTTATGCAAAAGAAAAACTAATTCCACACACACAATTCTTTGTCTTTTCAAGTACTTTAATCCAACTCTCATGGTAAGTCACTGCAGATTTTCTATATTGAGTAGAACATTTTGTTTATAAAGTTGACCATGACACAAACACCACCTTCATCAGGGCAGAAGTGCAGCAATCAGGAAAACAGCAAAACAAGGAAACGTTTCTATAAGGTTGCTGGGCACCGCCACATCACAGGAGTGCCAGAAGAGAAAATGGTCTTTCAGGAAAAAAAACCATGATGCTACCCTTTGCTTGCAAAACCTGCCCTCACCTTAATGCCAAATGTGCCTATCATCATGACACTCTGCAACTAATTTTAATGTTTTCTCCCTCACCTTGTCGTCATCCTTCCTTTAAGACAGCTTCTTGCTTTTCTCTTTAATTCCTCTCAAAATTGCCTTACAATAACTGAGTTATCAGGTTGTAGTAAAATATTTTCTCAAACAGGACAGAAAACTTTCTCAAGGCAAAAATGAAATTGTTGGCTGTCACATGAAGACTTCAGTTTCCCGTAGGGACCCATAGAGGAGTCTCTGGACTCATGCTTAGGTGAATCCTTGATCTTCACTAAAGCTTTATGGGTCGGACTGTTAGTGTAAAACACTTCGCTGAGTCAGATGCTTACACTGTATATTGAGAAGCAGAGAATTACCCCTGACTTGTATCTGATATGTGGATATTATTAGCTATAGCAAATAATGTCAGCCATGGCCACCTCTCAGTAAAAGACAGATCTTTCCAGCCAGTGGCAGTGAAAATAAAAAGCTTCCAATATAAATAAATAGAAACCATCATAAACTGAGGTGAGTGGCATGAGCAGCATGCATCACAAATAAGAAAGCATAAACCTGAACAATTGGGCAACTTCTCCACTTTGGTGATTTGTACAGAACCATTACATTTAAAGCCAAAAGAGGGCTGGTAGGATGGCTGAAGTGCTGCCAGGATGGCTGAGGTACTGCCAGAACGTATTTCATTACCTAACTCATGTTTCAGAAAATACTGCGCAAGACAAAAAAAAATGGCACATACACTCTTTTAACAAGATGCCCACTGGTCCTAAGCATTAAAGCCAGCTTCAAAAACTAGGTAATATTCAGGCTCCCTCTTACCCTATCAGAGGATGGTCCTCTTGGGACAAAGGAAAGATCATTTACAGAACTCTAGAAAAGCTCATATTTCAGCTACCAGCATTGTTCCTGGTCTGGGGATAAATAGAAGCCAGCAATCCACAGTTCTTCCCACAGGCCTCTAACTCTTCCGACCCAGCTTTAAAAACTGTAAGTCAAAAAACAACAGCAAAAAATCAACACAAAACAAACGAACAAACACATAACAAAAAGCAAAGATCCAATTGTTTTTACAGTTAGCACTTCTTCCAGTTACTGCATGAGTGCACTAAAGATGGATCACATCTTAGGAATCTGATTCTGACATCACCACCTTAAATATATTGTTCTGTCTCTATCAATTTAAAACAAATCACTGCTGATTTATTCCACTATTAGATCAGATGTAGGCCAATGAACTGTTTAATATGACTGTGGAAATCAGGTGCTCTGAGTGGAGTATTGATGGGTCCTGTGCACATACTTGAGCACTACAAAACAGAATACACCACAGCCTGACTAATGTGATCCTGGCATGAGACCAGGATCTAAGCCTTGTTTTTCTCATCCATACATCACCACCACATTTTTCAAGTGCCACTGTCATAAAGTTAAGATACAGAACAATCTATCATTTAAATTCATTACATAAATATTTTTGAGTCAACAAGATGACCTTCCATATAGTAATATTTGAAAAAGAACATTTTACTGATATGGCAAAGAAAACCATGCAAAGGAATACAACACACTACCAAAAAGCATCACTACAAGTTTCACCACAAATGATTTCTGATTTTCCATGAGTTTATGCTTCATAGTTGGTTGAATCTTCAAACAAATCCCCACAACGAACTCATCCTCGTATCACCTACAGCCCCACCATGATAACAGCAGTTCCCTCGTCTCTTGTCACCACTGGACTTCTCAGTCCTTTACTACAACGTGTTCACATTCTTTCTACTCTCTCATTTCCTACCCATATCTTTCAATCACTTTGTCTAGCTTGCTGGTAAGCCAAGAAACACCTTCGCAGGGGCCAGCACTACATGAGTATGGCTTGACAGGCCAGGGCATGTGTTAATTGCTCAACCAGCCGGTCAGGAGTCAAACACTGTTCCACTGCCGAGTCCACGATAGCATTCCAGCTACCTCATGATAAATTCTGCCACACATCTCTTTAAGAATGAGCAAACGTGGCATAGGTCAAGTAAATAAGGAGCCACATGCTCTTTCACTACTCACAGACTTTTTGCAGAAAGTTTGTATATTTATACTTCTGTTTCTCTTTTAAAGCTTAATTAAATCAGCTAAAAAATTGGAAAATTCACTGCAAAAAAAAGGAATGACACGTACACTAATGATGTGACAATATAACATCTCCTTACTCTAGGAACTACCATAATTATCACACAGATAGAAAACACTGTTTTATTAGAAAGATTTTTGACCAATTGCTCACACAGGGTTAAAATGTTATCTGATGTGTGATCTTCATGAAAGTGTTCAACACAATAAATTAATGATCCATACAGGCTGATAAAGAAAATCTGGGAGTAGCAGAGTGTCACAGTTTGAAGAGTTACTATCCATGCAATAGCTTACAGCATGATGCTATGATATGGAATAGCAATAAAAACTACAACACAGAGATAGCTAAGTTAACATTGCCCCCCTTCACCAACTGCACCCCTTTGGCCAACTTAACAAGACTTTCTCTGGCTGCTCTTTATTTGTCATGTCTAAAAATAAAAATGATCAGAGCCAGCAAATACCTAGGCTCTCCTTTAAGTCTCATGCAGGGTTTAGAGGAACAAAAATGTATATTCAGCACACAGATGCAAGATCTTCTGTTTACAATAAAGCTACAATACTTTTGCAAGCCCTGATGTCAACAATTACCTTTCAACTTCAGAAAGGGCATTCTGTATTCAGGCTTTATGCTGCTGTCCTGAACAACTGCTTGTTCCCAGTTGAAACCACAGGAACTGCAACTGTTCCCAAGCACGCTGAATTCTAGACAGTATTTTTGACATCTACTGTTTTTTTCTACTTAATTTATTTAGGCACATGCAACAGATGAGGGAATGACAGCAGCTGATAAAGACGACAGCAGAAAGGAACTCCAGCTGAACAAGTTAATTCACAATCCCACTTAAAAATCAGGCTGTTCTGATTATCACCTTCCTCTCCTTTGGTTTCAGCATGATTTTTAGTAACCAAGTTTCTCACAAACTCCTAGACTCAGCAAATAATATTTTAAAGTTAAACCACTTGAAAATTGAAGTAAATATTTTTAGACATAGCCTATTGCCTCTCTCCTCAAGACAGCTGCTGCTAAAATGTGGATGGTACGGAAAGAGAGGAAAATGAAATAATGAATTGTGTGTAAATCAGTAAGATTAGATAGAATTACTAGATATAATTAAAAATCAAGCACTCCAAGGGTGTATGGCATTTGTTCCTGCTCATGGTATTTCATGATAGCAAAGGTTTGGAAATACCCACCAATTCTTTTCAACCCAGCAGGCACAGAGGCTGTTAGTCAACTTGCCAGGATGCTTTATTACTGTGGGGAGTTTGGGCCGGTCCATCTGTACCACTGCTTGAAGATGGAAAATTGTCCTCCAGTAGTTAATATATTTTCACCTCAGCCTAATTAAAGAGATCCAGTGCATTCATTCTCATTAAAAAATAAAAAATAAAATAAAATAAAATAAAAATGAGGAGCTTTGCAATTTCTCCAGTTTGGTGCTGTAAAAGGATTTCAAGCATCAGAATAATTTTCTAAAAGTAATGAGTTTCCCCATTCTAGAGGGTGCTACAGCCCTGGTAATAAAGCATCTTTGCTAAAAACTGCTGTCTGCAGACTGATTCATTCTGGTGGCATGAGGGAGAGATTCAGACCGGGAGTGCTCTGCAGGCAATCTGTGACAGTCTTTCATCAGCTGCATATTCTTGACTTATAAAAGCAAAAACAAAGCCATATTGTGAAGATCATGGAGCTTCATTGCTGAGCTGCAGTGTTTTAGTTGAAGATTTCAGACTCCCATACAGTAGCATGCTTGAGAAAGGGGTGCCAGATAAACTTAAAATCAAGTGTGAGATTTTTGTCTCCATCGCTGTCTGCACAAATGAGGGAAGTCTCAATTACTCTCCCCTGAGGCATGTTGAGGATTTTGCTTTCCTCTTAACAGACTCACTCTACTCCTTTGAAGTGGCGAAGGGAGACAGTGGCTTGCCTCTCTGGGGTAATATGGATAATGAATGTGTGCACACATAACTGCCTCCTTTCTTGGCATATTTGCAAGATGCTTGCACCAGATTCTGCTCCAGATTGTACCATTGTAAATCTCAAGTAATTCAGAGAAGAATTATTATCTTCTTTCAGCTGAAAAGAGTGAGTGGCTGACAGGCTTCAACAGGAGACTGGCCTGAGCAAAGTCTCTGAGACTTCCTTGCAAAAACACCAGAGAGAAATGTCTTCAAATGCAATCCCAGGCCACTGAGTTCCCAGCATTACTGCTGGGCTCTCCAAATTATTCAAAACTGGGGGAGGGACAGGAGCTTGGGCTATGTCCCACCTTCCCTGTTTGTCACACTCTGACACTGCTGGGCCTCCTGGGGAAGTTTTCCTGCTCCTTGGAGTGTGGGAACCACAGGCATTTCTGGCACTTGGATGCAGAACTTTCAATATATTCTCCCCTCTGCCCACACCCACATTCAGCATAAAAGACAGTGTTTTCTATCAACACTTATCAAAGTGCCAATGCTCAGAGAAGAAAAACTAATGGGGGAGGGAGAGCTCAGTTGAAGAAATGAAACCACTGCCGTCAGCCCATTGAAAACTCTCCTAAAAGCCTTTTTCTTCCATATTCCCTAACAGAGTGCCAAACAAACAGTAACCAAAATATATATTATGCTCAAAGCTGCAGATTATTCTTCCCACTGGATTTCTGAGTGGTTCTCCTGTCTTCTTGCATCAGTGTTTCAGGTTGTGAGCTCTCTGAGACATGACTTTCATTATCTCTGGGTCATTAGCAGCTCATAACTCAACGTCAGATAATACTGATAAGGAGAAACAAAGGGCAGACCCTTTTCAAATTGTGGAGCCAAATGTATTGCACTGCACTGTGTAAAGACAAAATTGTATGCATTAGTTACTAAGCAGTAACAATGCTGGACACTTGGCTGGTTGAAACAAGTGGATGGCACCGCACATTGTGTTAAGCAGTGGGATTCACTCAGAAAAGCAAAGGTACTGGTTGAAGGCCAGACTGAGTCAAGGATGAGTCTGCACGAATTTTCATCACCAGATCAGAATCCAAGACCCAAATTCACTTTCTTTTTTCAGCTAAAGCAGAATTGTAGCTTCAGAAAAATCACCTAATAATGCCTTTAAAAGCCCCAAACCATGAGCTTCACAATGGTCACTAGGAGTCATTAAGGTTGGAAAGGCCGATAGGATCACCTAGTCAAACCACCAAACATGCCTACTAACCATGTCCTTCAGTGCTACATCTGCACGGTTCTTGACCACCTCCAGGGACAGTGATTCTACCACCTCCCTAGGCAGCCTGTGCCACTGCCTCACCACTCTTTCCAAGAGGGAATTTTTCCTGTATCCAATCTGAACCTCCCCCAGCACAATGTAAAGCCTTTATCTCCAGGAGCCAGGAGCCCCAGCAGTGTGGCTGGGATCCTGCCCCACTTGTAACCTTGTGCACTACAGCACCAAATGCACAAAATGCCTCTTTATAGCCAACACTTTCAGTGTGCATCACATAATCTGTCAGCATTATCTAGAAGAGCAGACTTAGACTCCCTTCTAATAATCTCAGGACTGTGTAGTGGAAATACGTGCTCTAAAAAATCCCAGAGACTATGGAAAGTAGAAAACCAGGCTCCATTCTCACCTCACTCTGAGGAGTATCCACCCATATCTCCTATCTTTTTCTGCCACCAAATTGATCTCCAAGAGTCATTCTCTCCAGTTAGCAGACGTAAAAAATAAAAAATAATAAAAAAGGAGAAACAGAGAGAGAAAACAGCAAAGGTTTCATCTGGAACAGGACAATACAAGGATACCCAGAGAGACTGTGGATGCCCCATCGCTGGTCTAGTGGTTAGCAATCCTGTCTGTGGCAGGGAGTTTGAAACTAGATGATCTTTGAGGCCCTTTTCAACCCAAGTCATTCTATGATTCTATGATTCTATGGTTCTATGATTCTATGATTCTATGATTCTATGATTCTATGATTCTATTTTTGACTTTCTAAACTAGAATACAGGCTCTCATGCCTGTTTTCTTTTTAATCCAGTCTGTTTAAGCGGAAATTTATGAGTTCAGACAAGCACCAGGTGTACCACACCAGCTGAATGCCCTCACCCCTAGCAGCATGAGCAATCTTTCCTTTTGGTTTTCATTCCAGCCCTATGAATCCTATATAATTTGCAACACCATAGCGCCACTTCAGTAGGAAGGATTGGAAGAGCCCTCCCACACAACCCTACTTCCAAGGGCATGATTCAGGGTACACTGCAGTTAGTAATTAATGTGGTTTTGAATGCCTTCAGGCTGATGGGAAGGGTGTACCCAGCTTTTCTGCCCCTTATTCATAACACGTAATTCCCAGCCTAGTGTGTAAAGGCACTGACTTTTATGCTTTTTAAATGAGGCAAGTACTATAGATGTGAGCACCCTTTTGACTCATATTTGCTGCGCATGGAGCATACGTCTACCATCACACCCCATAAGAAATACCCCTTTGACAGCCGGGGGAATGGTGCAGCCCAAGGGGTACACAGTTCTGTTATAACCCAAAGGCTTTCCAGGAACAAAAAGGAGAGAGAATGAGATCAGAGATCACTGATTTAGATTCATTTACCTAAAACCTAAGAAAGTGTCAACAACCTTACTACAGCTCTGGCACCATGCTGTTTTGTTGGTGTTTTCTTTTTTTTTCATTAATCAGAAATGCTGTCCCCTTTGATTATCAATATATACCAACAATCCTCACCCAGTCTGCTGACTGCACTTCTAACCTGTGGAAGCAACCAATCAAGGGTGTAAAGACACTCCTGGCTAGTTACTACCCTAGGAAAATCAGCTATTGCACTGCAGGAACACAAGTTTTTTGGCTAAAAAGTATTTGTGAAATGGAATAACACATGATTTTTCAACAGGAAAAAGAAGTTCAATATTCTTATTGAGAAAATTTAATAATTATTGTGTTAGTAATTTTTTCTTTGGAATGTTTAATTTCCTTTCTTTTCCTGCAGCTATTGAGCTTTTAAGTGTTCTGTGTTAAAGAGAGTAAAAAGTAACTTTCATTTGTGATCTTAGACAGACACCAGAGAGCCTTGTTTAATTGGTCTGGATTTTGTTGCTAAATACATTTTTAAAATGAATGCTACATCTTCATGAGGGTGCTAAGGTAAATAACAAAAATAGAGCATTTTGGAGGAAATTCTTTACTCAGTGGTGAGACGCTGACACAGGCTGCCAAGAGAAGCTGCAGATGCCCCATTTCTGGGGGAGTTCAAGGCCAGGTTGGATGGGCAGCCTCAGCTGGTGGGGCATTGGAACTGGATGATCTTTAGAGTCCCTTCCAACCCAAGACGTTCCGTGATTCCCTAACTACACAACCTACTGAAATAATTTGTTGCTGTGGTGTAACATGCCACTTCCTTAAACTTCCTCTCTCCCACTGTATACACTTTTGGACACACTAGGAAGCCAAATTGCTTTAAAACTTGGAGAAACTTACATTTCTGAAATTATCCTATGTTTATATCATTTTATACAGAATGTTATCTGGTAGTTTACGAAGTGAGAGATGGGAGAGTCCAGCAAAGGACATATGAAAAATGGATGTGATTCTTTTTAATTCAAATAAGTTAAACTCCCACATCAGAGCTGAACTTGAAAAGAAACAAATGAGAATGAAACATACGTATGTAACAGCAAGTTGCTCATCAAATTTGGGAACAAGGTATAAGAATACCATTTTCAATAAGTAAAAACATATAGCCACCTCAACAAAGTCATAATACACATTTTCAGGGTGCAGGTAGGTGGCAGTTCTACCAGTATAGTGAAATATTAGCAGTGCAAATTTGTCTGCTCATTTGCAGGTGAAAGATGAAAGTGTATTGTTTCAGTAATGGGCTCCTGCAACAGGATGGAGATCATAGAATCATAGAATCACAGAAAGGCCTGGGTTGAAAAAGATCGTCCAGTTTCAACCCTCCTGCTTTGTTCAGGGTTGCCAATCACCAGACAGGCTGCCCAGAGCCACATCCAGCCTGGCCTTGAATGTCTCCAGGGATGGGGCATCCACAACCTCCTTGGGCAACCTGTTCCTGTGTGTCACCACACTCCATAGTGGTGCTATATGGAGATGCTGATTACCACCAAAGTTCAAATAAGCTCCATATACTAGAAAGTACAGAGTGCCAACAGGAGACTCTGAAAATACAAAGTCAGAGGGATATTTCAGTATATTTGTGGACATTCTGGAAACAGATAATTTAAAAAGACAGTCTGAAACCATAGGCTTCCTTTTGCATGATAAGGGTCTGCTGCCATCTCCAGCTCAGTTTTCTCCATTACTGACAGTCTCATGGCTTCAATGGTAAAAACCATGTTCTTGGCATCCCAAATGGCCTCACCTGCACTGCTGCGTAGAGTGGCCTGATGGGTAGGTCTGAGACTGAGGTGGCCAGCAGCCTCCATCAGCCACCTGGAGCAAAACCTAAGATGCCAGGCTGCAGAAACACCACTGCTAATCCCTAGAAAATACTTGAAAAATCTCTGGCCAGGATTTATGGTGCAAACCAAGCACAAATCTACCTGAAGCATATATAGGCAATTCCCAGGTTTCCCACCAGTCATCATCCTTACAGTTGCCACGTTAGACTAAAAAGGTCTGAAGGCACCTGGAATCCTTCCATCATGACACAGAAGTCATGATAGGAATAGATTCCTTGTTAGAAAAACATAAAAGCTGCAATCCCTACCCTGCTGTATAGACCTCTATGATCCAAATCATCAGTTAACTGGTCATGTGACCACATTTTTACTCCAATAAATCTTCCCTGTGACCATAAAGAGGTTATGAAGGATGCATAAAGTAATGCATGTTTTAGTACTATTTATGAACAGATCTTTTCCTGATATCTTAGAGATGTATGTGAAGGAAAGAAATTTGATTATCTCTTCCACCGCAAAAGATTTATTCTAAGGTGACAGTAATGGGAGTAAAAACAAGAACAGGGTTCAACAGTCCTGCTCTGAATATTTTTTCCGATGAATGATCAGACTTTTATAATGATGGACAACAGGGAAGAGAAATTCTTCTCTCTTCTTTCCACTTGCACCATCCACATCAGTGCTCTTGTGAAAATACCAGATAGTCATGAATGATGGGGACTGTAAAGCAGGGCTATTGTGGGATGAAGTCAATGCAGCACTGGAGACGGACAGTTAATTTTTACAACAATGTCTTAAGTGGGGAAAAGTGGGATTATAACATTAAAAGAGGTCATTCAGGAAGGTCACCATTTCACTCAACTAATTTGAGATCAGGGCAAGGTAGGGCAGCTGGAAGAGAGAAGTGGAAAATGTTCTTTAAGTGGCTTTAGTAATGATAACAGGATCTAGTGCTGAGAGCAGGAAAACAATTATTCTTTTGACCAGCTTTTTTAAATAGTCACATCTCCAGGTGAACACAGTGAATTAATATCGTTGAATGGATAGTTAGAAAGACTTCAAAGCAGATTTATGGGATGTTCATAGCTTTTTTTTTCTTGATTGTTTTCTTTTATGTCCATAAGAGAAATAGTGAGGGGCACAACAGTTCATGCAAGTAAATACAGTACTAAATTAGATGTGCCAAACACTAGTCCCTTGCCCCGAAGCCAGAAGGCCAACTGCCCACATCTGTGTTAGTAACTTTCCTTACTTCACAAACAAGATGGCAACCACCAGACTGCTCACTTGGAGTTGCTTCTCCCCTGGGTTAACTCCAGACCTACTTGCCAGGAACAGTGTTCAACACTACCATGCAAGAGCTGGAAGTGTTCCAGCCTAATCCTTTTATACCAGTGAAAACACATGGCCGAGGCTAGCAGGGCCATTTAGATCCCTCTGCTGCAGCCTCTGCTCCAGTAGAGACACCCAAAGGGGCTTTAGAAGATCCCCAAGGAGGAGATCCCACAGGCTCTAGGCAGCCTGTGCCACTGCTTTGTTGTCCACAAAGCACAGAAATGCTTCCTGATATTTTCCTGATGTTCATAAATAAGCTGCTGCCTAACTTCCCAGACTGCTGCTGTAGCTGGATCGTCTGAGTCCAAATTCATGGTGAATTCTATCCAGTCTTCTGGGAGTAAAAAGGTCACTGGCCCTTGCTCTGCCTTTTCCAGGAGAAGTACCTAGAGGAAATGGGTCTGAGGGTGGCTGGTTGTGAGAACTGAGTGAATTAAAACCAAACCTCCCTTAAAAGAAAATGGAGAGTGCAGACAATAATCATAACACAGCAATCATATCAGGAGTGCTATGATATTTGCCCCCTTTAGGGGGAAAGACCCAGTCCTTCAAGGGGGATAGATGGTCCAAAAAAGCCTCTTGATTCACATAGGAAGGATTAGGCCCTCCATGTTTAGTCAAGTCATTTACTGACCTAGAAAGCAGTTTGGTTAAGAGGAGCCTGCAAAATTTGGACCTTTTGCTTTAACAGTTAACCAGGTCCCAGCCCCAATCTTCAGCAGAACTGAGGAGATGGGTGCAGATGGAAGCCTGCCCCTTCTTTTCTTGTGGTAAAATTAAAAAGAAAAAGAAGCTCGTACATCATAAAACGTGACAATTCCCAGAGTAGTTCTTTTGGGGCTGCTTCTACCAAAGAGTTGTAGCGCTGCCAGGCAAATGGAGAAATGGTCTTAATCACTCGAACCCTAGGCAAACACTATATCTTTTTTGTGAACCAAGTTTAAACAGAAGTTATGCAGGAAGGACCAAGTCAGAAACCACTTTTTCCAGATGTCAGAAAGATTGAAACACACATGAGGGAAAAAAGCAGTGTTACAAACTTTTAGCTTGATATATCTGGTAGGTGAAAGAACTAATGCTGTAAAGAAAATGTTTGCATAGTGCCGCTGAGTCTGCTCTAGACTATAATACTGGTCAAACAGCACTTTCACCAAATGTTTCTTAACCATGCGGCTGTTTGAGGAGCAAAAAGTACAGGGAGGGGGAGAAAAAGAGAAATCTAAATGTGAACACAAAGTTCTATTTACTGAGATAAAGATTGAAGAAATAGATATGGATATAGAAAATGCTCTTGAAATATGTTCCTTGTTATAAATAAACCATGTTGCCAGCACTTAAATAATATATATATATGTGTGTGTGTGTATATATATATATATATATATGTATATATATATATAAAATCCCCATTGAGAGTCACAGGGGAGCAATACCATCACCAGAATATCTGCTGATGCAGCTGAACTACGCTGAAGACATCTGCTGAGATGAAACTACTTTGTGGCTGGAGGTATTAGGAAAAAAAAGAGTTACTTCAACAAAAAAAATAGCCTGTGTGTGAATACAAAACCACACCAAAATGTAACAGAACGTGCACTTCTACAGCCGTGGCACAGCCGTACAGTAGTGGTTCAATCAATCTGTCTGCCTCAGAAGTGAAGCAGAAGATCATAAAGCAGACTGATAAATGAAGAAACTTCCCCCGTGACACCACTTACTGCAGAAAGCTCAGATCCTGAATGCAGTCCTGAGAAAGCCAACATCAAAAGTAAATGTGATTTAATGAAAGTTCATTCAGAATGAGTGCTAAAATGCAGAGATTGGACCCCTGCAAGGTCTGCATGCACCCACATCAACAGGAGGAGCACAGACCCCAGCAGGGGCTGTAGGTCTTTACTGTGCCACAGCTGCATGCAGGGGCACACCAGCTACAGCCACACTGTCTGCATTGGCATATGCCACCTAACCCAAGGCATGCTTTGTAAAACAATTTCCTTGACTCGGAGCGTCTCCTACTTTGTTTTGACGGTGGTTTTGCTTCAGCCGCTTAACCAGAGTGCAACTAGTTCTAACAAAACTGATTTCAAAGACAGTGTAAGTGAAACACAAGCAGTTTTCTGCTCATAAACCATTCTCTGCCTTAAGAAGGCTGAAGCTTTCTACTTTGCTTTTATATTGAGCACAATTCCCTGCACCTCTGTAAGGAAAATAAGAATTTGAGTTATCCTTCACTTTAATTTTAGTATGAATTCTTTACTCCCACTTTCTAGAGAAGTACATCATAGTTATTTGCCATAGGTCAAGGTTTAGGCTGCAAGGGACAGACCAGAGAATCTAATGCACATGTACACTGGAGACATAACCAAGGAATACTGAGGAATTAATGCCCCACTACCTCAAACCTTTCACTTGAAACACCAGAAGGTTTCTGTAAGTCCCCTTTTTCTCACTGTTCCCATCTCTCTGGTTTCTTTTTATCTCACCTTACCAAAACTGTTATAACCAGTTGTTTTTTCAATAGTCATCTTCAGCCCTGCCTTGTTATTTTCCCCTGAAATTTCTCCCATCAGCATTTTGAAACAACACCATGCATAGAATTAGAATAGAATTGGCCTCCCAGTCTTGGTATCCTTATGTGCTTCAAAGATTTGCTATAATACTGCAGCACAAGCTGTACAATTTTAATCAGAAGCAATTTAGAATCTAAACTCTATTCACTGAGACGTGATATTTCTTCACTGTAAGCCCGTATGCCTTAGACCTATGTAGATTGCTACTGTTATTTTTCTCATAGATAGTTTGTGTGTTAAGAACAAAAAGTTAGCTGTCCTGAAAAGATTTTCCTAGTCTCACTCACTTCAACAAACTGTTCTGGCTGACATCTTTTCTCTGTGGCTGCTCTGCTGGAGAATAATACCCCTCTCATCAATGACCCCACCTCATGAGGGCTCTGTTCCCACATCCAACAATGAAAATGTCACTCTCGTATTTCCCATTTCCTAAGAAAACTTTAAGCTTCCATGTTAAAAGACAGAAATTAATTTTGTATTTTAGTGACAAAGCCCCACTTGAAGAATCCAGCCATGATCTGCACCTTTCCCGACCAGCACTGCTTGGATCCCAAAGGTTGTTGTCTCACAGTCTAGATAGATTCAGCAAAGCTCAACAGCTTGAACCCATGACTTGGGTATGCCACACACAGAAATTATAGTATCGTTAAGGTTGGAAAAGACCGCCAAGATGATCTAGTCCAAGTATCTACTCATCACCAAGCATACCTGCTAACTGTGTTTCTCAGTGCCACATTCACACGGTTCTTGAACACCTCAGGGATGGTGACTCTACCACCTTCCTGGGCAGCCTGTGCCTCACCATTCTCAAAGAAGTTTTTCCTAATATTCAACCTGAACTACTCCTGGTGCAACCTAAGACCATTCCCTTTAGTCCTATTGCTGTTACCTGGGAGAAGAGGCTGACCCCAACCTTGCTACAAACTCCTTTCAGGGAGTTGTAGAGAACAATGAGGACTCCCCTGAGCCTCCTCCAGACATTTTTCTGGAGTAGTTTGTCTCAGTCTCATTTCTTGACACTGCTCTGTCATGCATCAATGGCCTAACATTTGGTAGAATATGCTAGAGACGCCAAGTATCCCATGTAGCAGTCGGCATGGCTGCCTTTCAGTCTCTGGGGCATTGTGTGGAGTGGCTCTGTGCCACTGCTGCTGATGACTTGGCCTGGTAAAGTCAAGAACTGAGTCAACCTCTTTGAAAGAATGAGACTGACATGTCCTGGCCATTGGAGTCTTGGACAAAAAAGCTCGTTTTACATCCTTCAGCATTTTTATTATTTTTATTTTTATTTTTATTTTTATTTTACATCTAGCCCTTTTCCTGCTTTGATTTACTTTAGTATATGAAAGGGGAAAAATCTCATTTCATCAGACATTAAATATTCCAGTCACTCCAAGTCTACTGGTAAACCTACTTTACTACAAAGTAGGAAAACTGGAAGAAAATGCCAGGGGAAACAAAAACAAATTTGTTGTCCCTTTTTATTCATCTGGAGCGACTTTGGTGTCCATATGAAAAACCAGTTTCTCATACAGCCCTAACCAGTACCTTTCTATCTACATGGAAGGATGACCCCAGGTCCCCCAAATGTGTGGTTCAATGAAGAGACGCAAAAGCGTTATGAGCTCCCAGAAGCTGTCATCGCCACGCAGGATTCCTTGGAGAATTCACTGGCCAGGGGCAGCTCTTTTTCTGATGATGCAGTACATGAAACTTTAACTCCCTGCTAGAGCATGTTAGTGAATTAACAGCTCAGAAAGTGCTCAAAGTCCCCTGCTTGTGTGGAGGACAACTAAACCTTCTGATTTACTGCTGGTACCTTTAGACATAACTTAGTAACCAGTGTGTCCTTTATTAATGCACACTTTACAGACAGAAAGGTTAACAACAGTCTTGTCAGAACATGTCTCTTTGTGGCTGTTGATTTCCTCACTGCTGTTGCTTTCTGATCTCATTTACTGGGAAACCTGACTCATCTGCTACTTCGGTAGTACAGAGTAATGCAGGCTTGGGGGATTCCCTGCTGGAAGAGCTATTTACAATTCTGTTGTAATCAGCACAGTTTGCACAGGGTTTTATATATATACATAAGAACAGTCTATTCTCAATCTAAGGTGGTGCTTGTGTGGTAGTTTCTGCAGACAAAATAGTGTGGACAAAAATAAAGGCTCTCTGTGGGAACTTAGAAATATCTCCACAAACAAAATAAATTGAGAAAGTATAGACTGTCCTTATCACCTACTGATGAGTGTGAATGTAAGAAACATACAGGCAATCCTAAGAAGCATACAACAGAACAGCTATCTGAGATCGCAGGCAAACACAAATGTTAGCCCTCCTAGAATTACTACAAGATAGAAGAGCCATTTGCTCTTAGGTATAGCTTTTTGGTCACAAACGGAGAATAGGTGATAACATGAGGCAGATGGTCTGTATCATGCTTTGATAAACACTTAATAAAAATATTTCTAGCTCTCCCACCACCTAATAGGTGATACACAAATGATCCTTTCTGAATGACATTCCAGACAGAGCTTCAGTGTTAAGTGCATCTGTATTGGCTGCTCAAATGTGTTCCAATTTCATATACAGTCCCCTCAAACACTGAGTACACATTAACTTAAATTGAAATCCTGAATGTGAGAGATTTTGCAAAATGAGTCTGCACAAACAATTTTTGCAGAAGCACGTTCATCAAGAATAAGTGATGGTATCAGAAAATTTTTCCAAACCAAATTCCTTCATGACAGAGTGGTGACATCTGACATCAGACCTTATAAAAAGTTCTTATCTGACCATAGTTCATTTTCAATAGTTGCTTAGAAGTATTCATGCAGGGAAAATGTACCATGTTACTGTGGGTAGAGTTCATGCTAACCTCTTGTGAGAAAATGTCCTATCTCAATGGTCTATCCATGTACCCAACACTCCAATGAAAAAAAGGGTTCATGGTGGAGACTGGAAAAGGTGAAAACGTAAAAACCCCAAGTGATGCAAAAAACAGAGATTCTAAGAATTTCTACTAGTGTATGTGTGCTGCTCTATCCCACCCAAACAAGACTTCATGCTACCAGAACAATTCAACTCGTTTACTTCAAAAGACATAGGCAGCTCTTCAAACATTTTTCCCTGCATTTTTGTGGTTTTTACCCTTTCAACCCATTTTCTGCTACGGAATTAATTTGCAAGCAATGTGTGTTGTCCTCCAAGTGACTGTATGTGAAAGATACCCTGTGCAGTGAAGCATTTCTTACCATTAGGGCCACCCAGTCTGCCCCTTCGAGACACATCCTTCTAAAACTGTGTTTATGTTTTCATTTTTATATAGTATTTGAAGTTGAGAATTTTCTCTTAGATACTTGGCACAATCTTTTCATTAATTACTCCATGGCATACTTCTCATACAAAGTAACAGGCAACAAAAGAGAAAAACATGAGTGCACTTCCTTATGGTGTTTGTGTCGCAAGATATCTTGTCTTAGCTTTGATTTAAACATTTTTCTAAGGTGCTAGAATTTATAAAATCATTCTACTAAGGAGCATTGCACTGACATACTCTGGTATGTAAAATGAATGGCTCGTTAGTTCCTGAGAATTAAGTAATAGCATCTTTCAACAGAGGGGAAATACTTCTGAACCTCTCTAAGTATACTCTGTTACAATTTTCAGCAGCCTCACACATGGCACCTAGCGCTAAGTGGTAGCTATCTAGCACCAAGTGTTGGACTGCTGGTGGAAAAAAGTTTGAACCACGACAATCATCAACCATTTTTAGCATTTGGCACGTGAGTTTGTTCATGTAAGCATTGTAAGCATTGTTTTAATTGTTTTATGCAAGGGTAAACTGATAGCCGGTGACCCCACATTGCATTGGAGAAAGCTCCAGGGAGATCTCACTGTGGCCTGCCAGTACTTAAAGCAAGCTTACAAGGAGGGCGACTGACTTTTTACACAGTCTGATAGTGATATGATGGAGTAATAGTTTTAAACTAAAAGAGGGGAGATTTGGGTTAGATGTTAGGAAGAAGTTTTTTACTCAGAAGGCAGTGAGGCCCTGGCACAGCTGCCCAGAGAAGCTGTGGGTGCCCCATCCCTGGAGGCACTCAAGGCCAGGTTGGATGGGGCCCTGGGCAGCCTGAGCTGCTGGGTGGCAGCCCTGCCCACAGCAGGGGGTTGAAACTGAACGAGCTTTAAGATCCCTTCCAACCCAAATCATTCTGTGATTCTAAGATCCTATGGTTGCTGCTACTGCCTCTGCTTTAAAATTTAGGGAGAAGCATATTGCCCTGCACTCCCAGAAGTCCATGGCAGCCTTCCCAACATGTAGCTCTGGTTCTCAGAGATGCACATTCTTATTTTTCAGTCTTTCCCCGCAACTCTGTGAGGAAGTGCCTCACTTGGATCTTCTGAACAAGCTTTTGTTTTTCTGCAATAAATAACCTCTGGTTTTTCAGTTCTACTTAACTTCAGCCCGCCTCTGCCCTCTTATTCCATTCTGCTTCTGGTCATGATGGCTGTCCCCAGAGTTAATCCTTCTGCTGCTGAAGTCTGCACCTTGCAGGCAGACTGGGTATCTGGAAAATGTGCCAAAAATTGGGCACCCATATTTCTGTACAATGGGCATGCTGAATGCTGCTGAAATTATTCAATTCAGACTTGTGGTGATCAACTCTCTTTGAAAGCTGCCCAGAGCTGCCAACAGGAGACTGACATAGTCATAGACTCATAGAATCATAGAAAGGCTTGGGTTGGAATGGACCTCAAGGATCATGAATCTCCAACCCCCCCACCACAGGCAAAGTCACCAACCTCCATATCTAATACTAGACCAGGCTGCCCAGGGTCCCATCCAACCTGGCCTTGAACGCCTCCATGAATGGGGGGCATCTACAGCCTCTCTGGGCAGCCTGTTCCAGTACCTCATTACTCTCGTAGTAAAGGACTTCCCCTGATATCCAACCTAAATCTTCTCTCCCTCAACTTAACGTCATTTTCTCTTGTCCTGCCATTATCTACACTTGTAAAGAGTTGACTCCCCTCCTGTTCACAGGCTCCCTTTAGGTACTGGAAGGCTGCAATGAGATCACCCCACAGCTTTCTTTTCACTAGGCTGAACAAGCCCAGCTTCCTCATATTGTCTTCATAGGGGTGGTGCTGCAGCCTTCTGATCATCCTCTGGATCCTCAAGGGTTCAAGTTCAAAGTCATGGTTCAAAACAGGGTAATCACGGAATTGTACAATCATAGAATCATTTGAGTTGGAAAAGACCCTAAAAGGCCAATAGTCCAGCTCCCTGCAAAGAACAGGGACACCTATAGCAAGACCAGGGTGCTCAGAGCCCTGTCAAGTCTGACCATGAATGTCTGCAGGGACAGGACATCCACCCCGATAGCACTGTTGTTGAGCTTGTTGCTTGCAACTGCTTTTGCTGCAACACTGCTTCTCCATACTAAAGTCCTGATTATTGCAGTGTTCTCATTTCTTACATTACACCTCTGCATCCAATCAGGCAGAAGAGATGACACTGAAAGGCCTTAAATCAGCTTCAGCAGTGGGATGAAGAGATGCTCCTTCCTCCTCCTCACTGAGGCTGGTGCAGAGAACCCAGCTCTGGGAGGTGTTGGGAGGATATGTGTGAGCAAGGGCAGCCAGTGGCAGTAGCCCAAGGCCACTATGGGTCAGCCGAGAAGACAGACACAATGGTAGAAACTCTGGAGACCCAAGGGCTGAGGTATCCTAAATGCTCTGGGCAAGCTGCAGTGCACCTGAACCATTAAGGGCTCTCACCCTCCAGCATTACAAACAATTACAAGCAAAAAATCAGGCATCTTTGTCCTCTGTCAAGTGATTTTTGAGACTGTGAGCTTCACATTTTCTAGTTGTTTTTTTTTTTTTTTTTTTGTTTTTTTCCATGACCAGAGCAGCTAAAATTTCATTTCCTTTTTAAGATCTATCGGATCTGGACGCCTGTCTCCTAAAACTGGGATTTGACTTTCTCCCCTTGCCCCGGTGACTTTCCCTCCTTCATCTCCTCCTCCTCCTCCTCCTCCTCCACAACACCCCCACACTCAATTTTAGGAAGATTTATGCTTGAGCTGCTGAAGCTGGCAGCAGTACATTGGGAGCAGAAGGTGGTATTCAAGTAAAGGCCAACACAGTGCAGAATTGGAGAGCTGGATGCAAGCGCCAAGAGAAAGAAAGCACCTAACATAAGGTACTTTTCACCAGAGCAGGCTGCAAAATATTCACCAAAGCAGCTTTCCATTGGATATTGTTGTGGTTTTCTCCACGAGAGGTGTCTGCTTTTGCCTTTTGCCTGAAAATAAATGAAGGCCACCAAACAAAAGTTACTCTAATCAGCACATATTCCTGTTTTCAGCCAAAGTGTGTCTGACAAAAATGTGTCATTTCTCAGGGGAGAAAAGAGGGAAAGAACCTTTTTTCACGCAGTTCTATTTTATAAGCCTACAGTATACAATGCCCATTGTTTTCTGTGCTGTTAAATCTCTTACCGAGGTTCAGTATTGCAGCTGGCTGTCAGGCTTGTGTTTGTATACTGAATATCTGTGGGGTAGATTACTTCATTGCTTATGTGTATCAATTCCCCATTTGGAAAGGGGACACACCACATCTTGTCTGTTCAGCTGATAAGCACAGTGACTACTGTTTCTTACTGTACTTGGGTACAGTGCCACTTAAAATGAGTCTTCAGTTTCAATGTCCACTAATGTCAAGCAAACAATACAAAATAATAGCCTTATTAAACAAGTATCTTCTGATCAGCAGCAGGGCAGGCAAAGAAACACACGCTCATTTTCTCTCCCCCAGCAACAGGCCTCAGGAAGAAAATCTCCCTGGTTTTCTGACAGTGGCTGATGTCCATAAATCTTTGTGTGTCCATGCTGTTTGCTGAGCACACAGTGAGGACAGGGGTATTATGTGGGATTATTTGTGTGCTAGTGATAAAAATCACATTGATATGAGGAGAACTCAGCACTCTTCCTTTTCCATCCATCCTACAGCTCCCCAGGTTATTCTCAGCCTTTTTTTTCCCCTCCTTTCTCATTTCTCAAAAGGGTTTTATTTTCTTCACTGTCAGTAGAAATTTCCATTACACAGTAATGCCACTGCACTGCTGCCCTAATCATACTTGCCATCAGCAGATCTGATGTGCTTATGTTTACCATGGAGAGAAGCTGTCTGCAGAGCTGTGCTGTCTGAATGCTTGTCCCAAAACAAACTAGTTTGAAGTCTCTGTTGTCTCCTAGGAAGGAGAAGCTGACAAAAAAGGCCCAGAGCAGCTTTTCAGGTCCTGCCTCTACCACAGGCAGTGCAGGCACCACTTGGGTGGAGGGTGCTTGAACATGCTTGTCCCCACCTCAACAGGGGTGGAAATCTTATACCACTTTCAAGGGTACTGCTGCTGTGCAGTGGAGAGGTGGGATGTGGAAACAGCACAGAGTCCTTCCAGGAACTCAGCCCTGGAGTGTCTGAGAACAGAGCACACCCTTTCAGTTTCCCTCATCTACCAGCTAGCACAGAACAACCCTCTCTGCACTGCATGGTTTGGCTTCATCTTGAGTGTGTGTGCAGTTGGAGCACCACAGTACAAAAAGGGCATAAAACTGTTAGAATCCAAAGGAGGGCTACAAATATGGTGAAGGATCTGGAGAGCAAGATATGTGAGGAGCAGCTGAGGCTACCTCATTTGCTCAGTCCAGAATAGAGGAGCTGAGGGGAGGCCTCATGGAGGCTGCAGCTCCTCACAGGGAGCAGAGGGGCAGTGTCTGGAGACAAGTCCTGCAGCCTGTCCACAGGCCATGCTGTGGATAGCTTAGCCATTGGAGCCCAGCTGACCTTCATACTGGTCACTCACTCCGGGAAAGACACTAAGGCCCTGGAGCATGTCCAGGGAAGGACAACAAAACTGTAAGGCATCTGGAGCACAAGTCTATGGGAAGTGGCTGAGAGAACTGGGATTGTTTAGACAGGAGAGAGGAGACTCAGGGGAGATGCTATCGTTCTCTACAATTACCTGAAAGGAAGCTATAGTGACGGGAGTCCACCTCTTCTCCCAGGTAACAGTGATGAGAGGGAATGGCCTTAAGTTGCACCAGGGGAGGTTCAGGTTGGATATTAGAAAAAATTATTGTTGGAAAGAGTGGTGGAACACTCACTGGAACAGGCTGCTCAGAGAGGTTGTAAAGTCACCGTCCCTGGAGGTGCTCAAGAACCATGTAGATATGACACTGAGGGACATGGATTAGTGAGCATGGTGGGGATGGACTGACATCTGGACTAAATGATCTTAGTAGTCTTTTCCAACCTTAATGATTCTGTGATTCCATACAGTGACTGTATTCTGAATTTTCAACATCAGACAAAGTACCAACAGTATCTACACCTGCAGTGTATCCTTCCAGGCCAGTATCTGGGGTGAAAATAGAGTTACTGACAGGGAGGTATAACACAGCTTGGCATCACTCGTGTCATAAAAAAGCAAAGATGGCAACAGAAGTGAAGATGTTGCACATTCCTTATTTTACTCTTGTTCCTCCTCTCAGGTCCAGAAATGTCTCTTCTGCTGGCTTCCCCCTGAGCTTGAACCCTCACAGAGTAAGTAGTGCAAAGCAACTTCTAGAGGTGTGCAAAAACAGTTCTGGACTCAGTCCTAAACAGACTCTACAACAGTTTAGTTCAAGCAAGTGCCCAGCTAGCATGGGATGTTGAAGATACAAAGCTTACTGCCTTCCCTGTGCGTTTCATGTCAATGTATCTGTAGCATTTGGCTTTGGTTGCATCTCTGAACTTTACCCAAAGCATGTAGGACTCATGAATCTGCAAAATTGGACTGGAAGTCTCCTGAGAAGAGGCATACCCATGAGAGTTTCAGTATTTCCTACTTCCAATTGGGCTGGAACCAAGACGAAAACAGCTATAACAGTACTTGGCTCTTGTGTGCCTCATCTGAGCCAAAAGGCAGAAAATTTAGAGATACGCAAAACTAAAAAAAATGAAAATAAAAAATGATAGAAGTCTGGGGCAAGGATCTGAGCTTAGATTTTTAGAAAATAAATAAATAAATAAATAAATAAATAAATAAATAAGTAAGTAAATAAATAAATAAAAGGTTTGGTTGAGTCAGTTCTTTTTTGTTCCTGAAGCATTTCGCTAATCTGCAGGGCAAGGTTTTGCCCTCTACATGACACCTGGCCTCTCTTGAAGAGCAAGAATCCATAAATCTAGATCTGGGGAGGCTCTGGCACTGTCTGTATCGCCCCAAACAGAACAAAACTGCCAATTCAGACTGGGATCTAGCCCAGAGTTTGTATTAATTAAATTATTTATGTAGCAAATAATTACAGGCTTCCCAGGCTTGCTTCTCCTTTTACTCACACAAATACTGTTCAGAGATCTCTACTGATTTCAGAGGAAAATGTGATCTTCTCACTGTTCTTCAACAGAGCTGGCAGCTGTTAGAAAGGACATAGCAAATCTGCATTATTACAGAACCATGCACAAATGTAGCATTTCAGACAGAACCATCTATCAGGACAAACAAAAACTTGCTTTATGTGCACATCTGGAAATGAAGCATTTAGATGCAATATTGCAGATTTTTGCTGCTTTGTGACCTCCATCTAGAAACTCCACTTCATCAACGGGAGGGCTGTCTTTGCACAAAGGCAGGAATACAGCCTCTCAAACTGCCAAACAGAAAAGCAACACTTTTAATGTGAGGACTGTAGTAGCAATCACAAGGCATCTCAAGAAACTTGTACCTTGGTATGCCAAAATCGCTATACAGATAGCATGAGAAGCCCTATGCAGGTAGAGGTGCCCAGCAAGGAACTACAGAAGCTTCTTGGGTCTTGAAGCTCATCATGCCAGTTGGCACCACACCATGCCATCTGCATGTCTGGATGGAGACTTTGGGTGCTGCTGCTACTCTGTATCCACAATTGACACTGTTGTCTTCTCCTGTTCCTACTGCACTCTTAGTTTTGTTTGTAGAGTAAAATCTACATGCATTATGTACTTTCACTAAGAGAGGGAGAGCTACTACTGATAGATCTCTCTGGGGATTCTGAAGCATCTATTTACTTTTAAGCTATATGTGACTGCAAAGAGTGCAAGTGCAAGCTGGTGGAGAATCAAGGCTGTTGGACAATTTTTTCCTCCAGCTGTGAGGAAAGATGGGCAAGGGGGAGATCTGATTGATGCTGCTGGCAAACCCTGGCACCCACTGCATGCTCAGCCCCACACCAGTGTTCAATGTGGAGGTGGGACCTCTGTGAAACTCCTGCCCCTAGGTCTTGGCTTTCTGCAGCCCACTAATGGATGGGACCTCTGATAGCTCTTGGCTGATTCTGTGTTTTTGTATTCAGTTCAGAAATCTGGCCTTCCCACTCTACTGAGTCAGACTGTGTATATCTCAATATCTGGGGATGTTCAGAGACTCCTGAAGAGAGGGAATAATTTGATTAGGTTCTCACTAGTCATAAATTTGGAATAGTCACAGAACAAAAATTTAAAAAGTATTTCCAACTGGGCTTCATCTCCTTGGAAGATAACTGCCTAAATGTTTGCATACTGGTCCTCCAACTCAATATATATTTACCTGAATCCATTCCATGGGGGGGAGGAGGGGGAAGACGGGGAGGAAGGGGGAAGACATATAAAAATTTAGCCTGACTTTGAGCAATAGTTTTCTTTAGCTTTACAGCAGGGTTGCCAACTGGAAAATTCTTGTAAAACCTACTTAGGACCTAGTTTTGATCCAACAAAGAAGGACCAAGCCCTTTGTGTCTTCAAATTCCAGAAGTCAAAGTAAAAATGATCCTGCATATAAAAATCCCCTGGTTTTAGACTTACAAATGAAAACATGAATACCCTTGGTCTTACCTACCTGTAGCCTCCCACTTACCCAAATGTTTGAGCAGGAAAACTTCCACACTGCAATGGCCTTCCTTCTGTTTCTGCAGAGTTGTCCCTCAGATCCACATTTCAGGAATAAAACTCCTACTGCACCAGACCATCTCATTCATAGTTTTACTCTGTTTCTCTCAAAGAAAATGGGCAATGGCTTTGCCTTCAGTTGCCATTTTTTAATTGGTGTCTTATCTTTGATACCTTTCACCACTTGGGTCTTAAAAGACTTCTTATAATTTAGAAAGAATAAATCCAGTTCTTTCTTTTCCATGAGTCTGTGCAACCCAGACCCACTTCATTACCACTGGCAGTGTCGTGAAAGTTCAGGAAAACTGAAGCACTTAACAGTGGTTAACCACTTAAAAGATTTTTTGGCCTGTCAGGTAAATCCTCCAGCAGTGTTGCTTGCTTACTCTGCTATCCCATTAGACAAGATAAATTTGGGGGTAGACAAGAGGTGTTTTCACAACCCTGTGCTAGCCTTTGCTAGCACAAAATATCAAGATTTAGGGCAGATTTCCTCCAGATCCTATGTGACATTCCAGGTGACAAAGCCTCATTATGCACAGCAGTTTTTCCCTTTTCAAGATCAGAACACCACAATGAGTAAGAAGGTTCCTAAGGGTTACAGCAATGAAGGAAATACATAGTCATCTCACACTATCACATACTCAGGGATCAGGAAAGCAGACCGCTTTTTATTGCCACTTTTTGGACAAAATCTTCCTCCTCTTTTGAAGCACTAGAGGACTGTAGATTCAGAACTAGATCTATCCACGGCCAGTGTTACGGGGGAATTCAGACATCATCATGTTGCAATCACTTTGGGCCATGTTAGTCTCATTCCAGCTTAGTTCCCATGCACCTTTTGGGAAGAGCACTTCTAGAGACCCAGGGAGATGTAGGAAACCCTTGATTTAGGTACAAAAACTGAACAAGGATTTCTTTTTATGATGAAGTTTAGAAGTGACATTCTCATCTGCCTGGCACATACAACACTTAACTATCAGGAGCCTTGCTTCCTTTCCAGTGAGGATCCTTTTGTTGAGGATGTGGAGGAGAGAGTTTCTGTTGCTTCACCTGTACCTACAACATTTATTTAGCATAGTGAAAGCTGGAGTATGAACTTGGAATGAAATCTCCCTTTTTCTCACTGTATACCATCTTCAGAGTTTACTAGTGCTCTGTGCACTTTTTAATCTCTGTATCACACTGAAGTCACTATATTCAGATCCATATACTTCAGTTATTCTGCTCGCGAGTATAACTGACCTTAATTCCTTCTTTTCTTCCTTTTTTTCTTTCCTTCATCCTCAAGCTGTTTTACCCTCTTATAGTTTTCTGTAAGTTTTCAGCCTCCTTTCTCCACCTCTGCCCTATCTCAGCTGGCATTCTCAGTTGCCTAGCTGTGGTCCTCTACTTGCCCTTCCCTCCTTCTTTTATGTACTTCCTTTGTGGGATACCACATTTTTTCCTACTGCTTATTTTATCATCTTTATGCTGATGACTCCTAAATCTTCTCTGCCCAAAGCCAACTCCCCTTGGCTCGAGTTCATTTCTCTGATATTTCCTCATGACATCCTGCTGCTCCCCCATATTATCTCCTCCCTGTGCACTTTTCATTCTCCCGTCCTTTCCACTGTTCACGTTTCCTGCTGTCTGGACCTTCTTCATCTTCTATATCAGGTCTCCACTTCACCTGAAACTGCTCCATAGCTGTATTACCACAGCTCAAACTTTTGAGAGATTTGGATTTCACCTCCAACTCTCTGATGGTAGTGATCTCTCTGGTGGTGGCTTTGAGGTCAGGTGGCAGCCTAGTTAGAAGCTTCCAGCCCACTGTAGCATTAATACTGAGATGAAAAGTTTTGGAGAAGTCCAATTTAGCAGTACCTTGAAGAGGAAGATGAGTTCTTTAGACCAAAAAAATTAACAATATCGGTAACACCACTAAGATGGAGGAATGTTCACCTGATATAAGCTGCTGTTTAAACTGTGATGGTTATGTAGGAAATCAGACACCAAAGATGGTCACTACCTGACTTAGAAAGGCCTTGGTTCAGATTTAAGGATTTTTAAGATGTGAAAATGAAGTCAAGAAAAGATTGTTCATAGGACTTAGTTTTCCTGTGTACTCTCACCTTGACCCTTTTCAGCCTAATTAGCAGCGGATCTCACTTTCCTTTTCCACAGGCTTTGCATACTCCCATCTCTTCTTAGGGAGAATCCATGCTTGCAGGAGAGGCTCAGATCTGCCCACTATGACTTTTGAATATTCTCTTCATAGCTTTCTTTCCTAGTTCTAGTGTGTTTCAGTTCTCTGCCTTTTACATTTTCATGACTGAAACATCATCCTTTCTACTCATCCTTTGTTTCTTCTAAATCTCCCTCCTCTGTTTGGACCCATTCTACTAGTATCTACTTTAATGAGTGGTTATCCATCCTTATTTTAGCCCAGTCTTTTAAAAAATGATCAGAAAGAAAGTTTCAAAGTGATAAAAATTTATTAAAAAGGAAAAAAAAAACCCTAACTAAAACATGGCATATTAATTTAACTCATCTTCTTGAGAAAAAAAACTTGACATTTTTCATTCTTTTCATCCATTCATTTCTGCCTCAGAAAGGAAGCCACTGATTAGATTCAGTAAAATGTGAAAGGTGTAAAAGAGACTTCAAAAATTAACAATATTTACGTATGTTTCAATTTCATACCTTTAATCCACATGTGAAGAGGATTTGCTTTGTTTTGTTTTCTCGTTTTCATAGAAAGTAATGATTTCACTTGTTAAAAGCTTTTATTTTCCCTTACAAAAGCCAAATATCTGGTCATCTCAATAATCTTGAGGGGAGTTTGTCATGCGTCAAGCTGCACAAACTCACAAACTTGGCCTTAATTTTTAGGCCATTCACATACTGATCTATTGTTTCTGCAGGAGTCTGATATCTGGTAATAAATAAAAAGAGACATCCAAATGTCACATATTTCTTAGGGCTGAGATAGTTCTGGAACTGATCCATTAGCAGAGTTAACTTTGTGTTATCCTTTTACATTACAGAGCTGAGACTGCTTCTAATACATCATGCCCAATCACATGAAGGAAAGCAGATGCTTGTCATTTCTTTCCTCACCATCTTGCTGGTACATAAATACCATTCAAACATTTGTTTCTCCTTTCTCCCATGCTAGGATAAGACCTCTGTAAAAACCAAGGGTGCCATTTGTCTTCTATTTTCACCATCAGTTCAGTGCAATTACTCTCCAGCTGTGCTGGGGTCAGGTATACTTAGCACAGGATAAAGGAAAGGCATAGCTAACTTGGTGTTTGCAATTACTCTAGTTAGGTGATCAACTAGGAGGACGAGGTCCTTAACATAAATCAGTATAGCACATAAACTGTTCTGGTTATTCTGTTACCTTGCAACAGTCACATATATCAGTATAATGTTTGCCTACGCTAGAAAACCAGATCATGCTAGGGAAAAAGAAAAAAAAAAAAAAAAAAAAAAAAAAGACCCTTGAGAGTTATAGCCACTAACACACTGTTAAATATTCAACTCAGTCTGAGACCATCATGTTTAGCATTGTGGCAGCTGGTCAGCCCTTGGGCTTAACCACAACCAGCTGATGTGATGTTAAACACAACAATCCCTGCTTGTGTTCAATGTTTAGCAGCATGTTTAGGATTGTCTTAGTTACCAAGATTCTTCAGGGTTGTGTTTTATCATGATGCAATTTTCCAGTGTGGAACTGCTCCAGAAGGCTAGCATTTTACAACCTCTGGAAATAAGTCAGAATATAAAGTGTATAGCCAGTATACTTAGCTAGTGGCTATTAAAGAGGTCATCCTTCCACATATGATGTTGCCACAGGTGCAATCTTGGGTAAAGTGATCCTTTCTCTGGAAAGAAGGCACTGAGAGTGGATATTTTCTCCTACAGGATCCTGTTCTGGAGAAAATTTCATTCTCTTTGTATGGAAAAAAAAAGCTATTGACTTGGGGGCATCCTGGCAAGATGCATCTTTTCTTTTTTTTAAGTTTTTATTGGAAATGGCAGTTTGAGCAAGTCAAGAAGGCAAGCAGAGGGAGATTCTTGCTTTGGAACAAGAACAGTTGCAGTAGAGCATATTAAGATATCTTGGATTTTTTTATTCATAGTTGTGTATATATTTTCAATAATTGTGTAGAGTCATCCAGATAGGTATTTTTTAGATAAACATCAAGAAATAGTAAAAAATAAACACACTGAATCATCATATATATCCTCAAGTTTGAGTTCTTGACGTGCATCTTCCTGGATATTTAAGGAGCAGAAACTATTCAGCCCCAAAATGAACTTTGGAGAAGTTTGGGCTTGGGTCTACATGTGAATTTTGAAGCTAGAGTCTTTTATCTATTAAGAAATCATGTCAATTTTGTGTCAGAATATTCCTGAGCTTTCAGAAATTATGAATATAATTCAAATAGGGCATTGAATCTTTGTTCCCCCAGTTTTATTTATCCAGTGGGATGAGTCCCAAGGTGATGCATCCACAGTTTTTGACATAATTTCAGAAGGCTCCTTTATCAGTTTTGGAGCCCTGCTGCCAAACTACAAAAAAAGCCCCACTTTGCAATACTGAACCTCCAAGCACTAGACTACATGTTGTGCCCTTCTTTGCTTAATAAAAAGTTAACACTTAGGAGGAGAAGAATCCATGATTCTGAAACATTAAACTACTACTTGCAAGTGAGTGAACATAAAAATAAGGCACTTCTAACTAGTGCCATGTCAGCTCATAAAACTGATTGAAATTGCAGTGAAAAAAAAAAAGCTATCTTGAAAGATGCTTTATAAAAAAAATCACTGAAGAGGGATTTTTATTGGAAAAATATTTTCTACCCATTCATTTCCAACCACACTCATTATGCACAATAGGACAAAGCAAAACAAGATTATATTGACTTTGACTGTTCTGGTTTTTGGATAAAACTGGCCAAATAATAGCTGATGGCTCAATTCAGAGCCTATGAAAGACAGTGGAAAGTTGCCCATCATGTGTAAGGTCAGTCCTTACTTAATGCAGTTCCCAGTTAAATGTAAATAAAATCATTATCTTAATTTCTTGACTAGCTCCATAAGTGGGCCATGCAATGCCCATGAACTGATACTTACAAATTTTAAGACATCTGTCCATAAACTGCAATTGCCTCCTACTCTCCTAAATCTACTTTTGGAAGTTTCTTTTAGTAAAATGCTGCTTTCCGTGTACCTCTACATACACTGAAAACCTCTTTCTTTGAGCAGTTCTTTTTTGAAATCCTTGGTGATTGAACAGAGGCCTGATGTGCATACAGCAAATTGCCTGTTCCATTTTGGTGTCCTTTTCAGCAAGCCAGTTGCCAGATAATACTTACCACAGTGCTTTTGTCACTTATACATTTACGTCAATGTGGCTGAAAATTCTGGAAACTCAAGCCATGAAGATGAACTTCCGTGAAGAAGGATGACATCTTCAGCAGGAGACAAGTCAGAGGGGGCTGGCTGAGAGAGCCAGCAAGAGCAAGTCTAGCAAGGGGAGACAAGTCTATAGGTGAACTACTTTTGTTTTGTTTAATTAGCATCACAGACAATTATTCAAAGACGATGTGTGATTTATGGAGTAGTTGGGATAGTATCAAGGCTTTTATCACAGCACTATTGCATATAATGTGGTGTACATAAAAGATATTATCTTGGGGGCAGTTTCAGTAAGTGAAAGGGTTGGGAGCTATGTAAGGTAAACAGGACTATTGTGGGTTTTTCCTGGCATACTCTCACTTACATCTGCCAAAAAGTGGGCAAACTTTTGCCTCCAAAAATAAAAAGTGATTATACTCTGTCTAACCATGTCTACCCTTAACTACACCACTGCCTATCGCAAAGAGAAGAACAGATATGTATTTTGTGGTTATTGTTTTTGGAAAAAATCCATTCAGGAGTTGCTGTGAATATTGTGGGTGTGTTGCTAGTGTGGAGCTGTGTGTCTCTGAGTGTGAACTCATGGTCCTGTAGAGCACTCTGCTATTATCTTTGCAGCTGGATGCCAATACATCACTGACTCTCTTTAAGAGACGGATCCAACTCCACTGACCTTTGTAGGAGCCTCTGCATTGAATCTGATTATGGCACAAGCTGTTTGAGAAACAATGATTTTTCTCTGGATCACCTACAATAAGAAAATCAGAGTGCTGTCTCCACATTCAACTACATTTACCTGCTCTCGTGTTGGTTCTTGCAGCTCTGCTTCCAATTATTTCTGTCTCACAAAAAAAGGGCAATCATTCCAACTATCAGTCTTCAGTGAAATCTTGTATATAGTCATCGTCACAGCCCCTTTGACAGGAAGATCAGCAGTCTCAGCATGGCTGATTTGCTGAGGTGTTTCTGGTTGAAGGCTGAAATGCTATCATGCCTTTATTCAGTGTGTGCAGTGTATCTGAGCCCCACTGAAGAGTGCTACTCCTCTGTTTCCCAAATTATGTATGATTAGCCTCTTACACCAGATCTCATTTCCATCTAATTTTGTCTCTGCTACTTGCTTACTGTATGATCTTGCAGAAGTCACTCCATCTCTCTCCATGGTGTAATTCTCATTCCATCCTCCTCCACTTCACCAGTTCAGGCTTGGGTCTCACAGGCTTCTTTATAAGACATGTTTTACAGTATTCAGCTGTGACTATGACCTGGTGTTGACACTATCAGAACACAGAGAATACCAAAACAATGTGGGCAATATTAGGCTTTGGGCTTTAAGGGCAGGTTTCAATCCTGCAGCAAAAGAAGGGGTTTGGGTGTGCGCTTCATTTGCATCAGCAGTCAAACTCTCTGCCTGCTGCTTCTGACTTATCCGTGTAGATTTCAAAAGCAGAAATTACAAGGTGGGATGCAGGCTGTTAAAAAGTTTCTGGCTGCACATTCTTAAGGTTTTACAAACTCTACAAAAGTATCCTAAGCAAAGATACGTTCAACCTTTGCCTGTTAGGCATGCTGGCACCTTGCCAGGGTCCCAACCAATTGGAATTAATTAACTAGAGCAGCTACAACATCCATCAAGAAGCCCTGCAGGCTGCAATCTCCAATATGCCTTCAGAGCCGGAAGACAGACAGCACAAACACTATGCCGGTACCATTTTAGACGGCACTCATCTGTCTAGGTCTTCCATAGCTGCTTCATCCCCTCCTCTGGTTTCTATCTAGCCTTCCCACTTTTCTCTCCAGGAATTCTTCAAGGCAGCATCTTCTCTGATCCATCTTTCTCAAGAGGATGGTGAGAGCATGAGATAACACCTCTGATTGCCATTCTTACTTTTCTCTAAATCAGAGGAGTCTCATCTTCCCCTTCAAAGAGTCTGTGAAGACACTGTGCGGTAATACAGGGAGTAGGGTATTGCCTCTCCCTGTTCTGCAGCACTCAGCACTGCACTCTGCTGCCTTTCTGCCTCCTGTCCTCTTTTTTTTTTAATTATTATTATTTTTTTTAACAGCATTCTAACATATGATAACAAAGCTTTATAAATTTCATACCGTGGAAAAGATGGATTTTTTGTTGTAGTTTTTACTCCTGACCCGTCTCATATATTCCATCTTCCTCTGACTTAGTATTTCTGTGGCTTGAGTAGGTGTTGCTGACAGTTGTGTAGTTCTGTGTACACACTGATGGAGACAAACAAAATGCATAGAAAAGGGAGGCTGGACTTCAAATCTATTTCCCTGCATCTCAGTTTCCCACAAAAAAAAATTTTCAATAGCAACGCATAGGTTCCTGGCTAGTTTAGTATCTGGAGCAATGTTTTTTTCAGAGAATATGTATGTTCCTATTACTTTTGGGCTGCTAATCAAAAATTCTGCAAATTTCTGTGTGTGAGCCATGCTCACAATTTATGTTACTAGAAGATTATGTGCAAATATTTTTGTGGAGATAGTAAAAAGAAATACTCCAAAGAATGGCCACAACTCTAACCTTAGGATAAACTGCAGGTTTCATGTATTCTCTTTAAGTTGTTGAATGGTGTTTTTCCACACTGCAAAAATGGTCACAATTTCCAGGATTAAAAAAAAATTGTAGTGAGAAATATTCAGAATAGCCAAGACAAAAAGCCTTAAACGAAATAAAAAGAGCGCTGAAATTTCCCCCGACCCCCAGGCAGTGGTACATATGCTTTCTCCAAATGCTGTCTATCTGTTCTCTCAAGAGCAGCTGATTCCATAAATGAAAAACACCTTCCTTGTAAATGTATTAATTGTCTTTTGACAAGCCACAGCTATCTTCCCACATCTGACCTGCCCCAGGCCATAGGGAAGGCACAGCATTTTCTAAGTCCCACCTATTGTCATGCTTCTTAGACACAACATTACTTCTTCACTCTACTTCACAGGTCACCATTAACACAACTGGGTAGTTAAATATGAGCCAGTTGTCACAGACAAACAGTTCCTCATGCAAACATGCAAAGCCTTTTCCACATGCAGAATTGCACAGGTTTAATTAAAGGTGTGTTTTAAAATCAAATTAGTTAAGCCAGTGAAAACACGGAAATCTATTTAAAGTTGGTTTGCACAGATTTAGCTTAATCTGATCAGGAAATGACTGAAATTAAATCAATACAGAGCAGATTTAAATCACTGTAAGTGACCACATCTTGCACCAGGTAAACTAAATTGGTTAAAAAACAATTTTGTGTGAACCATATCCCACTGTTGTGCCAAAGAACGTGAGCTAAAAAGATGGATGAAATAACCACATACAGGAATGACATTTAAGGCCTAATTCGGCACTACAACAATTCAGTGTAACTTTGCTGCCAAAGAGTTGATGTTGGCCATAATTGTCATAAAACTCAGAATGGACATACTTGGATAACATTCCCACTGAGCATTTTGAAAGGTTTCCAACCCTAAAACAAGGTAATATTTTGGATTTGGATTTTTTTTTTTAAATCAACCCCGTCTGTAGTTTGCAGAAATGCTGATCTCCTGAGTTGCATATTCCTATTCTCATTTTTTATTTAAAACTTCTGAAGTCTTCGATCATTTCAGGCCTAGAGAAAATAACAGCATTAAACCTTACTTGACTTATTTTGAGAATTATTGCTTTCTAATCGAGGTTGACAGTCTTTCCATTCCTACACAAATGAGGTAAGCTCATTTTTATAAATAGTGCACTTCCATCCAAGTTCTGCTCTTTTAGTTCCACAAAGAAAAGAAAGAAAAGGTGGCAAAAGGCAAAAAGATATTGCATTTTCACATAAAATTCCCCTAAATAAAATCCTACAGAAGCCTGAGGTCTGGGAGGGAGTACTTGTGGTGCTTTTGTACTGTAAATGCTGATGTTTTAGATTAATTACATAAGTTTCAGTCACAAATAGAGCTTGCAAAAAGAAAAAAGGAAAGAAGAAAAGAAAGAAAGAAAGAAGGAAGGAAGGAAGGAAGGAAGGAAGGAAGGAAGGAAGGAAGGAAGGAAGGAAGGAAGGAAGGAAGGAAGGAAGGAAGGAAGGAAGGAAGGAAGGAAGGAAGGAAGGAAGGAAGGAAGGAAGGAAGGAAGGAAGGAAGGAAGGAAGGGAGGAAGGGAGGAAGGAAGGGAGGAAGGGAGGAAGGGAGGGAGGGAGGGAGGGAGGGAGGAAGGAAGGGAGGAAGAAAGAAAGGAAGAAAGGAAGAAAGGAAGAAAGGAAGAAAGAAAGGAAGAAAGGAAGAAAGGAAGAAAGGAAGAAAGGAAGAAAGGAAGAAAGGAAGAAAGGAAGAAAGGAAGAAAGGAAGAAAGGAAGAAAGGAAGAAAGGAAGAAAGGAAGAAAGAAGAAAGAAAGAAAGAAAGAAAGAAAGAAAGAAAGAAAGAAAGAAAGAAAGAAAGAAAGAAAGAAAGAAAGAAAGAAAGAAAGAAAGAAAGAAAGAAAGAAAGAAAGAAAGAAGGAAAAAGAACTGTGAAACAGTTGTAGCAGTGTATGTGAGTCATTTGTACCATTACAGAGATTTGAGCACTAAGAGTTTTGCAGCTCTGCAAGCTCACCCAGGCACCTTGTTGAGTGCACTACCAGATAAACAGTGAATGATATCTGCTAGTGTCATAAAAAATAGCATGCTGCAGAAAAGCAAGCGAGACATGTCAGTGCCTTGCTAAAACATGTGGTCATCAGTGTCTACTGGTTAAATAGTCCTCCCAGCACTGTGGGCAGACTGTGGGAACTGGTGCTTTAGATGTGGATGCTCATGTTAGAGGGTCTATCCTGGTGACCTGCACTGCAAGGGACAATTAGGACAATTGTCAGAAGAGCTCAGACCAGCAGGAATTGGCAGAAAGAGGAACAATATTAATAAATTGGGCTTTTTGTAGGCTTCATTGCAAATCAGCACAGATGGCTCTTTCACCCACACCCTAGCAAAAATCATGATTTACGGCTGGAGGCAGCATGTTGCCATGTATTATGGCAGTTTAAGAAGCTCACATTTGTAATTGGGAGCTGGTAATTATTTACCATGAAATGTGATCATTACTGTCAGGTGACGATGACATTCCTCCGCTTTATGCATTCAGTAACTTTTTAAAGACTCTGAGTGAACTCATTGCTGGGGGTTGAAGGAGGAGCTCTGGCTTTCCTCCATTCCTGCTACCAAAATGGGTGTGTGTTTTGGCAGTCATTTTGCTTGGAATATTCAATTCAGATTAATGTAATTTCAACATCTACTATCCCAAGTGTGTGCTGGTGCCACTAAACATGCACATTTGCCAACTATGAAGTGCAAGTCATGTCATCCAGCATGGTGATCCTTGTCTGTCTCCAATGCATGCATCGTTCAGATTAGCTCCACTGAAATCAGTGGCATTAGAAGTTATTAAAACCATTTGTGGCGAGGAGCACTGACTCTTTGGTTTGCAATACTCAACAGTGTAAAAAAGATGCAGAACTGCATTCTGGTCACAACTACTTGACCTGGTACCTCCTCCATTTACACAAACATGGGAGCAACTACGAAGTAGTGAGAGGAGAGACAGTCCTTCCTGGGGGCAAATGAGGCCATAACTCTTTTGGAGTTAATGGAGTACCTGTTGTCCAGAGCTGTGCATAAAGCAAGCACATGATATGTCTTGGGATGCAGGTCCTTCTGAGACTGTTTATCTAATCCACAGAAAACAAACCCTCAAAATTAATGCTCCTATTTCCTACTCATACAGAATTACCACATTCTTTAAATAAAAGCCATAGGTTGCAGAAAATAAGCACCTGCCTTCTGTTCTTTTTGTTCCTTTATGTTCACTGTATCTATTGTAAATTTAGTCTATGGCTGAAACTTCTTTGACTCCCCTAAATATCAGTCTCATGGTTGTGTGGGGACAGAGATCTTCTCCTTTCTTGCTTTCTGATTGTCCATTTGTTTGTAAGTGGCCTTCCAGATTTCAGGTATTTATTAAAACATTTTGAATCTTGAGCCCAGGAAGGCCATGAAAATAGTATTCAAGCTGAGAAAGGTGGACTGATTTTGTTTTGTTGAGTCATCAGGTCTCTCAGAAAAAAATTACAGCCCTCATCCTACAAGAAACAACACATGGACAGACTACGTGGGGATCTGCTGCTTCACAATGTAGCTTGCCATAGCCTGGCAGGCTCAGAAATGCCGTTTTCTTTTAGTGTTGATCAAACCTTCAGTAAAAATCCCTATTCTTGAGCAAACTTATTTTGCTATCTCTCCCGAGCAGCCTAATTCAACCAGAGCTGACCATGACAGCTGTGTAAAATGCTCAGCTGATAGAGATGCTGACATGCTCGATGTGTATCTCCCTTATTTGAGCTATTCTTGATTCCTTTCAGCAAGTTTTTGTCTCCTTATACACTAGCAACTCTTTCAGGAGACTGTGGAAAAGCAGAGCAAGGCATACTGTCCAGGAGATGGGGCCTTAAGTTCTCCATTACTGCCATCTGTTGTAAGGCAACAAAATGTAGCAGAATATTGGTGGGAGATTTAACCTCTACTGTCACGCCACCAACATCCACATCTGACATTGTGGATCAACATCATAAAATAGGAGACATTACTTTCAGAGCAGCCCTCATACATGTGAGTAGATTATTTTTAAATTTCTCCATCGTTATGGATTTTTTATTTTAGGCATCATATTTCACATCCAGGTGGATTTCACCATAACAAAACATCATGGGGGAGCAGAGAAATAGCTGCTATTGTCCCTAAAAATGTAAATTATTTTCTAAGTTTCTTGAGGAAGCAGTCTGGAATATGCAGAATTTATTAGGAGGCACAAGGATATACTGAGAACTTTGCTGACTTGTTCATGCAAATGCTTGCTTTGCTGCTATACCTGTGAAGAGGAACATCTTCAGCTCCTGGGGCTCAGAACCCCTCTTATGTGCCTGGGTGCTGTCACACCGTGATGTTATCATTTGGATCAAAAGCATTTTCTGCACATCCCCAGTGCTTGGTGAGAAGTCAGAGCGTGTCTTTGCATACTCATGCATAGTGTGGCTAATTCTAAGGGTGCAGGCTCTCTGACCTGCTGTACCTTGTATAAGACTCTGTGGCTCATACTTCATTCCAGGGGCATCAACCTGTACGAATGCCTCTGCTGGTGCCTTACTGGTAACCTTCCATGTTTTGCCAAGCCCAAGATACCTCAGTATAAGAGTCTTTGTGAGTCAAATTTCTCCTTCTTTTTCCTAATTTCTTCTTAAGCGTCTTCTTTTTCTTTCTTTTTTCTCTAACTTAGAGGTTCTCTGAGGGGCAGCAGCCCTTCAAGGGCTGAGACAAGTCTCACTATGGGGTTTGTACCCTGGACATGTGGAATGCACCATCCACTTATCTTCTGCAGATCAATAACTATCAAGGCACTAAGTGTGTATGGTGCACCACGTGTCTGTCATCATCCTGAATCACACATCGGTCTCTGATGGAAACAAAGACGTGCTCATACAGTAGGGTGTAGCTTATGGAGCAGATTTCCCACCTCAGACTCAGAGCTAAACAGCATCTACCTTTATGTGATTAATGGCATCCCTTCAGCCCTTATGCCTGTTCCACTGAAGGGCAAATGGTGACACCTACACCTAAATCATTAAAAGATGCTTCAGCACATAGCATGATCCTTGCTCTGTTCCCCTTCCCATCACACACACGTAAGCAAAAATTTCCCCCAACTCTGAGCTTTGCATACCCATGACTGGTAAGGGAAAGCGTGTGGAAAATAGCACGGTACTTGTGATGTCTGACCCACAGCCTTCACATTGCTCTCACTTGGACTGGCCAAAGTCCTGTAACTAGTGGCAGTGTTCCCCTGCCTCCTTAGCCTTCAGGATCTTCCCCCACTACCAGGAGATTTCCTCCAGATGGGATCTTCATCCCCTTCTTCACGAGCCCCTTTCCTTCCATTACCACTTCATCAGTATAGGAAAACTTTTTGCATTCTTCTGCTTTCTGGGATGAAAGACACACTGTTTTCCTAATACAGATATTCTTTGTGCAAAAGCATAATGCAAGATCAGCCTCTTTATAGGTAAGTCAACCCCCTATCTATTAGTTGGAGGATTTGGGACATACCACTTCAGTTTAACCTAGGTGTTATCAAAATTTGCAGTCATCCCATACCTGTTGCAGCCAGCAAGTAGCATGCTTCTGCTTGAAAGTTCAGAAGTTCATTTTGGGATATGCAAATCTGCACTCAATTATCTGCTGACTATCAGCATTCCCAAACTAAATCATTTTTCACCTACAACATGCACAGTTCCTTCTTGTCTAATGCTAGAATCTCTGGTCAGGAATAAAGCCTGAATTTTGAAGGTTTTCACTTAATTGGAATATGTACAACACCTACTCTGCTGGTGGACTTTCTGGTGTTCAGCAGAAAGCTGGATTTTTCCCTGACTGCTCTCTCCAAGCACTTTGATAGGGCTTGAAGAAAATGTGTAGGAACTAAGTGTCCCTGACAAAATGATTCATCATATTTAGATGAATTTGGCCAACTTGGGCTCTTGTGGGTTACTCTAGCTCCAAAGTATAGGGAGAAAAATTAGAGCCAGAGTGAGGCGGAGCAGAACTTTTGCTGGTCTGGACTGAAATTCATGAGAGTACTGAAACTTTTTCCTTTTTTACGTAGAAGAAATAGGCTCTGGCCTGGTGGAAATCCCATGACTCATGAAAATCTCTCAAGGCCTGGATGTGCTCCACATTCCTGACCTGTTTGAATACTCCCATTAGAGACCTTGTCACAGTGTTGGTCATCCAACTGGGGAAGGGAAACTATACCACATGCTTACACTTAGTGGCATTTTTCAAACACTTTCTAGAGAAATCATAATGTGCTTGAAGACTTTCCAAGGTGAAATATATCAACAAATTTATTCAGCATGAATAATTTTCCCAGTACTATTTACTGCAACACGTTAGGATCAAGAAGTAGAAAAGGACAGGAGAGAGAAAGAGAAGAAGGAAATTCTCCTCCCACACACTCAGAAGATGTATCATTTCTGGATTGCTTCAAACAGAGAGGAACCCAATAATTATGATTTCACATTTCCAAGAGAACTAAGCCCAGTCCCACACAAATATCCTCGCTGTAGTAATATGCTGCTATCTACTCACCCTAATCCTGAATGTGCTATAGAGAACTGACCCAGCCGGTTACCAACACTAATTCTGGTTGTGGCTAGGCCCTATATGTTTACGTTTCATTAACCCTGTATTGCTCTGGTCTTCATTAAATCTGTTATTTTCTGCGTGCTCATCCTGATGTTCTTGAATGTTCAAATTTAGACTATATACTCACAAAAACTGCAAGGGTTCAGGATCACCAGCAAGAAGAGTCTGATTTGAAGTCACTTATGAAATGGTGACATCTCAAAGGTTTTTATTCATGAAAACCTGAGTCTACTATGGCTCATCTAGGAACAAACCAGCTTATGACTTTCTCATGAATGGTTGGACCATATGACCTTGGAGGTCTTTTCCAACATTGGTGATTCTTTGATTCTATGGGAGAGGGTGGTATCCTTGGATAGATCGTTTGAGAACCTGAAGCTCAGGCTGATCTCACCTCAGAAATGAGGAAATATTCAGGTAGCACTCTTCAACAGCTGTGAGACTTACTCCTTAAAGGCACTTCATGTGTGCAGTGCTTTGAGCTGACAGGGATACTTACATTCCTCAGAGGACTCTTCTGGGACTGCTGAAGAATAGCAGAGAAAAGGAATGACCAAGCATACAGGGAAAGACCAGGACGGAACTATTTTTTTGTCTTCTACTTGCTGTGCATTTGAGCTTTGTGCTTGGTACACAAACATTATCTTTTCAGCTATGCACGTATACTTAAAAATAGAACAATTCTAGAGACATGGGAGAAGGATACATGAAATAGCAATTCCACCAAGCATACTTCTTTCTGATGGTAACAACCCAGCAAAAAACAGAACTGCAAGTCTTGCATCAGGCTATTGGTGACAGCCCTTTACCTAGGAGTGGATGAAGAACAGCCCCTCACAGAGCCAAAGTAAGGCTCAGGATAGCATCCCTGGAGCTTGCTCTACAGAGGCTTTACCTTTCCCACCCTCTCGATAGATGCAGAGAATCATTCAACTCCTGAGCCTATACAGAGCATGACTTTTAGCTCAGTGACACTATCTGTACAAAAAACTGCCCTGGAAAGGAGTCTTGTTCTAAATCAAAGTTCACATAACAGTAAGAAATTTATAATAGGAGCAGGACCTGAACACATTCTCAATTTGATGCAAACAAGAAAGCCTTTTGATGTCAGAGGAATTGCTCCCAGGAGTCACTCACTCTACTGTGTGCACAAGTCAGTGCATGCTGGACATTTGAGCATACACCAACAATACAAAGAGTTCACAATTCATGAATAGAGAAATTCTGGTTTGTGTGTGGTTTTGTTTTTGGTTTGGTTTTTTGGCTTTTTGTTGTTGTTGTGGTTGTGGTTGTTTGGTTATTTTTGAAGTAAAATACCTGCTTTTCCAGTGCTTCCATGAAAAGGAGATTCCTGTCTGGCAGAACAGAGCAACAAAAGGGAATACAGAGATTTTTATGGCTTTTGTCATCTTGTAATATTATTTTATGAACTGTGGTTACAGTAGTTTAAAACCGTTGCCATTGCTTGCTGCTTTGTTTCTGCTTATCAAAGTCAAAGTCAAAACTAAAAGTAAAAGTAGGATGTTTGTTATACTTATCCTGTGCAAGAGAACAGCCTATACCAGTGAAGAAGAAATTGTTGAATTAAAAAAATAAGGAAGGAAAAAAAAAGAAAGAAAAGGAAAGGAAAGCTCATGATTTTGCATAATTATTGTTCTAAAGTCATGGCGTATGGCTCTAAAGCTGAATGGTGTAGCTGTACATTGCACAGACTAGTGTATGCCTCTGACGTGCTAAACACTGATATCTCCTTATAATGATGTGTTAATGTAAGGGGAGTGATTTTGCAAAATTTTATGCCTTATTAAGGAAATGATTCAAGCCCAGGAAATGTGCGGGTTAAGTACTTGCTTTCATAAACATGGGTTACGGTGGAAAAAAAGATTTTAGATATTATGTGGAAAAATGCAGTAAAAAGCGCTGAATTAGCCCATTCCATTACATCGAATTGTTCAGCAATTATGGTCATCCCCCAGCCTAGAAAATTGAAGTATATGATGAAAACCCAATCTAAAGATATCCACTGCTGTGCTACTGAAGACAAAACGTATCATGCTTAAAAGTTACTTAGGGCTTCAGTGACCAAAATAAAGAATTATCTGAGGTAGAAGTTTAAATCAGCTACCGTCCCAATTTGGTCCTGCCCTCCTCTGTCTCCTGTCAACAGTGCTCACTTCTCAAATGGTTCATGCAAGTAGGAATTGCAGCAGACTCTCGGGGGCCCAAACGTGTGTTTCATTAGTGGAAGATCCCGTACAAAACTCTCAATCACAAAGAAAGAGCAGTCTTTTGTGCTTACTGTCCCAGCGGCAAGGTCTGGCTGCCAGGCAGCATTTCAAGGATGGGCCATCTTGCTAGAGAAGGAAAATATGTCATGGTCTGAGCTGGGTGGAGTAGGAGAAATAGCTGTCAAATATTCATTTGAACTTGAAAGCCATTCTGTATTTCATTGCATTCCCTATGCCATTGAGTTCACTCAGAACTGTTTTGTTGCTGGATGTTACATTAAGAACGCTCATGGAAAGCACGCTATTCATACACACGCTTGAAGGGTATCTGCAAGCCCATTTCAGACTGAATAGCTATCTGCTGCATGCCTTCTGAACGATGCTGATTTTCTCAGTTCTATTTATGATCTAGTATTTACTAGAGATGTTCACACCTACTGAGTATTAGCTTAGCAGATCTTTCTTTTTCAGCTCCAAAAGCCACTCATTGCTCCTTCTATTTTTTTCTCTCAGTTCCCTCTCCCCAATGTTTAAAAGCAGTAACTTTAGCCAGATTTTTTTTTTTCCTTCTAAATTTAAAAATAATAATGTGGCTCCTCACTATAAAATGTCTGTCTCCTCCACTCCCAGCCTCCTGGGGGTTGCCGTGGGCATGGTCTGCAAATTAAGTGGAGGCACTCAGCCCCCAGTTCAGTTCTAGTCAAACATTAGCTGCAGTGTTTACCCTTGTGTAATCTTCAGTTTTGCATTAATTTAATACTGCTCAGCACTTTTTTTAACATATTCAGCAAATCCATTGCACATAGCTCTTTGTGTCTGTATCTCCCCCATCAAATCAAGTTTTGATTTTTTTAACCAAATTCATCAAAGTAAACTCCTCGCGATACTTTTCTCCCTCTACTTTGATCTTTACTTAATAAAAAAATAAAATAAAGCGTTGCTTTATGTGGTAATTCATCTATACTCTGAGGGTTTTTTCCCTTCTTAACTTCAAAGAGAGCAAATAGGAAATTGTTTTTGTTTTTCTTTCACATTTCACAAACAGCATGCTCCAGTTGCTTTTGAGCAGCCAAAGGTAGCAAGCATCTCCCAATTAATAATACCCAGGTAATGCCATGGCCTCTTGTAAACACGCATCTCAAGAAATTCTTTTCATAATGCAAACAAATAAAACCTGCTTTGAAGGTCTGGTAAAGGGCAGTGAAAAATGGAGTGGGAGAACGCTGTCCTTCTTAATCAGCCTCCTATTTTTGAACCTGCCCCTGAGTGAAACAAAACAAACTGAAATCTTGGGAGTATTTTGTTAGAAAGCCACTCACCTCCTGATTTCAAAACTGCAAAACCCCACTCCACTGGAGCAAGCAGTGGTTAAATAGTTGGAGGTCTCACCACAGCCCCACTATGGGTAATCCCACAGCAAAGAGGGGAGAGATTTTGTCCAAGCAAAGTCTGAAATAAAGTCAGCACAAGATCCCGAGCTTTTGGTTGGGGGATTTTTGCCCACATAATACTCTAGCATTTTACACATGCCAAGGACACCTGCATAACTCCTGCTGCATGGAGAAGCGGGCGACTAGGCTCTTTTGATGGCATTTGAGCACACAGTCTTTCCTGGGCTGGTGAGACACCATCACATACCTCACCACCTATACTGATGGTAGTATTGCTGTAAAATCAATAGACATGGAATTGTTTTGTCTGGAGAAGAGGAGGCTCAGGGGAGACTTTATCGTGCTCTCCAATGACCTGAAAAGAAGTTATAACAAGGTGGGATTCAGTCTCTTCTGCCAGGTAACAGATATAGGGTAAGAAGTAACGGCTTCAAGTTGCACCAGAGGATATTTAGGTTGGATATTAGGAAATATTTCTTCTCAGAATGAGTGGTGAAGTATTGGAACAGACTGCCAAGAGAGGTGGTAGAGTTGCTGTCCCTGGAGGAGTTAAAAAAAAAAAGTAGATGTGGCACTGAAGGACTTTGCCTAGAGTTGTCATGGGCATGTGTTGATGCGTTGATGGATGATCTTATTGGTCTTTCCAACCTTAAAGATTCTATGGTTCTATGAAAGAGGCCTGGAGCATCTCCTCTGTGAAGAAAGACTAAGTGAACTGGGTCTGTTTAGCCTTGAGAAAAGAAGACTGAGAGGGGACTTGATCCAAGTCTATAAATATCTAAGGTGTGGAGGGCAGAATGGCGAGGCCAGACTCTTTTCAGCAGTGTGTGGAGACAGGACAAGGGGAAATGGCCGGAAACTGCAGCATAGGAAGTTCCACACAAATGTGTGTAAGAACTTCTTTACAGTGAGGTGACGGAGCACCAGAACAGGCTGCCCAGGGAGGTTGTGGAGTCTCCTTCTCTGGAGATATTCAGGACCTATCTGGACACCTACCTGTGTGACCTGGTGTAGGGAACCTGCTTTGGCAGGGGAGTTGGACTCGATGATCTCTGGAGGTCCCTTCCAACCCCTACGATTCTCTGATTCTGTGATTCTGTGATCTGAGGCTTTATATTCTTCACCATATGGGAGCTTGCATAAGGCCTAGAGAGAACCTGTTGTGCTAGAGACCATTTGACCCCATGCAGCAAGCTCCTGTGAGAAGACCTGGGACCACCAAGGGCACTGAAGCTGCTGTTTGGCACCACAAAGGTGCAAAGTCCAAGAAAAAGCTGCCTGAGCACTGTTTCTCTCTGCAACTCATTTTTCATCAGATCCTCATCCTTGTCATCCTGCTTTCACCCCAAGGATACAGCATGTCTGAAAGCAGCCCTCAGAGGGGCATCACTCAATTCCTGGCACGCTGAACAGAGCACAGAAAGTGAAAATCCCGATGCAAACAGCAGAAAAAGCTGCTGTTCCTTTTATGAGACAATTCCCCTCAGCTCCTTGACATACATCGCTTTGTTTCTTCTCCCGTTTAGGAAAATGTGCAATTATGTGCATGGCTGGGACATGGAAGCGCCGCGGCGGCTCTGCTGGACGTCCCGCGCCGGCCGAGCTCCCAAGGGAGCCCCTTGATCTCCTCACGCCTGACTGAGGCCCTGCACCAGGCAGAGAGATTAAGGAAAAGTCGGTGAGAATTTAGGCACGCCTGGCTCCAACAAGCCATTTGCACCAATTCACAAAGGAAAAGCATTGGAAATGTTTCCAAAAATACAGGCTAGTCGTGTGAGTTAAGGCTGCAAGGGAGCCTAACGCACAGACTTTCCCCATAATCAGGGTTTACCTCAACTCTGTTTATTCTGTAAACTCTGGTTTCTCAACAGAAACAGCTCATCACGCTACACCCGAGCTCGACAGACACGCAGAAAGCCTTTGTAAAGGGCTAGCAGGAGAGCGAGCCAGCTGTTTCTTTCATGAAAACTGTTTGTTAGCAAACTATCTCATCATTTTCCAAGCATTTAGGGGGAAAAAAGTAGTATTAATAATAACTGAATGCAATCAGATACTGCTAAATTGATGGTACTGGAAAGTAAGGGAGTATCTCAAACCACCCTTACCGGAGTGGACAGTAGCAGTGACTGTCCCTGAGCTCCTACTTAGAGGGCTTTATCCTAGAGACAAGTGAATTATTTAGAGCCATGTGCCAGACTGCCTTTTTTCATCTACATATGTACTTTTCCTTTTGATTGGAGGAGTGGATTTCTAACAGGCCCTTATGATTTTGCAGCTTTATTCCTCAGAATTACTGAATAATTTCTGGCCTGCAGCCTGTCTGCAAGCAGCTCACTTTGTCACGAGCTGAGCAGCATTACGGTGATCAGTGGTAGGTGCAGCTTGGGGCTTGAGGCCATCAAGGCAGAAGAGAAAACTCCCATGGTGATGGGAGGACAGTTAGACTAGATTATCTTGTAGGTCCTTTCAATCCTTGTGATTCTATGATTCTATGGCTCATCCCAAAGGCCAGAGTGGTGCTAGCCAAAATGGGATGGCAAGGCCTCTTTTGATAGTGATAAGACAAGGGGGAGTAGTTTTAAACTGAGACAGGGGAGGTTTAGGTTAGATATTAGGAAGAAGTTTTTCACACAGAGGGTGGTGAGGCACTGGAACAGATTGCCCAAGGAGGTTGTGGATGCCCCATCCCTGGAGGCATTCAAGGCCAGGCTGGATGTGGCTCTGGGCAGCCTGGTCTGCTGGTTGGTGACCCTGCACATAGCAGGGGGTTGAAATGAGATGATCATTGTTGTCCTTTTCAACTCAGGCCATTCTATGATTCTATGATTCTATGATTCTTGGGGCAGAGCTCAGCTCCCACACAGTGCAAGTGGAGTTTGTGGTTGCCCTGATCATGGCAACGTATCAGCTGCCCATGCAGTGATGCCAGATTGACCCTGATGAATCCCCACAGCTAGCAGCAGAGGTACGGATCCTACATGCAGATGTCACCACCTGGTCCATTGCTTTTCTGTCTCCATCATTTTTGCAACCAAGTGTCAGGGCTGAGTACCTGTTTTCATTTATTCAGCATTCAGTTGGCCATCAAGCTGAGTTTCCATTACAGAGGTGCATGAACAGGATAAGCATGAATTTGCTTTTCAGAATCAATCAGTCAGACATATTTGAGAAAATAAATGCATGCTGTTTTGTCTTGCTTGATGTTAGTACAGAACAGATCCACCAAATGGTGCAGAGGGGAAACAGTGATTCCCCATGCACCAGGGTGGCTAATAAATTGAGGGCAACACAACCTGGATTAAATTCAAACCACTGTAGGCTCTTGACTGTATTACTGCCAAACCCCGAGCCACCCAGTCCCTCTCTCCCTCATCCCCAAAATTATGTTTAGATTCAGAACACAAAGCCTAATTGTTTATTAAGGAAGTGGTTATGATGGGAAAATAATGACGCTGTGGAAGAAAGAGCAGGAGGGTTTTACAATATGCAGTGGGATTTATCACCATCTCCTTCAGATCAGCTCCCTCACCCCTTCATTTATCCTCTGCTTTTGCTTTAATTCTTGCTGAAATAGAAGTCCCTTCTCTGCCTGTAGACAGAATGGTATGCAAAACCCACACAGGATGACAGATTTGTATTGATATCATGATACAAACAAACAAAAAAAGATTAGCTTTCCTTTTATTCATAGCTCTGTGAGACCTCCTGAGAACATGTGGCCTTATTTAACCCCCGTTTCCATCTCACCAAAAAACTGGTACAAATAACAACCAAATATCTTTTACACTTGTAATTTTGTAATTTTTTTGCTATATCTCCTGCTAAAGAGAATAATTTCACACCTGGAAACTGGAGATAATTTTTCCCTTTGAGGATGCAAGATTGTCAGTTGGCACCTATTGTCTATTCTGCAATATGATAACCATGAAAGCACCACGAAAATATGGAAAACATAGGCACATATATAGTCTGCTCAGAATTTAGTGGCATGTTCCCAGGATAGAAGTCATCTTTCTCTGTCTACTCCCACTGAGCTGTACAAGGAACAAACTCACCCTAAGGAACTGCCAGTGGCAGAATCAGAAGTTTCCCAATAACTGAGCAAGGCACAAAAAACCCCATCTCATTCCTAAATCCACAGCGCACACATCATGTATATCTTTACTCAGTGATGCAGGATGAGTCACAAAAATGTTAGCTCAAGATATATTTTAAACTCCTGAGCTAGCACTGTCCTGAGACGAAAATTCTAATTTTGCTTCCTGTGGGCATACTTTTGAAAGCAGATTATAAATCTAAGTAGTGAAAATTGCACTCCCTTTTTTTCCACATAGGCAGTTTTGGACGATCAGGATTTTTCACTGTAAAAACAGCAAATTGCCCACACAAACAATTTACATGCACACCCAAAACCACATACTCCAAATCCCATGCTCCTGTTCTCCACCCTTGCACAGCATGTTGCTCTCCCTTCTTTTCAGCTGCCTGGTTGGTCTAAGCTTGGCTTTCTGAGATTGCCCCTAGCCTTGTAATAACTAATCAAGGCCTTTCCATTGGCGCAGAAAATGTTTATGCTCTAAAACCATCTGAGTTTTATTCATTTCTACTTGGATACAGTTGGATCTGCATGTTGACTCCAGGTATTTCAACTGAAAAGCTGTGTTGAGACCATTTTGAATATCTAGTTTTAAATGCCAGTCATGGAATGTGTTTAGAGAAAGTTGGTCCTGTAGCAGGGCACAAGACAGCTAGTGCTCAACAAGATAGCTCTTCTAGCCAGAGCGGCACAGCTGCCCTGCCAGGCTGTGTAGCAGGCTCTTTTTCTGCCAATGCAACTGCTTTGCTCCTGGGAACTCCTTCCCTGCTTTTAGATTCAGCTGAGGTTACCTCAGGATGCTCAGATGACCTTGATCCCAACTGAAGTCCAAGGTCCCCAACCCCTACTATTCCATCTGTGTCTTAGTTCTGGGGTTTGGGGTTTTTTTTGGACCAAATCAACTATATCTCTCATAAAAATGAAATCCAGGTAAAATTCTGGGAGCAATTGACTTCAAGGTTTGCTCTCTGTAAAAATTACAGGCAAGATTACAACTGCTTTATGTCCCAGTATATGTCCCAGCTCTATATCTCCCAGTAGGTTTTCAGAATCACAGAATGGATGAAGTTGGAAGAGACCTCTTAAGTCACCTTGTCCAACCCATTGCTCAGTTCAGGCCACCTAGAGCAGGTTAACCAGGATAATATCCATATAGCTTTTGAATATCTCTAAGATGGGAGACTCTACAGCATTTCTGGGCAACCTGTGCAAGCATTCACTCACCTTCACAGTAAAGAATTTCTTGATGTTCAAATGGAGATTTCTATGTTTCAGTTATCTCAGACTTTCTTGATACTTTAGATGCTTCAGTCCCTTCCTCATTTTTATATCTTCAATACAGTCATGTCAGAATGGGACACAGCACTCCAGGTGTGTCCTCATCAGTGCTGAGTTAAGGGAATAGATCATTTCCCTTGACCTGCTAGCAATGCTCCTCTTTATGCAGTCCATGATTGCTTTAGTCTTCTTTGCTGTGAGGGCACACTGCTCACTGATGTTCAACTTGTCCACCACAACCCCAAGGTTTGTTTATACAAAGGTGTTTTCCTGCGTATACTGGCACTCAGGATTATACCCCTTCAGATGTGTGCTCAAAACCTTATTGGTGTGATCCATGTTTGTTGTCTTGGAAAAAAAAATACAAAACAAAAAACTACTTTGCTTTTATTTAGAATTTATTTCCAAAATTCAAAATTTCATAAACCAAAAAAAAAAAAAAAAAAGAGGGGAATTTTGGCAAATTTCCTTGAAAAAAAAAAAAAAAAGAAAGTATTACTCAATGAGAAAGCCGTATTTTCAGCAAAAAGTAGCAAATCAGACAATGAACTCCATTCTGCCCTATGGCTGGATGAACATGGCTGGCGTGTGCAAGCCAGAAATTTCTTGGAAGGGCAGAAAGCCAAGGCATCAAAGATAATGGAAAAATGGATTTGCTTTCTGATCAGAGGAGAGTACCAGGTCATGAACTTGATTTCCAGACATCTTCTGTATGTTCTTCAGAGTTTGTTTGATAGAGTTTGTAATATTTGCCAGAAGCAGCAGCTTCTACTAGATCCCATGGGAAATCACTCCCCAGCAAGCAAAGACATCTAAGTGTTTCTGTTTGCTCTTTGCATTTTTTTACTTCCCATGCAATTCAGTAATGACCCTTACTATCTGGTCACTCATTATCAAAGAAAATGGGATCATAAGAACACCAAGGAGTTAATGTAATAAAAAAGAATCCTGCTTAATAGCTAGAATAGATCCTGAGAAAATTCTTGGGTCAGCCAGGCTTCATACAAGTTTCAGGAGCCTTGAAGAGGCCACTATGGACACTGGCTATGTAATATTTGGGATTTGGATTTTGTCCCATGCTAACATGGGACATGTGTTTCCACCATGTGTTTTCCAGTCATGATCCAGAGTTTAACTTGAGTAACAAGCTTTTCAGCTGTGCAGTTTGAACAGATCCCCCTTTATGATGGGTGAAACTATCCAACAGGTAAGGAAATAGATTGTGCTACAGCAACAAACTATCTCAGGGACATTTTGCTTACCAGTATTTAGTTCCTCAGTAAAAAGACAGCATGATGGGCCACACCAGTGCTCAGTGTGGAGCAAGGAAGTGCTGCAAGAAGCAGCATTACTGCAGTCCCAAGAGCAATATGTCACCTCCAGCCCATCTCTCTGCTCCTTCACATAATGCACTGGATGGATTTTCGAGAGGTTTTGACCATGCTGTGTCACTCTAGACCTACCCTGGGGCATTTTGACAGTTAGAGATACACACAGGAAATTTATTCAGCTTTTTAGTTGAGTGGGTTTCAGTTTACTTTGGATCCCAGGTCATCATCTTGAGATCTTTCTCCACTGAGTTGGGAGGGAGCCTTGATTAACTACAACAGTATCTCACAAATTTTTTTTAGAGGGACCTTAGTGATAAATGTAAGGCAGATTTTCCAAGACATGTAAACTAGAAAATGGTGGATCTTCTCCACCGAAAGTTCCCTTAGCTCACAGTCCAGTTCTACAAATAGAACACATCATCCCACCATCCTTCTCACCTGACATCCCACAAAAGGTCTGGCCAGAGTGACCACCACCCCCTGATGACTGGATCTACCTGTGACTTGGAGGCCATGCTTTGCTTTTTGTGTGGGAAACTCAGCACATGCTTTTTGGGAGGTGCCCAGACAGTGCACAATCCGGCTGCTTCTTGCTACACAGTGGGGTTTTCAAAAGCTGCCAGCACTGGCCTTACTCTGCTTGCATTTAGTAACACAACAGTTTTCAAATCCATCATCTTTTTCAGTAATTAGTGCATAATAGTATTCAAGCAGTATATCATAATTAGTTTTTCCCCTGAGACTCCTCTCTGCCACACACAGATTCAGAACATCTTTATTTTCTTCTAAAAGGCATTAATCTTTACTATCAGGCATTTTGGCTTTTTCTCCCATCCCAGGAGAAGCTCACTTCTTACTGTGAGTCAGTTAGGCAAACCTACAGAGCTCCGTTTGGACTAACACATAAATCCAGGAGCATTTCAACACTGGACTGCTGCTACGCTTGGTCCAAAAGTTTGTCCCTGTCAATGTGTGCAGCCTTCTGCAACTCATGATGTTATGAGCCCATGCAATACTTGCACAGAGATGTGAGTAGCTTACCACTGAATAACTTATGTCCATCTCTGCTGATATATATATTTTTTTCTTTTTAAACAGCCTAGGAAGGGGGAGGAAAAGCATACTTTTGTCTTCAAATGAGCCTTTTGGTTTCCTTGCACCAATCTGCTGATATTATGTGAGGCCATCACACCCATAAGAACTGGATCCGGCCTTTGTTCCAGGAAGAGGAGGGTTAATTTGCTTGAGTCCAACCACTGGGCTTAAGAGAAGAGGGGATTTCACACACCACTGACTTCATAGGGCCATTCCTATTTACACTGTGGATGAATGGAGAAGCTGTCCCAAAACACACCATCCTTCTGCTGTTCAGCTTCGGGAGATTTTAGGGGTGGGTGGAAACTGGGGTGGACCCCAGCTCTGCCTCTCATCACTGGATGTTCATTATGCATGTAACATGCTTTGCTCTTGAAATTTATTTCAAGGTCAGAGAAACTTACCTTCTGTGTATATTGGGTTGAGACATATTTTGTTAGCAAAATTTATAAGATGGCTTGTTTTAACAGTTGTTACGGCAGGTTGATTGGGTAATATTTACTTGTGCTATAATTATCTTATTTCATAGCAGCGAGTGTAAGGAGGCAACTAGGCGTGCTGAAACCAGAATAACAGAAATCAGGAGATTCGCAGCAGGAGGCAAGGTGTTGTACTGTATATACTGTTGTGTCTTGTTATTTATATCAAGCTAAACTTGTTTTTCCAGCCATTTGTGCAATTGACTAGCTACCCAATAAATTACATCATTTCCAGCACTGAATGGCACCATGACATGTTAACTAGGAATTTAAGCACCAGAAAATAATCTTGACTGACTTAAAAGCGCAGTTATAAAAGCCCAATGAAAGCTAATTTTCTGAGGCAGGATGGGGAGGGAGAGAGATAGGAAACAGGCGGGAGGAGAAGAACGGGGCTGGGAGACAGACAAAAAGAAAGCCACATGCACAGCCAGATTCACAGACGTACACAAGTTTTAAAATTCTTAGTCTAAAAATACATTCCCTGTAAAAATTCTCTTGTGGGTTGATTGCTCCCTCCTCTGATGTCTGAACCTACTTTCTCCTGTTCAGGTGCAGACCATCAACTGCTTAAAGGTGATCTGTGAGGAGCTCACACATTAACTGTATATAATGATGTGCCCCCACATAGAACTGAAAAAGCAGAGATGTGTTCCCCTCTTTATTTTAAGCTCACCCTGTAAATAGCAACAGGCCAATGTGAAAGATGCAAGAGCTCGGGAATTCTCTATTTTTTTATTATTTTTACCAGACAGATACAAACTTATTGAACCTTTCATATAAGCAAACAGCCTTGCAGTGGCACTGTGGGCTGAGGCAGTGAGCCTGGGGAAGGCTGTCCCATTTCCACAGAGCTGAGCATGTTGTAGGGAGCGCACAGCCCAGGCAGATCTGTGGGTCCTGGGGCTCCCCCAGCCCACTCACACTGGGTTCCTTTGCCTGGATCTCACTCTGGTGCAAATTCAGGAAGCAGGAAGGGTCCTCAAGTCTTCCAGGACATATGTAACCAAAGGAGCCTCTTCTATATAGTGGTGTCTTCTGTTTCCCGGGTAGAAGAGGTCTCTCCCCTCTCATCCCATTGCAGTCTAAGGACCTTTTCCCACAGTCTGGCACCAGGCTTTGTTCCACCAACTAAGGCTCACCACAAACCAATGCTCATGTAACCTTTAGTTAATTTTAGCTTAGGAAACAAGAATCCTGCAATTGCCCTGTCTGCTTGTCTGCCTGTCTTCTAGCCTCCCCTTCCCCTCAGTACACACACCCTAATAAATTCTGAATCCAATTTCATCTAATATTAAGTGAGGGGAGTGAAGATAGACCCAAATTTGTGACCCCAGTGAGGGAAGGACGCGCCAAACCCAGCTGTGATATTTGGCAGGGCCAACCTGGCCAGCCAGCACAGGCTTACTGGCTGGCAAGTGAGCATACACGTGGGCAACAAATGTGTGCCTCATGGGCTGGGGAGCTGGAATGAGCCGGGACACCAGCAGCTGGAGGATGCAATTCTGCAGAGGACAAAGAGGGAACAAACCATCCCTGCCCCAGCCACTTACAGTACAATACATTTCTCTTTGATTTGCATTGTTGTGTTGGTGGGAGGGATTAGGTGAGCAGGTGGGCTTTTTTTGTGCGAATGCACAGCATGGAAATTGGGATATATAGGATTTACGTATATAAAATCCCAAATGGTCCAAAATAAGATGGCAGGAACTATTCAGGATAGCTCAGTCTCCTTTTTGTATATATGTGGTTTTTTTGTTTGGTTGGTTTCTTTTTGGTTTTTTTTGTTTTTTTTTGTTTTTTTGCATGACCTCTTACAGGAGCAGAGAAGTCTGTCTCCTTTCAGTCAGAAAGCAAGGTATCAGCCCAATCTCCTCGGCATCAGGGCAAAAGGCAATGGCCTTACGTTGCATCAGAAGAGGTTCAGGTTGGATATTAGGAAAAATTTCTGCTGGTGAGGTTTTAGAATAGGCTGTCCAGGCAGGTGGTGAAGTCACCATCTTTGGAGGTTTCCAAGAGCCAAAAGATGTGGTTCTGAGTTAGTGGGCATGGTGGGGACAAGTTAATGGTTGGACTACATTATCCTAGTGATCTTTCCAACCTTAATGATTCTACGATTCTGTGAAACCTGGGTGCTGCTTTGGTTGGGAGCAGGATCAGACCTCCTTCATGTGTTGAGCAAGTGGGCAACTCTCCTTTGGGGTTCCCAAATTTCTTGTCCAAGCATCCAAGCAGAATGACCACAGCATACTGAAATACAGAGATGCCTGGAAGAGCCTGAAAGCCTGGAGGATCAAAGCTCAGAGCAGCTCTCATTGTCTTTCCCCTGAAATCCACACATTTGTGTGGCACAACATCCTGGAGTGAGGAGATTTATCAGCTTCCTCTGGCCTTCTGTTTCCCTCTTAATGTCAGGGTGCTCAGAGAAACTGGTGCTACTTGCACTTTTCCATCAGTCCTGCCACTTAGCACACAGGCTGCCATCTCCACAGACAAGGAAAGGGTCCTTGGTCAACAGGTTTGCCCAAGTGTTAGAGTGCAAAAGCTGGCTCTCTATCAATGGGGTTTGATGCTATTTAATGGGATCAGCCAGTTCCACCTGGTGCTGGTTGCTACAAAGACTTTTTCTCATATCCCAGTGACGTGTTATGTCTTAACGTGTGTGGTCATATCTGCAGTTGATTTGTGCAGATCTTTGTTCTTTGCACATGTTTTTATTGCCTAGGGGGCATGCAGCAACCAGCCAGCAAGCTTTCGTGGTGCCCAGTCTACTTGGCTGTTTATACAGTTAATGCTCTGTAGCCAAAATAAGAATCTGCAATATCAATTCCTCAAAAGTAAAGCTGGATGACAATTGCAGAACAGTTTGGGATTGGCAGCACTTTAAGGATTCAACACAGCCAACAGCCTATGGTGTAGCCCAGGCACATCTCATTTAATATTAGAAATCTACTCTATTGATTGAAGAATCATTGAAGAATCATAAAATCAGAAAATGGCTTGGATTGGAAAGGACCTTAAAGCCTGTCCAGTTTCAACCTCATGCTATGGGCAGGCTGCCCAGGGCCCCATCCAACCTGGGGATGGGACACCCTCAGCTTCTCTGGGCAGCTGTGCCAGGGCCTCATCACACTCATACTGAAAAATTTTCCCCAACATCTAATCTGAATTGGCAGCTAGGTATCCACCTCTCACTCTCTGATAACAACACCAAAGAAGCAGCAGTTCACAGGGCAGTCTCTTCCATCTCCTGTGGACACTTACTGAAGCTAAGATGAAACATCCTGCAGATGTCTCTGTTCCTCTCTTCCCCATCAGCTACCAAGGGAGCCTCACATGACTTCATTTTCAGCAGCAACTGATAGGTTATTTCCATCCAGTTCCAGGTGTGATATTGCACAGGACTCAGAGCTCTTCTTAGATGAGCCCCAAAGCCACAGGTAGAAGGAAGAAAACTTAATAAGAGGTGATCTGTGGTGCCTGTGGACATTTTTCTGGAAGAAGTAGAGAAGTAAAATGTTCTCTTGCCTACTGCCAGCAGATATATGCTCTTTCCTGCTCACAGAGCATTCATCATAAGACAATGAGCCAGCAGGCACCCTGACAAAATTATTGCCCATTCATTGGTGCTTGAAAGGTCTCCCAAACCTGGCACATGACATTACCATAGCCCAATAAACATTTACAAAGAAACATTGCCTAGTAAGTAGTAGCAACCCAGTTTCAGCCAGCAAATCAAAACTTGGGGAATTAGCCAGCATGAGACTATTAAGAGTGCGAGCAGTTTAGAGCAGATGGGGAATATATACGAGAATTTTCAGAAATAATTGAAGTTTCAAAGTGGTTCCACAAACACATTAGTTGTGAAAATTGAAAGTTACAGTGAAATTGTTTTGACACCACCAGCCAGAAAATGCAGAAGGAATATTTCTGTATTATTATTGATGTAAAGTGAAATAAAATTTGCCTTATCTGAAAACAATAATTCATTTACATCCTGGCAATCACTAAAGTTCTTACCTCTATATTTAGTTTGAATTCCTTTGTTTTATCGCCACTCTCTTCTGCTTTTCTGTTCTCTCAAATTCTCTCACGATTTTCTTTTTTTTTTTTTAATTAAAAAAAAAGTAAAACAAGTTTAAAAAGTTTGAGGATTCTTGAGGATTCTATTGCTTCTTTACTACGTTTTTTATTGAGTCTTCCTGTTGGATGGAAGGAAGGAAGGAAGGAAGGAAGGAAGGAAGGAAGGAAGGAAGGAAGGAAGGAAGGAAGGAAGGAAGGAAGGAAGGAAGGAAGGAAGGAAGGAAGGAAGGAAGGAATCATAGCATCACCAAGGTTGGAAAAGACCTCCAAGGTCATCCAGTCCAACAGTCCACCTACCAGCAAAATTTCCCCACTAAACCGTGTCCCTTAGTACAACATCTAAATGTTTCTTGAACCTCTCAAGGGATGGTGATTCCACCACCTCTCTGGCCATCCTATTTCAGTACCTAACCACTCTTTCAAAGAAGAATTATCATTATTTTCTTAATCATTAAATGTTATCTGTAATTATACTTCTAAATATCAAGAATACAAATTTATTGGGGGGCATAGGAGAAAATGGTAGACATAGGAGAAAATGATATTTTGTTTTCCCCTTTCTGGAAGAGCAGTACAGCGTGCCCTACTCTTCATTCATGAGCATCCCTGGAGAGATGGACTGGGTAGTTTTTGGGCAGCTTGCAATGGGACAGACTGTTGGTTTTTTCCTGGTTTTGCCATTCTTTACTGCCAGGGAGAGCTTGAGCATTCATTTCCATCCATACCACTCTCACATGCACTCTCCTGCAATGGCAGCCTCCAGAAAGTATCCCCACACCAAACAGGTTAAGATGTAACAGTAAAATCAGAAAATGCCTGGGGTTGCTTTTCCACACTCTTAATCCTTGATAACAGATTAGCACACCAGAGTTTCTGAGCAAATATAATGACTCCCTCCTTCCCTGTGCTCTCCTCCCCCCCCCCCCCCCTCCCCCCCCCCCCCCCCCCCCCCCCCCCCCCCCCACACAGTAAACTTATGGCTGGAAAACCTATAAATGTGCTATTTCAGCTGTTTTAAGCAGCTTATCATGATTTTCTGAAAGTCTGGCCTCAAGATTCTCAATCTCCTTCTTAATAACATTTAATGCTACCATTATGTAATTGAATCCATTTTGTCTGTGTGGTGGGAATATTATTAAACTGTAATTCATTTCACTGTCTTGATGTACTTGGATGCTCAGGTCCAAGTCTGGAATGTCAAAAGTTTTCAGAAAAGAGAAAGAAAAGAGAAAGAAAATAAAAGAGGAGAGGGAGAGGGAGAGGGAGAGGGAGAGGGAGAGGGAGAGGGAGAGGGAGAGGGAGAGGGAGAGGGAGAGGGAGAGGGAGAGGGAGAGGGAGAGGGAGAGGGAGAGGGAGAGGAGAGGAGAGGAGAGGAGAGGAGAGGAGAGGAGAGGAGAGGAGAGGAGAGGAGAGGAGAGGAGAGGAGAGGAGAGGAGAGGAGAGGAGAGGAGAGGAGAGGAGAGGAGAGGAGAGGAGAGGAGAGGAGAGGAGAGGAGAGGAGAGGAGAGGAGAGGAGAGGAGAGGAGAGGAGGAGGAGGAGGAGGAGGAGGAGGAGGAGGAGGAGGAGGAGGAGGAGGAGGAGGAGAAGGAGAAGGAGAAGGAGAAGGAGAAGGAGAAGGAGAAGGAGAAGGAGAAGGAGAAGGAGAAGGAGAAGGAGAAGGAGAAGGAGAAGGAGAAGGAGAAGGAGAAGGAGAAGGAGAAGGAGAAGGAGAAAGAAAAGAAAAGAAAAGAAAAGAAAAGAAAAGAAAAGAAAAGAAAAGAAAAGAAAAGAAAAGAAAAGAAAAGAAAAGAAAAGAAAAGAAAAGAAAAGAAAAGAAAAGAAAAGAAAAGAAAAGAAAAGAAAAGAAAAGAAAAGAAAAGAAAAGAAAAGCCACCACCTCCCATTACTAGCTTGAGCTTTTCCACAAAGAGGAATTATCAGTTCTTTTATCACCCCTTTTCTTGTATTTCTTAGTTTTTTACCATAACTGCACAAAACCCAAAGGATTCCTATTCATTTGTCAGAGCTTCATCCTTTCCTGATATGGGGAGATTCTTCATTATCCTGATTTGCTGAGTCTTAACTTTTCTGCCAGAGAATTTTTGGAAATGCAATCATGTCAGGGATGGTACTTTTTTACATCTGTTGCCCCCTCCATATTAAGTGCCTGGCTTGTGGCCAGCCATCTTACAAGTAGCCATATTATTATTGAAACCACATGCTCATTAGTGAGGCTGGCACTGACTCAACAACCACTGTCCGAGGCTAACATTATATTCCATTATATCCCAGACAACAGGACAGTATAGCACACAGTTTGTTCAGGAGAACAAACTGTCTCCCTTGACAAAATCTGCATCTTAAACTGTCAGAACTGCAATCCATTTTCTCTCTTTGTATGCGGGCTCTCGTCGTTCACAGAGAGATGTGTTTTGAAAGAAAATACTGCAGCACCAGCTTATCTGCTAGACTTTTAATTTCAAGGTTTTCAGGGACAGCAGGAGTTCCTGGGCCCTTCTCGGGTGGGTTTAATCACTTTACCCCTTGGGAGGCATGCAAGAGTATTTCACTTAATATACAGGAATGACTCATAATCATTGCTTTCAATTAGAAATGTCCTCTGGGATTTCTGGGAACGGTGTTCTCTTAGCTGGGGGAGGGAAAAGAGAATAAGAGGGAGAAGCATGGATGGACTCAGACCAGTTCAGACCAATTTTTCCAAAGAAATGCCTTTCAAAGTGGGTAAGCTCCCACTTTCTCTCATACCCCCAAACCATTTGCCTTGCCCACATAATTATTACTGCAGTCAATAGACATCAGTTTCATAGTTCAAACCAAGGATTTAACTTAATTTCATCTTGCACCAAAGCCCTTCCTTGTTTATTTTTGACAACCATAAGAAACAACACTAACCGAGGTCAGAAATGCTAGAGAATAGTGTGGGTCATTTCCAGTACTTCTCTTTCAACTGGAAATATCTGCAGCTGAAAGTTGTTCCTTTGCTGCAACAGGTATTACATTGATGCCTGTGCACAGTCTCAGGTGCAATATAATTTTTTCTCAAAGACTTCTGGACCAACTTCAGCTCCCTTATTCCACTACCCTGCTTTCATGTTGGTGAGTGAGGCTTGTAGAATCACCAGTGGTTGACTCCAATAGTTTTCAAGGTGGTACAAAAGACAAAAGCAAGATCATCCCACCCTCATCTGAAACATGAGAGAAGAGCACTTTTCTTGGGTTTAATCATAACAGTTCTTGTGCAAAAGTACTGTGCCCTGTTCACAGAAACAGGAATAAACCTGCATTTATCATAACTCAAAGAGAAATAAAAGCTTACATGAGAAAAGGCAGTTATAAATTCTTGCAATTCAGAGTTTTATTTATGCAAGATCCATTTGCAAATACAAGCTACAAGAAGATAGCAAATACGCTCCTTTTCTCAGAGGAAGGGAAGGGTTAACCCTGACAAATGACATGCTAAATTTAGAGTCATTTTTGCATGTGGTTGCATGTCTAGTTGGAACAAGTCTGCCAAAACTCATTTTACTTATGACCCTTTACAGCTAGCAGAGAAAGAGGTCCATTGTTTTCTTTGTATTAGCGAGATTAAAAACACAGTCCCCCCAACTGAAAAGACGAGCACTAGAAATACTGTCTGAAGCAAAAAGGCGCGTTTTTAATTCTTAATAAACCACATACAGACACACAGCTATCTGTGTGCATCCAACACATGCAAGCATGTGCATACCCTAGAGGTAGGATCCCACTCTATAAGCAGCTATGTGTCATGTGGGTGAAAATAAAATGAGGGAGACGGATACATCGCACTTCAAACCCAATGGCAGTCTTCCCCTGGTAGCAGGCCCTTGAGGGACGCCTTGTATGGTGGAGTCTGTCTGCCCTCCACCAGATGCAGCTAAGGAGAAATGCAGATGTGCCACCTCCCTCCTGGTACAAGAGACACGAAGTGAAGTGGATGTGCTGGGGATGGCTGCAGCAGGGTATTACTGGGTTATTGAGCCCCAAGAGTGAGGTGAGAAGCTCTGTGAGTCCAGCCAGTCTCGACAAAGAGATCAGCATCCGCTCACTGCAGCTTTGGCAAGTGCGTGCTTAGGATGGGATCGATTGGATGTAGATGTCTATGCCTGAACTAGTCACCACAGGGCTCATTTGGCATCCGTAGAGGGAGAGCCAGACACTTTTGGACACGCTTCATCTCGCTGTAATGCAAAATGTCTTAAATACATCTCCATGTACTCTCAGGGGAGGTAGATGACTAATGCAGGTGTGGACTTCCACAGGCGTGACATCAGCAGCTGGCTGGGATGAATCTCACTTTGGGTATTAATACTGCTCTTCATACTTATTGCAACAGGTAGTCTTTGCCCCTCACCTGTTCCTGATAAAGAACTGGCATCCTATATTTTGCTCTATCTGACAGGGCTCCTGGAGGAGATCCTCCAGCATAGAAAAGGAGTCAGTCATGAAAAATAGCAGCACAGCTGCATGGCTTTTCTATGCAGAGCACAGAGGCTGAGCAGCAGGACTGTAATAACTATTTCTATCTATACAGCCCCTCAGTTCTCTATCAGTAGTCAAGAACTCCTAGCTCCTTCCCCTCAGGATCAAAATATTTGTCTTCTGGTTGCAATATGGACACAGACAAAATTCTGGGTTTTTCTTTGACTTGTTGAGGGTGCTCAGTGACATCAGATATGTTTTTCTCAGGCATAGTACTCTTGGAAATGTCATGCTTTCATGTGCACAAGGTAAAGTTGACACAACAAAGTCATACCTTTCATTACACCCACTGAAATGGGTAGGAAAAAAAATAACATAGTGTGGAAGCTATTTGTCAGTTCAGAAACAGAGGCAACAGACTAAATCTGAAGGAGAGAAATTGCTCTGAATTTGCTTGTGTTAATCAGTGAGATTATTTGGGAGAGGTATTTTCTACTGGTGGGGCAAAAAGGTGTGCCAATGAAAAGTCCTTCTGTAATAGATAACAGATAGATAAAGTGAGAGAGAGGTAATCATCACCAGTACATCACCAAAGGGTTAGCTGGAAGGAACTGGAAAATTATAATGTGCACGAACCAACTTCTCAAGCAGCTTAGGCAGAATTTAGTCACCCATGTCCAAATATGTGATCCACAAAGGATTTGCTTAATCCTTTAGATGTCTGAGAGTCTGTAAGCACTTGAGCTTGGACAGGAAAGCTTAGTTTGGCGTCAACATTTCTGCTGCAAAGCATGCCCAATGGAACCATGATACTGGCTGAGCCAAATACTTTTTCTCCATCTCTGCCAAAGGCTGTGAGATTCACGGATTGTGCCTCTGCTCCTGGAGGCAGGATCCAGTAAACATGTTCAAAGCACACCTAAAGCTCTCTGACAGCTCTGGAAGTTCAATATGTTATCATTAACAGGAGTTGTAGTGAGAGTTTTGTATAATGGCTCAGCAGTTAGTCCATGATTTCCCAAAAAAAGCTAGAGAGAGGTAAACTTCTATACCTTAGGATGGTCAGACTCCTCACTCCCTCTCCATGGAGGTATCCTGGCCACCCAGCTGTGGACTGCACCAATTGGTGGGAGGCAGTTCCTGATAAAGAGAATATAGATGAGCCTCAATGACAGAAAAAAAAATGAGAATTCATTATACCAGAGAAAAGACAGGCCATGCTCTGCAGTCTTCTGCTCTGGATATTTTCCTCAGCAGTGGGGACTTCTGGACTCTTACTTTTTGAACGGTTTAGGATCAGTTCAGCCAAACCAGCAGGATTTCTGAGTGTACACAGCTGCAGAGTTGTAGTTTTTTTGGCTTAAATTTTGGCACTTGGTCTAAATCACACATAAGGCTTCCACATCTTTCTTTGGATTTTGTCCTAAGGGCCCTATATATGTGCATCCACGGCAGGGGCATCTATGGACCAATAGATCTTTGGATCTTTAGGCAGAGAATTGCTGACAAGGATTTGCCACACAGTTAGGTGCTGTCCTTGCTGCCCCGTTACGCTACCCTTTGCTGGTGCCAAATTCAACAGCTCACCAAAATCCTGCTCTTTCAAGCAGTTTTGAGAGGTGCAACTGTCTGCACTCAAAGTACTGACATGAAGAGGAGGAAACCAGCATGTCCCCCTCTTATCCATCCTTTCACTCCAGATGATTGTCAGTTCATAATCAGGGCGCCCAACATGTATCCACATGTATCAAAAAGGCCTGGTAAACAAGAGGAAGGTTTCAGGAGTTCCCCCACGCAGTACAGAACAACTTATATTTTTCTGTTTATTTATTCGTAGTTAAAATCCTCACAGGTATTTCCATTCCACAGAAGCTTCTGTACTTCTCTGATGCTCACCATCTTTCTGATGGCAGTGATATTCCAGAATAATGACTTTCATATGCTAAATATATGTTGAATAATTGATTTTACCAATTTTAATTTGCCATCTCAGTTTCACTATGTGTTCCCTTGCATTGTGTGTAGGAAAAATGGAGAGGAAGAGCATCTGTGATTCCGTGATTCTGTGATCTGATTTATCTCCCCAGTTCTATTAACTAGTTTGGATAGCTCTACCATACCGTTTTCTTTTTCATTTCCTCTCTAAATGATCCTAACCTTCCCAGTCTCTCCTCATATGGAAATCATTCCCTGTCTCCAATCTTTTTTTTATTGTCCATCTCCCTATCTAGTATTCTGTTCGTTCCCTGGGGCAGGGAGACCAGCAGCAAGCACAGTATTCCCAGAAGTGGGATGACTATCATTTATGCCATGACACAGTGGGGTGCGGTGATGTCAAATTGTGAATTCCATTTTGCATTTGAGCCTCCATTTTGTACGACAAGCTGAATGTGCCTAGCTCCAAGCCAGGACGTGTAAACGCACTCCAGTACAGCTTGCTGTCAAGGAGAGGTATTAGATGCTACCCAAGAAAGTCATTTTGTAGCAGTCTGGACCCAACAATTGCAATTGGCTTTGAGCAATTGGCCCGACCCCAAAGGAAAAACAGATTTTAAACAGAAGGTGCTGGCATGCCTGGTGGATCTGCAGCTTCCCAGCCTTTGCACATAGCAAAAAGAAAGGCATGCTTGGTGGATCTGCAGCTTCCCAGCCTTTGCACATGGCAAAAAGAAAGGCATGCTTGGTGGATCTGCAGCTTCCCAGCCTTTGCACATGGCAAAAAGAAAGACACTTTGCTTAGCTAGGTATGCTGCACTCAGCAGATGTCCACTGACACACTAAAAATTATCAGTAGGAAAAGAAATCATGTTGTTCTGACTGATGAATAGATCTCAGATCCATCAAAAAAGGAAGGTTGTGGAGAGGGGTAGATGCATTCTCCAGATGCTTGTTATGAGGTAAGTTGTATGGTGACTTTGAAAACATAAATGAGTGTGGAGGTCCCATGTGGCAAGGAAGAATCCAACCATGATTGCCAGCATGGTCTATGTGGCACAGTGGCTGGTTCTGCTCATGGGATGTCTCCATCCACCCCCACTGCCTTTTCTCAGAGAAGATGCTATTAAATGAGTACTGCCCTGCCAGGTGGGTCAGCATCATCTACCCAAAGGCTTTCTTTGTGCATGCAGCCTCTGTTGCTGCCATCCCTTCTACCCAGGGCAATGGAAGCACATATCCATTTTCACACATGCAGTTACAGCCACTGAAAAGACACCATCATGTTCCAGACTCACTCTTCCTCTACCTTTGTGTTACTGAAAACTGGCCCCTTAGTCCTGACACTACTGCCATAATCAACAAGTGCATGACAATGAAAAACAAGATTGTCAGCTTGATGCTGATGGGAGAGAAAGGCAAGATGTGACCTCGGGGTTTCATAAAAGCTGAACCAAAGCAGAAGTGAAAAAACAGATTCTCTGGACACTAGGAAAAGCAAAGTCTCTGAGGCTTGGTTAGAAAAGCAGAAGTGAAAGAGAGAAGTGTTTTCCAAAGAGCGGAGGCAAACTGGAAAAGAGAATAGAATGGTAATGGATGCCTTACTGCCTGTGGTGTAAGCTTTGGGAAGCAGTCCTTGGCTCTTGACAATAGTTTGTTACATGCTTTGCACACACAGCAAATACATATTTCTTTCCCTCTCAACAGAATTTATTCTCTTCTGTTGTAGAGTCTGGACAATTTTTTCTGAAACACCTATGTGTTGTTTTGGCTGCAGTGTTTTGTGCGTTTTTTTTACTGTTTATCACCAAGTTAATAGATTGAACAACAAGTGCCCTCTAATTCACACTGGAGAATCATTTTTGATCACTGGATTTACCAAATTAAAGCAAGTGAAGAAAAACAACAACAACAACAACAAACAAGGATAATTAATCAAAATGTGCACTTACTTTGTTCATTATTATTGCACTGTTACTCCATATTTTATAGAAATGTCAAGGCCTCCATAATGCAAATCAAAGCTGTAGAATTTTCTCTTTTATTAAGTATTTGCTGATAGAGAATAAGGTTGCTTTTCCTCTGGAGTTTCTCTGTGACAGGCAGTGTAGAAGAGGAGGGATCTTGCATCCTCTGCTATGAGTGTACACTAGGAAAGCAAAGTACATGGAAAATTATCTATATCTGAAGGAAAGCTCATGGCCGCAAAAGAAGGGATGATTTTCTGGTCTTGCTGTTAGTAAGATCATCTTCATGAACAGAGAAGAACCACTGGGGCTAAAGCCATGAAAACCCTAGGGAGCGGAGGGAATGGTGAAATATATTGGAGATTAACAGTTGCTTCTGGTGTCTCACTCAGAATTCAGGTGTATGAAATGCCATCGGGCTTTTGGATAGCTTTGGGGGCATTTTAAAGCTGGCTTCTCCAGGACTTTCTGCTTCTCCAGACACGTTGGATAAATCCATCTCCCCACAAAATGTGAATGGAGAAAGCACAACAGCAGTGGTACTGCTGCCTCTTTTCTGCACAAGCTTAGTGGGAATACTTAATGAGTATGTAAGAAAGTGGGTTCAGTGTCTTCTTCCAAGGGAGTTCAAACCTCCTCAAAGGGAATTCAGATACTTGATCTATTCAATCATCGGGAGCCAATCAAAGTACTTCTCCTAAACCCCACAAGTCCAATCAATATATCCCAGGTAGATGGAGAAGTGATGGCAACAAAGAAAACTTTGTTTTCCTTCTTGAATATGCTATATTCTCCTGGATAAGTGATAGAATAGGAAGCATTCATTTACACAAGATGATCTTACTTTTTTTCCCAAAGAATGGATTTAAGGGTTATCCCCTAATCAGGAACTTGACTGTCTCTTACATCATCACAAGAAAGGCAGCAGGCATCTCTTCCCTACTTACACTCTGACTTGCAAATCTGGAGAGTGCAGGACTCATTTCACAACCTCAGGCTCTGCTTGGCAGGAGAAATAAAACCTGTGCCCTCAGCACAACAACCTGTACTGTGAGAGACTCAAATCTGCTCCAAAGCAGGAGCTTGCACTAGAGCTTCTCACATTCCAGATAAATAGAGACCTATGGGGGTCTCTTCCTTCTCTTCTCTGCTTCCTTCTCTTCTCTACTGCACCCCAAGGCAGAAAAAATGGAGAAGTCTCCAAAGCAGTTTGGAGGAGGGTGGTGGGTTCCTGCTCTGACTCTAGCTGATAAATGGGGACCAAATTTGTTCGTAGACCTCAAGTCAATAGGTCCTGTCTCTCTGTTACACTAAAGCTGCCTTACAAACCTTAGCAACATAGAGAAGTTCAAAATGTAATTTATAACTTAGCCAAATTTGTTTACTTACACTGACTCCAGCGTAAATGTGAATCAGCCTAGTAGGCTCCATAGGTCATTAGGGTTTGTTTAAGAAAACACCCACACTTGATTTGAAGGAACTACTATTAGCCAAGAAATCACAAGCAATAATTCTCCATTTCTAGAAATGAAATAGCTCATACTCATCAGACCAGACAAGCCTCACCAGGGGCAAGGGCTGTAACCAGCTCATCTGTAGTGGAGATTTCTAACGTATACAATTTCCAATTGCTAGTGAAAATTCATACAGAGTTGCCAGATAACATTTATCAGCATACAGTGAAAAATAATAATAATAATAAACATAAAAGAAGAAGAAGAAAAAAAGAATTCCCCTGAGAAAAAGCTTTTGGCCCACTTTTTTCTATGAAACCTAAGGAAGGAGAATTGTCTTTCTTCTGTACTATCTCTAGCGTACAAGGAGTAATTAACCTACCTGATACAGGAAAGCTTTGTTTCAACAGTTATCTAGTGAACTAGTAAATACAATAACAGGATTAAATGTATTATTTGAGATGAGTTGGTTATTTTGTATTTTGAGAGCTAAGTAGCATAGATTTACTATGTCCAGAACAAACCAGAACTTGTCTGTAGTCTGTGCCTTGAGGAATAGACTCCTGGCAATCCAATCCAACAGTGCAAGAAACACCTACCCATCCTAACCAAGATAACCTTTTCCAGAGAGGTATTTGAAGACAGAAACAGAGACCTTCCAAGCCCATCTTTATTCCAAAGAATTCTTACATATTGCTCTATTCACCAAAACACATGTGACTGGGAAAAAAAAACCCAACAACTTCACATCAACTCATTTGGAAATAGTCAGGCAAGCTTTGGATGTTCTTGTTTAACCAAACTACTGCTTAAGAAACAAGCTCTACTGTCATGTTAAGTTCTGGCAAATGCAGTAAACATGTCTGGATCCAAACCGCATTATAATTTGTGTGTGCCCTACTGTGGATCGATTGCATTAGTGTTTTTATAATGTGTTTTACACGTGAAGCAAGGATAAAAGGCTTTTTATGCATGCTATAATGAGGCTGCAGAAGAGAACATGCACATTTACCAAAAAGAAAAGAAAAATCTTTGTGCTCAGAATCATTCTTCCTCTTACATCAACTGTACAAAAAAAAAAAAACCTACAATAAAGTTATTAGAAGCAGAATCATGCAAAACCTGCAACATAACCTTGTCAATTCTGCTTAAGACTGTGGGAAAATTCATTCAGGTAAGGACAGAAATTTGTCCATACCAGTGTTGCAAATCCTTTTGCATTCATTTTTTGTGGGCAGTCGAATGGTCACTTTTTCAGCAAGGAGTGCTCTCATTAAAATTAATATTAAACTGATGATAAAATTGATGTTGCAGAATTCTTGTGCAAAGTCAAGTTGAAATTGGTAATGGAGAGAAATTGCTCTGGAAAAAAAAAGATAAAAAGATTCCAAATGTTGAACAACCTCATCTAGGAAACATTCCTTGCGCCCAGCCAAAACAGCTTGAATTTCAGCTATCAATATGCTCAAGACAAACTGATTGCAAACAAGCTGCAGACCAAGAATTATTCAGAGAAATTAATTGATGAATCACTCTGAATAAATTGAAATGATGATCAAATGAAAGAAAATTGTGGTCAGATGATGGAAACTTTGTGAATGGAAAAATGGAGGTGAGATTTATTATGTTACTTGTTAGGAGCTATTTGTCCTGCTCTGCCTGCTGCGGTGTGCTAACAGAAAAGCTGTTGGAATCTGCAGAGCAGAAGAGCAGCTCAGCTGGTTCAGTCCCAAAAGGTTTACAGTGGCAAAAGGAAGATCAAAATCTTGTCTTAAGTGGATTTTAAGCAATTGTCACCTAAGAAAAGAATTGGATCACGTTCTGAATATGTCTGAAACCAAGTTACTTCTGACTGAGTGACTAAAGGATAGATATACACACTCCAGGGGTACGTGTTTCTCCTATCCAGTTCTCCAAATGGCTCAGCTTTCCTCACATTTATTTTCAATATGTGATGCCTCTTTCCTTCATCTAAGATCCTTGGCTCTGTGTAAGGATCTATGCATGAGGAAGGAAGATTGTATCACCATTGACAATAAAACTACAATGCAAAAATGCAGCAAGCGCTTTGGTTTATGAGTGCAAATAAAACATTTCACTGGAACACACTGTGGACAGATTTATTTTCACTTGCTTCTTTATGAAATGGCTCCCTATACCACTGCATGCATTTGCACACACATACAGGCAGATTAGAAAAGAAATCATGCTGGTTCTTGGTTACCCCCAGAACTGACAGAGAGTTAATGTATGGTCCAAGAAGAGTTTTCAAATGGAATTTTAACCTTTTCTTCCAACAGAGATTCATGGATTTGATTCCTGTCATCACTGAAGCCAACAACAAAACTATTGTTTATTTCTGTGGGAAAAGGATCAGGTCCCTTATTTGCAATTTTGGCTTTTTTCAGAATCATGTATTTTTTTATTAAAAGGAAATAAATCCCTATCTGCATTTAATCACACAACTAGCATGAAAATGAACTCAATGAATAAAAATGTCAGGAGTGGGAAACGATAGGGTTCTCTCTTAGCCAAGTTTTCTGTCTAAAATTAGCCTGCCTTTCTGGATTTACTGCTGTTATTAAGTGAATGTCCTTTTGACAATAAAGCAGTGCTTCTTGGATTTAGACAGTGTTGTGAAGAATATGATAAAGTGCTCTGTGATGTATGACTTTGATTGACTCGAGGGACCTTACTGTTTCGATGCTGTGGTCTGTTCTTTGTTCGCTAGATGAAGACTTTCTGTTCATTTAATACTCGGTTCAGGACCAGAACTTGGAGAAGGATATGTGTAAAGATGTAGAGTACCTTGTTTCTGCCATGCTAACATGATGAATTATAGCGTATTAAGGAAGTGTTGACACATGTGGGAATAGGCTCTTGACATTCTTGCCAGTAATTAAGGCACATTGTATGTAAAGTCACTAAAAATGTTGGAGGCTTATTCTTTGTTAGAGAAATTGTTTGCCAAGTGGTGTTATGTGTAGTCTTGATGGAAAATACTTCTATCTTCAAAATTGTTGTGGTTCGCACAATAATGAAGGCAACAGACAAAGATTCATTAGTCTGAAAATATTTAATATTTCCAAAACCCAGATAGGTGATCATTTTCCTGCTGAAGAGAAAAAAAGTGCACTAAGACCACTGCCTCACAGACAGATCAGCTGAAGTGCTCAAGGAGATGTTGATCCTCTGCTAGAAGCACTTGCCCCGAGAGGTGTTCTCCACCTACATTTCCCCATGCCCACATCCATGGCTTCCCCACAAAGGGCAACCTCCATGCCCAAGCAGGGGGCTTTGGGGCTTTAGTTTCCTCTGGGTTTTCTATCGGCAAGATCGGTATGTCAGCCTTGTGTAAACACGGATCAAGCTGCTCACACTACAGGCTCCTCCTATCACTCACTCCAGATGTGCTCAACAGAGATTTAAATCTTTCCTTGGCTTTGTTCCTATCACCAGTGAATGGTGCACATCTCTCCAGCAGTCTCAGGGCTGGCTCAGCTGGGAGTTAGCTGGATACCAGTTTCCTCAGTTGCCATTAGGGAGCTGCTGAGTTTGCTGTAACCTAGATTGCCTCTATCTTCCCTTTCTTGCTTTAGGATATTTTACTTCCTTTCCTTCTGAATAACATTCTTTAAGACTCAAAAAAAAAAAAAAAAAAAAATCATGAGATATTTCAGATAACTCCCTGTTAAATCCTATTATCCCAGTTTAGATAGTTTTTTTTTTTTTTTTAATGTGTAATGCACTTAGCAGTAAGTTTCTACTCAGAGAGTTGGCAATTGATGTTTAGTAAATGCTGAGAAATTTGGGCTGAGAGAGAATTGAGTAGTTGATTCAAAATTACAGTACACTACTGAAGGAAAGATATTAGGTAGACAGAAGAGCCCTCACAGGCTGCCAGTGGCTCAGGCATTTTGTATGAATAGATGCATATTTCTCGAAACAAACATTCTCAACAAGACCATGCACAAGTGTAACTGCTGAATTAATTTCATCACAATTGACATGCCAAACAGCATCAATATCAGTTCCCAAAAAGCGGGGGGGTGCTGCTCCTCTATAATAGGTCTGTGCCCCCTCAGGCACTACTCAACTCCATCTTGGTGTAATACAACTTGTATAGCAGCTGGCTCTTTTGCAAGCAGCACAACCAAGCAACAAATCTCTCAAAAGACAGAAGTGATCTGAAAATTGTTTCTAAGGAACTTATTAGCCTTTCTTTTTTTCTCTACTTTATGGTACACTCTTCAGTATCAGAAATTTCCCCATTGGATTTCCTTACAGACATATGCTTAGATACAAATCCCAATGCCTATTGATTTATTCAAAACATTTAGTTCAGTGGATTGCATTATTTACATTGCCAAGTTCCTTTATATCTTTCCATTGGCAGGCATGGCCTCTACAGAGTATACCAGCCAAATATATAAACTCTACATATGTTTCTACTAGAGCAACTGGCCTTACAATTATGTCCAATTAGTTTTTACTCTCAAGAATTTAATCACATCTATCATAACACATTCAGTACATCAGAGTTCTATTTTTATTTTTTTTTTTTTCCTACCTCGCTAGAGATTTTCTTCAATTTTTCAGCTCCTGGGATTATGTCAACCTTCCAGTTCCTTGAGAAAACGATAAAGGGAAAAGGATGAAGAATAAAAAAACTCCTGAATGGTGCAACAGAGGTAGGTAAGGAATGATGTTACCAGAGCAATGGGCACCCTACTAAAGCCATCAGGCAACTGGCTCGAGGAGAGCAGAGACACAGACATTCACACATCACGGGCCAAGTCCTGCAACCGACTGCAACTGTGATTTGTGGAAGGCGAAGGTATAAAAGTGGTCAAAAAGGGATTATCCAGATTAGCGGAGAATAGGCCATTAGTGGCTATAAAAATGATGACTTAGCTGCAACCTGAGACAGACTGCTGGAAGAGTGGAGAGGAAGCAACCCTCCAGCCTGCCTCACACTCCACTCTTCCCACCCAGGCACTGTTTACACCTTTTTAGACAATTCTTGAGTTACTGTAACTTCTAGCCTGACCCAACCAGTCTGGCAGTCCCGATTCCCTGTATTTTCAGCACAAACGTGTTATTTTGAGTGGTTTGTCACACAAAGATGCTAGACTGTTTGAATAAACCCGATCAAACATAACACAGGCCATCTTGTCGGGGGAAGACTGAAGATGTGCCTTCATCTGTAGTTCTGGAGTCCTTTTTGATCCCATTTAATAAGACATGGAAGACATTTAAAAGATTCCAAATGCTGCAATGAAAATGATTCAAAGAATTAATAGTGTGGGAGGGAATTTCTGCAGGAGATATAAGTAAAAAAAGAATAAACAGGACCATTTATTTTACAATGGACAAAGGAAAACATATGTTAAAGATATATATAATACAGCGCATGTAGAAGTCCAAATGCATGTTTCCAACCATACTCTTCCAGAATTTAAAAAAAAAAAAATGCGGTCAGAATGAAACAAAATGCAGCAAGTGAAAGAAGGCAAATTTGTTTGCAACTCCAAAATACCTTTTGAAGCTTACTGCTACCACATAGCTTTGAAATAAATGTATTGTAGTAAACAGATTCGACTGCTTTCCTAGGGAAGAGTTTTTTCACTTCTCTTTGCTTTTAGAGGGTTTCAGTCCTCTTGAGAAGTATCAGTATCATTGATGTTTTTCTTTTTTCAAGCTATGTTTTGAAACATGCTTTTAAGTCATGATTTTTTTAACAGTTAGAATAAGTTAAGGAAGAATCTCATTTTCTCACAGTTGGCACTGGCATTTGTATGCTTTTTTTCAGAGTTGGGATGTCACTTCTTTTTTATGGGATAAAGATCTTTTTCAAAATGGGCTAAAGACAAAAACATCAGAAATGTTGCTATTTCACTTTTGAAAGTGAAAAATAAAAATGAAAATGAGAAAAAGTGATGGTGATAAGCGAGAAAATTCTTCATATCAGACCATTCCTCTTTCTGAAAGTTCCATCAAAATAAGTTCACTGACTTCTCTTTAGATCATAAAATTCAAAAACAGGTAAGAGAATGAGAGGAAGAATAAGAGGAGTCAGGCTGAGAAGTAGTACACAGAAGGGAAGAGACATAAATAGGTACAGTCCCATATATTACCTATCCATTAATTAACGGGTTAATGTAATCCTAGAGAGCAAGCAGGTAAGCACAGAAAACAGAGTGACAAGTAACCTCCAAAGAGGTGCTCTAGCTGTTGTCAGCAATGCTGGGACATTACTGTAGATAAGCAATTAACAAGATGCAACTTTTCAGTTCCCGTATTTCTGACAAATACTTGTATCTGATCTTGTAACTCTTATTCATCTGATTTAATAGTGTCCAACTAAGAAACACTTGTAGGTCATCTCCTGGAGCTCACACTTGGACTTTATTAGGACAAAATCTTAACCGAAGATAGTGAGAGTTTTTGCCTGAGTCAAATCCTAGCAAGGACTTCCAGGTCTGGCCTAGTGGGACCGCTCTCAGGAGTAAGGGTTGAATTGTTATAACACAAAATACCAGCTGTAGTTACGTTAACAGGATAAAATTTCAAGGGGTATCCAATCCCAGTGCCTCAATGTAAAGCTAATCACCAGCTGGACTAAAGAACAAATTTCCCCTCTGGTATAATATCACACAATTATATGCATTATGAGGGTTTAAAATCTGGCATTGGCTGTGCTATTGTTGGAACCAGGAGAACCACTCTGGTTCCAACAAGAGGCCATTCATCTGCACTAATTTGTAGGTTAGGGAAGGTTTTAAAATAGGAAGTCTTTTCTTATGCAAATAGGGACATGGTAAGAAACCAGGAGCCTGCATCTATGATCTGATCACCAGATCACAGAGGTTGGACATCACCAAGCCCTCATGCCAGGGCAACCTTCAAAACCAGACTTCTGTGGCACCATGGTGTAATATAAACCTTAAGGCTGGGCCTTCACACAGGGTGAATTTAACTGCTATTTTGAAATCAGCTTCTAAAATATTGCTAACAGCCCTCTAGCTCAAAGATTTGGGATGAAGGAATAAAAACAGGGAAACTAATTCTGATAAATTATTCTCTTGAAGTAATGCTGCCCCTTTCCTAGGTTTGGCTGGATACACATGAACTGTATTTGAAGTACTGAGCAAACTCTTTGTGCAAATGATGAGTACTTTCTCTTTTGAACAATGGCTCTGAGCTGTTTCAGAGCTTTGTATTTGGGCATGCAAAATGTATGGCATCAGCTTGTTAGATATGGGGCACCCACTACAGCAGAGTAAGGCAACCCTGAAGAGAAAGAGATTCCTGTCTGCTGTATTGCTTAAAGCTACATCACATCTCCAAATCAGAGAGCCTCTCTCTTCCCTGACTAGGGAACAAGCTCTTCCACTCCTTTCAGCTTTGAATTTTCCAGTGAAGGAAATATTTCCCTGTAGAAATCTTGCATATATCATCTGTCGTGTATCTTATACTGGCCTTCTTCTCTGAGTTGTCTCCTGCATTCTCCCTTCTGCATACCTGAGCATGATCACTTCCTTGCATTGCCAATAGCATTTGGGATCTCAAACAGTGATGTATAGAGGCGGGATAAAAAAATCAACCTCAGGTATTTCCAGCCTAAGCCTTTATCTTTACATGCTTTGTGTATGCATATACAAGATGGAGAGGGATTTCCATACTAAATAATTTTGAATGGTCTTTACAGACAGATATGACGACAAAATTCACCCTACTCTTGAAAGTAGCTGAGTGTATGTTCCAGTGGAACTGCTACAATCGGAAGACACTGACCCTCTTGTGGACCCCTGAACAATGATACCTAGACACGTTCCTGGGAGCCACCCTCATCCAGACTCCACACTAGATGCCACTAGACACAGCCTCCATTGGAGGATACTTTGAGCTCTGCTTTCTCTGAATCTCCTGCCTTAAAGTAGGCTTTGATTTGAATTATATGTTTCTCCAGCTAGGTTGCTCAGCCCATGGCCACGCATACTATAAACTGCCATTGTAAGCCTGGACATGATCATGGCTGTCATGTCAGCTTCTTGTCATCTCTGTGTAACTCCTTAACATAAAACTTGTTTATTGATTTTTAAGATCAGCAGCAGCCTTGACTTGTAATGGGAAATTCTGATATTCCACATTGGTAAATGGAAAGGTGGTGACAAACTTCCTTGCTTAAAGAAGCGGCTGGACTCCAGACACAGCTGTGAACATCCTCACATTGCCGTGATTGTCAAGGTGTGCCACTTTCAGGATTGCAGCACGCCAGTTACACTTCCAGCTCCAGATATTTCTGCACTTAAACTCAGGGAACTCTTTCTGTACCTGCTTCTCTTATGTACTTCAGCAATTTGCCATCCTGAGTAAAACTTAAATGCAACAAAAATGCTTTGATAGGTGCAAAGAATAACGTAACGCCTTTAGTAGCCAGGTATTAAAGAACCAAAGTACATATTCCCAGCTTGTATCACTATGGTTATAAACACATCAGAAAATTCCCAAAAGTGTAAGAAAGACAATAACCAGGGTCGACAAAAAACCAAGATCTTTGGTAGCAATGGGGAATGGTGCTGTTCTGCAACGAGGAGAAAACAATGCATACATTAGATAACATTACATCTCTAATTTAATACTTTTTACCCGCAACATCACCAGGGTGCTTTTACAGAGCAGCTACAAAGGTTAACCATGTTACACTCCTATTCTGCTGCTAATATTTCAGTTTAACACTGCGCAGCATTCTAGAAAACAGATCTGTTAGAAACACAGTACAGTGCATCTGAAAGAGGCTAAAATCTGAGGCATCTCCAGAGTGACTCAGAGAAGAGTGCACTTTCAGTGGGGATAATTTACAGGAGGCCCATTTTGTTATTTAATATGTTTATCTGTGATCCTGTATAAAAAATCTACACCCATTCCTTGCAAAGCCTGTAGATGACACAAAAATCATGGAGTGGTAAATAATGAGAAAAGCAGATCCGTCCTACAAGCAATCTGGTTAGTGTGGTAACCTGAGCTCACTAGGAAAAAAACCCACATATTTTATTTTGCCGTTAAGCAGAATTCTGAGTATCCCAAGTAGTTTGTACACAGAGGATGTGAGGTACATTTAAGAAACAGAGACTCAGAAAAAGATTTGGAGGTCATGGTTGATAACCAGCTGAGCTGCACAGAATTCCCCACGCAGTGCACTGACAAAGGGAGAAGACAGCTCCTGGTATGTCCAAGCATGGGACTATAAAACATGAGCATGGAAGGGCAGATGCTCTTTGCTCCTTGGACTATTAATAGAAGCAGAAGAGAGCAGGTCCAGCTCCGATGTCTGTGTTTTAAAAATGACTACTGGCAAACTGGAAACAATTCAAGAAAGAATTTTAAATATACTTGCAATTGGCAAAAGCTGTTGAGATACTAAAAAAAAAAAGTGTGGTTCGTCTAATTTATCCAATAGAAGAATAAATGGTGATTTGTTTGTGGTTTATAACAGAGCTGGCTGGGTATTCTGTCTCAACAATAGAAAATGAAATTTCCACACAAATTTCTATAAAGAAAAAATAATGTTACTTTTCCTTCAGGACAGGCAAAGTGAAATGTTTCACTTTAGGTCAACTCCACCCCAGTTTGTTCTGTTTGAGGAAACTTCAAACTTCACCTTCTTGGGAATGCACTTCTCTGCAGCTTAGGTACCTCCTTTCTTCCATAAGCCAGCCACAGGGTAGTTTGTCACTTGGTTTGGCGTCATATATAACATTACAGGAGCTGCAGTACAGCCAAGAAGTCTCTGCCTAAGTTGAATAAGGATAGTGTTTGTTCAGGCTCCAATTCCCAGAGGAAATGCAGTATTATGGGAAAATATGGTTTTGTGTTTTTTTGTGTTTTTTTTTTTAATATTGAATTGACACAAAATGAAAGCTCTTGTCAATGAATTCAGGAAATTCAAATAGCAAGGGTCCTACATTGAAGTAAATGATAGCTTTGTTTAGATTTGTTTGTGTGTTTCCAGTTTGGATTTGTCCTGTTTTGTTTATTTTGCTCTTAAGACAACTTTTTGTGTAAGAGAAAAACAAATGTTGTATTTGCCCACTGTGTGAAAATTCCAAATTTTATTTGGTTTTAGCTTACAAGTAGCTGTATTATGTTTCTGATACCAGGGGGATCTCCGAAGTAGCAGACAGAGACACGACATCCAGTAGGTGGAATCTGACACTAGATTAATCCAAACTAGATAAATGCCAAGATTCTAACAAGGGAGGGAATTAAACACTGCAACAATTTGTCTAGGAATGGGACAGGCTCCCTGCTGCTTCCATTATTTGAAGTCAGGCTATCTCCTTATCTGGTCTAGCTGGTGATTCAATCCCACAGGCTGTATTGCAGGCAAAAATACCTCCAGCCACAGTATCTAAAAATCCACACAGCAGCATCGTGTGGAGAGAAACTGCAGAAACCCTATGTCTTCAGGGCTGGAGAACTTTGGTTGGTTAATTTGCACATATCTTTCCTTGTCCATCCATAACACATCTTCCGCGTAATAAAACATTTCATGGAAGAACCCTGTGATTGCTCTGTGGTTCGAGGTCTGACTTGGCCATGGCTTCCTTGAGCCCAGCCAGCATGTCTGGTTCCAGGGACATGATCAAGTGTGCTCCAGTAGCCTCTTGCTTGCTTACCTAATTTTCTGATACATAATTCCCAAATACATGAATAACCTTGCAAATGGCTTGTTCTGGTTCTTGACCCAATGGAGGGCATTTAAAACCCAATGAGAATATTTTTATATGAGAGGCTGAGTTAGTGAAAGAAGCATTAAGAAGGCTAGAGAGTCATGTAGTGAAAAATCATAGCAAATGTAATGCTGCCACTATTGCTCACCTCAAACAGCATCATGGTAAGAGTTAACCCCTGTTTTGGGACTGTTGGTGTTGGCACAACAAGTGTGGATGAGAGGCAGAAATTAGTAGAGCAGGACATTCTAGGCTCAAGTAATCCATCCACAGAACAGGAAAACCTTTCAGTGACAATCTAAACCTTTCTAAGGCCAACTATACCAGGCTCCATTAACAAACAACCACCTTTGGACAGAAAGGAAAAGTGACTTTTCCTTTTTCTTCACCACAGTTGGTCAATAGCTTTGTTTTGGTCTGCTAGCCAGGTTAGATTATGAGAAAAAGCATTGTGCAGGGACTGTCTTTCCATGTGCAACATCTGTTGGTGTTCCAACCAAGTGGCTCCACACTCATGACACTACCACTGGCCTTTCACATAACAAAGTGCTTGAGAGCCATGTTCAGTGATATAGCAGGGCTAGTTATGATTTCAAAACCTACAGTGTTTGAGCACGGACCTTGCTGCTCAACAACAGAACACTGAAAGCCCAAATAAATGGCATTTCATTGGAAGTGCCATCTCGTGTCTTAACGTCTTATTATTCAAGCATTTGAATAATGTTACTTATGGATTCTCACAAGATAGTTCTCTCTTGTTGACGAGTTGTAGGAAAATAACAGCCTCCCACTTTAAAGAGGTGGAAACAGAGTAAAGTAAAAAAGAGACTGATGTCACAAGGGCTTTGTGTGAGATGTGACAAGGGTTGAGGGCTTGCCTATCTGGGAAAAACTCCCCAGCATCCACAGGAGCTCTTCAGACACAGCTGAGGAAACAATGCAAACTCTGAACATCCCAGGTCTGGCCTCACTCTGGGCTCTGTCAGACAGACTGCTCTAAAATTAGACTTGCTGCATTGAGCCTGCCTCGGCAGTCTCAGGAAGCAGTGGCAGCACGTGCCAGCCTGGCATGATCATTATTCAAAAGAAGGGGGAGCGGAGAGTCAGCCCCTGCCCACTCCATATTAAGCACTGGGTGTAAACCTCACTGTCTGCAAGGGCTAAACAGGGTGAGGTGGGGCAGAGAGAATGTTATTATTAGCCCTCATGGGAGATTTTTCATACAAGCCCTGCATTTGTTTGATAAATCCAAAATGGACAGTGGAAACTTACTGCCATCAATGATGTGGAGGAAAAGTCCCTCCTAGAGAAACTACAGGCCCCATTGTGTCCTGCTGGAAGGTGGAAGATGAAGTCCATCTCCCTGCCTGATCTGACTCCCAGTTCAGCTTCAGGCAGAGCATCAGTTGTGCTTAACTGAGCCTGTATTTTGCGGAGTCAACCACTTGCTTCTCCCTCTGGTCCCCACAATGCCACAATCACTGGGAGCAGAGGAAGGGAGGACCTGAAAGACCTCCACGCCCCATGCTACCTGGGGAGGATGGCAGCACCTTCTGCTCCGTGTACATGTGGGAGCTCCACAAAGCACTGTATTTCTCTGGAGTAAAGCCCCTCATACATGCTTTCTCCTCAGACAATGTGGCTCTGCATTGCTTTTAATGAGAGATTGCAGCACCATAAGCATTATGTTTCCCCATGAAACAGAGACCATCATCACACTAAGACATTTAGAAATTAGTTTTTGTGCAGTTCTGTTAGGAACATATAATGTTAACACATCTCGAGTGTTAAAAGGGGAACTTTTCTGAAGTTTGGAGAAGAAGGAGGATGAATTTACTCCCTGCTCTTCAGGAGCAGCACACAGGATCGCCCAGTTCCCAACGCCTCACTTTAGGAACGTTGGTTTAGCTGCTATCCCAGAGCCCAGGCACAGAACATCAAAACAATATCTCCAAGCATTCAATAAACAATGACAGTCCCCGAAATAGCTTTCTAGTGTTCTTGTAATGTACTTCCATGCATCAACTTATGTGACCTTGAACTGGTATCATTCCTCACATGGGAATTTTCCCTTAGCATTTGTTGCTGCAGCTCTTGAAGAATGAAGAATGAAGTGCTGGACTCTTAAACTCCTTCGTTTCCTTCTTTCATTTATTTTGGGTCTGATGGGGAAAACATATGACTGGATATGCCTTTACAGGCAGACACAATCTGATAATCACTGGTTGATCGGACAGTGACTCCAAAAATGGTCTGTAGCCAGTTCATTCTCCTTTTGTAACATCATCAGGCTAGGTGGGATCCAGGAAGGAAATTTTATTAAATTTCCTTAAATCCTACAGCCAATATTCACCATGTTCAAGCCTTTTAAAGCAGAAATTTTGGAGCAAGTCAGGTTCCTTTTTGCTTATTTACAGTCATTATTCAATATCTCTTTTCAGAGACCTATATGCAAGGCTGTTTCTGTGGGATTTTTGGTGGTCCTTATGGGGCTTGAACAAATGTAGATTTTCAAGGAGCAGTTGTATGTCTTCCCAGGATGTAAAGATGTGACCCGAAAAACCTCTCTATCATTTCACATGTAGGAAAGGCAAGGGATCCCGTGATCTACATCCTCCCTAGAATCACAGAGTCAGAGAGGTTAGAAGAGACCTCTGGAAATCATTGAGTCCAATTCCAGTGCTAAAAGCAGGTTTCCTACAGGAGGCTGAGCAGGAAAACCTGTGTGTGAGGGTACTTTGCTGCTTGGCAGAGGAGATGCTCTCTGGGCTCCAGGTGGTGAGAGTGAATGGCCATGGAGTGGGTACAGCAGCTACATCTTCTCATCCATTTCCCTTCTGTCCTCTCTTATAAAACCTTCTGTGCTAAGGCCTGTTGTTCTCCAAGTTCTCTTCTCGCTCTTGGAGAGATCACCTTAGCTGAGCTGCAGAGGGGGGAAAGAGGTCATAGGATAGTGGGCAGAGGAGAGAAGCCCACTTAAAGCTGGAGCACCTGAACACTGGAAGGACAAAGAGACCTGCCTTGGATTTGGGATCTGGGTAGTGCAGCTCCAAGTGGGACAGGCATGACAGCTCCCTGATGAAAGCACCTGCAGCTTTTATGGATGCTGAACTCTTTGCCCACAGTGTACCTCGGATGCTGTGGTTCCTGAGGGCCTGCTTTACTGCAGGAGCAGGGAAGGACAGCCTCGGGCTTCACAGCATGTAAAAAATACAAGGGCTCAATTACACAGAGGCACCTCATAAAGTACCCCTTCAGACCATGTGCGGATTTACAGAAGGGAAGTGAGTGGCCCTCAGGGGGCTTTTGCTTGCTTGTTAGTGCTGGCCGGACCCCGGGATGTGTCCAGCAATAGCATCATCTCATTTCCTTAACACTGTTGTGTGCTGAGGACACTCGGGATGAAGCTGGGGTGAAGCCTGGGGCAGCACAGTGATAGAGGAGCACAGCATATCCCCATCAAGCAAAAAAAGCTCAGATAAGCCTGGGAGCACAGAAAGGCAAAAAGTAAAGAAAAGGAAGAAGAAAAAAATGAGGAAAAAAAAAAAAAAGAAAAGAAGAGCAGACTGGAAGAAAAGGAGCAGGGAAAACGCAGGGTTGCAGGGGGAGGCTTCTCTGCTGATATGTGGCACATTGAGCAAAGAGATTCCTCTGAATCATGTGGGGACGTACAGGAAGGAGGGACATAAAGGAAAGAGAAACATAATGAAGGAGGAAAAGCAGGAGACGGGGAGAGGTAGAGAAGAAGGGATCTGATTAAGGGAGGGAAAAAATAGCATCAGAGTGAAGATCTTCAGGGCAGAGAGAAGGAAAATGATGAACTGGAGAAGCTGAGTAGGGGAGCAGAGAGGGAGGAAACGAGCATCCAAACGAAAAGAGATAAAAGTAGAATAGTCCCAGAGGAAATGAACTGGGCACACTGAAATAGTGTCAGATATAAATAAATCAGACAGGAACATTTGGACACTTGGAAAAATGGGAGGAAAAATACGATGTGATATACAATAGCAGGAAAAAAGTGGGGTGATGGCAATGGGAGAGAGGGAAAAGCAACAAAGAGAGAGAGAGGGAGTGAGCCAGATAGCCCAAGCAGTCCCGACATATTTACATGCACACTTTGAGGTGTTTGCTCTAATGAGCAGTTAGGGAAGCAAAGAAAGTACAGAATAATGCAATCACATCGTTTATATGGGCAAGTGGGGATTTTGCAAGCCAGAAGATATATGCACGCAATAATTGTTTGTGAAAGTTGGGAGGCAAATAATTACAGCAGTAAATCATAATCCTTTTAATATATTATCAGTTTGATACTCAAGCAGTAAATGCATACGCATATGGTTTTTGCGCTTAAGAAGCAGCAGGAAACCTGAGTGCTAAAACAAAAGGAGGGGAGAAGCTCAGTTCTCTCTCACTGTTGCCTGAGAGAGTGTAAGGAAACTCACTCCCTCTTTCCTTCTTGTGAAGGCCATCGTTACTGGAGCTGCCAAGGGTAGTAGTTTGCATTTATTGGGAGTGCAACTCCTCCAAAACTGAAATTTTACAGAGGAAGATTTTGATTTTGCTATAGATGAAAAATCTATGAGGAAAATTTAAACCAAGTGTTCCATTTTGGGCGACATCAACTCAAGCCAGAATTTTAGAAAGCTGATGAGAAACTTTCTGTTTCTTTTCATTTTCAGACATGAACAAAACACATTTGAAATTTACCAAATAAACGGAGTCTAAATTTTGTTTCTGTCATGTCAGCTGTGACTCTGCAGAGGCAAACATGCCTCTGTGTGTGCTTGTGTGTGCATGCATTTCCCCATAGGCAAACAAATGAATAAAATAGGGGGAAATAAAGAGAATAAACAAACATTCAGAGTTTATCCTAATTTTGAGCTGATTGCAGAGGAAAGCCATTGTGTAAGCATTCTACCAGGCCATCTGTGTCTTTCTTTTTTTTTGAAGGGGCTCGGTGATCGTATGGCAGGGAGGGAGAAGGGAAGATTATTAAGCAGTAATTTGGAACATTCCTTTAATAAAAGCACCGGCCTATGTTCTAAGATGGTGCAAGATAAGAAATGTGCCACAGCCTTTAGTAAGCAGCCCCAGTGATTAATTGTCTTCTTGTTTAAAAATACATTGCTTTCTTCTCTGAGGTTGCCCAGTTTCAACATCCGGCGGTTGGATCTTATCTTGTCCTTTGTCTGCCAGATCAAGTTTCTGTTCCCCACGTAGATATTTATAGATCATGATCAAGTCTCCCCTTAATATTCTTTCTGTTAGATAAACAGAGTGAACTCCTTGGGTCTATCGCAGTAAGACATGCTTTCCAGAACTTTCATCATTCCCATGGCTTTTCTCTCTGAACCTTCTCCAATTTATTCAGCACTCTTCTCCAACTGTGGAAATTAGCACTAAGAACAACATGCCAGGGACGGTCCTGGCTGTACCAAAGACAGGCATAGCCTCCAATTTTTTATTCAGTTGTGTCAGGACTGGATCTTTGGAGGACAACTCTCCCTGCCCAATTCACATGCCACACCATTCCCTCCCAATTTATAGCTTCACTCGCCACATCTATCCTCACGCTACCCTTTGGTTCAGTGGTGAATTTTAGATGTGAGTTGTGGCATACTCCTTCCAACTTCACCTTCTATAAGTCTTGCAGGTCACCTGTGCAAGGTTGCTGCAGGGGAAACCAGATGCAGAGCTTCTCTGCCACACAAGCACATGTACCCCAGCCCCTGATGGGGGCATTTGGCTCTGAAACAGCAATGGAGGAGCAGTCTGTGGGAGCTGGCAAAATCTGGACTGATATCAACACTACGTCTCATGTAGAGACTCCAGATTGAGATGCTTCACCTGCTGTTGCACTCCTGGCTGCCCGAATTATTTGCTAATGTAGGTTAGGCTGGCGATTCATGGGATCTTACCAAAATACTGAAAGAAAAAGCCTTTCTCTTGTATCCATCTTCTCAGACCTTCTATAGACCAAAGAACTTTCCTGACCTGTTCTTTTCAAATTTGTGGACAGAAGTTGCTCAAGCTTCTCATTTAATGTACCTCCATTATTAGCTGATGTTTAATGTTTTCCTGAAATATTGTTGCAGTGGAAAATACATCATCACTTTCAGAGGATTATAAATTTTCACTTGTTTTTTCCAACCAAAGCAGAAAGCTATTCCTGTCTTTTCTGTGTTAGTATAAATAATTCCACCATTTCTATCTACTGAGAGAAACATCACTGATAGGTTTTCTTCACCATCATACATCAAAAACTTCTTGTCCTTAACATGTATGATCTTTAACTGCTGGCCAGATAACTCCTCTTATGTTTCTTTTGCTTCCCTTATGAATTTATCACCATTCCTATCTCCTGATTTAGATTAATTTCTGTTGCCTCACTCTTTTGTCCAATTGTTACATGTGAGCTTTTGTTTTATAGAGCAGCTTTCACTTAAGCTATGTTGTTTTTGTTTTATAACAAGTATTGCTTTTTAGTAAAAATGTTTTTAAACAGTTTGCAATTATCATTCACATTTTTATGCTTAAATTCTCCCAGTAGATTTGTATTATAATTGTTTTCAGATTTACAAAACTGGCCTTTAAAGAACCAAAAAAGTATATTACTGTTTTGTATTTTACTCGTTTTGCACAAAAAAAAAATAATCAAGACACGATCTGGTGCACATAAGCAGCCATTTCTTTCAATTCTGTAATCAATTTCTCTCTATCTGCCATAATTAGATCAGATTGGTTTTTTTGCTGAACTTCAGTATATTTCAAATGTTAACAGAAGAAATAAAGGCTCTGCAGAGTAATTAGGGAGGGATGGACTCAAGTCCCTGCTCCACATTCTGCAGAGAGAAAGTTTTAACCCATGCTGTCCTGGGTGAGCACCCTGATCCCTATATTATGATTTTTTCAGCAATACCCTCCTAATAAACCAAACCTTTCTTTCCCAAATGTATTGTTTGAAAAATCACTTTAAATGCTCCTTTTTGGTCAAAGTTGTACCTTCTTATTAATCACACGTAGAATGAGAAAATTATTTCATACACTCCCAATACGATGATTTTGCTGAATCACAGAGGAAAAAAATATCACTATTCACTTTTGTTTTATTATTATCCATCAGTTAAATTCCACTTTTGCAAGTTAACTCACTTAGCTTGGGTACTGTTACATGAAATATATGCCCAGTTACCCATCACCGATGAGTTCAGGAATGACAGAGAATGTTGGCCTTGTGTCCTTGGACAGTGCTGTTCTCCACTTGCTCTGAGGTCTGATCTTTACTCAGTGAAAATACACTGGTCCCTTTTTTAACTTCTTATTTATTATTATTTTAATATCTTCCTGGCTGTCCAAGCCAACCCCTGTGTTAAGAAATTGTTCCTCTTTCTATTGAGTCAAAAAATATCCAGACTTCGCACACTTCTTGGGAAAGGCAGACAAACATGCTCAAAACCATCCCTCCACCTCCAGAGTGCTTATGCCACTCACCTATCTGTCACTCCTCCGCCTTGCCTTTCAGGTTGTCTCTTTCTGCTTTGGGGATCAGAACAACCTTTTAGGAGACCACCTGGCTCATTCAGGGCTGCCATCGCAGCATCTTTTCCTCTGAATGCAGGGTATGAAGCTTAACAAGCCTAGTAGTATAAGACTCCCTTAGTATTTCTGAGTCCTGTAAGGTCAATATTTCTCTGCTATTTCATCTGTTGATGAAGCCTTCTTCCTCTAGCACTGTGAATGCAGACTTTTGTCCTGATGGGGGACTTCAACCACAGAATCACAGAATTGTAGGGGTTGGAAGGGACCTCCAGAGATCATCGAGTCCAACCCCACTGCCAAACCACCCTGACATCTGCTTTAAAAGTAGCACAGTGAGATGTAGGCAATCCAGGAGGCTTCTGAAATATACTGAGGATAACTTCCCAAGCCAGGTAATAACCCCACCAAGGGGGATGCAATACTGCACCTGTTGCTTACAGACAGGTGAACTGATTGGTGATATCAGAATCGGAGATTGCCTGTTGGACTGTAGTGACCATGCAATAATGGAGGGATATCAGACAGGCAAAGAGTAAAATCAGGAAGCTTAATTTTAGGAAAGCCAAATTCTAGCTCTTCAGTTAGTCAACAAAATGCCCTGGGAAACTTTTTTCAAGAGTAAAGTAGTGGAGCACAGCTAGCAGATCTTTAAGGAAGCTTTTCTTAGGGCACAAGAATTCTCCATCTCCAGGTGAGACGGAGCATGGCTGAACTGGGACCTGCTGGTCAAACTAGAGAGCAAGAAGAAAATGCACAGGAAGCAGAAGTGGGGACAGGTTACCTGGTAGGAGTACAGGGAGGTTGTTAGACTCTGAAGGGATGGGGTCAGGAAGACCAAGGCCTTACTGGAAGTGGATGTGGCAAGAAGTACAAAGAAGGCTGAGAAAGGCTTTAGTAGGTACATCAAACACAAAAGGAAAGTCCTGGAGTCTGTATCCTCCCTAGCGAGCAAAACAGGCAGGCTGGTAACAACTGACAAGGAGAAAGAAGAGGTATCCAATAACTTTTTTTTGCCTCAGTCTTCACTAGCAACTGCTCTACATGCAGCCCTCAAGCAGATGGTACAGAAGGTGGGAAGTGGGGGGGCATTTCCTCTCCCACTGTAAGTAAAGATCAGGTTCATGACAGCCTGAGGAACCTGAATATCCTTAAGATGATGATGAGATGCAAACCAGAATCGTGAGGGGATTGGCAGACATAGTCACTGAGCCATTCTCAGTGATATTTGAAAAGTCATAGTGACCAGGTGTAGTCCCCAGTGACTGGAAAAAAGGCAATGTGACACTAATTCTTAAGAAGGGTAGGATGAATGACCCAGGGAAGTACTGACCTGTGAGCTTTACCTCAATGCCAGGGAAGATCATGGAGCAGATCCTCCTGGAAGCTTTAGTGATATGGGATAACCAGCATGGCTTCACCAAGGGCAGGTCCTGCCTGACCAACCTTGTCACTTTTTATGATGGTATAACTGTATCAGTGGACAAGGGAAGAGTCACTAATGTCATCTATCTAGACTTCAGTAAGGTCTTTGACACAATCTCCTATAACAGCCTTCTCTCTGAACTGGAAAGATATGGATTTGATGGGCGAACTGCTAAATGGATGAAGAACTGGTTACAAGATTGTACCCAGAGAGTGGTAGTCAGTGGCTCCATGTCCAGATGGACATCAGTGATGAGTTGTGTCTCTCAGGGGTCAGCAAGTTTGCAGATGATACCAAGCTGTGTAGCGCAGTTGGCACCATACAGGTGGGATGGGATGCCATTCAGAGAGACCTAGACAGGCTCAAGCAGTGAGACCAGGTGAACCTGATGAGGTTCAACAAATCCAAGTCCAAGGTCTTGCACCTGGGTCATGGCAAGGATGGAGCACAACCTAACCCTGCCAAAAAGGACTTGGGGGAAGGCTAGGCCTTCAGCAAGGCATTTGACACCGGCTCCCATGACATCCTTGTAACGAAGCTTAGAAAGTGTGAGATAAACTATTGGACAGTGATGTGGATTGAGAACTGGCTGCCTGCATTCCTCAGAGTATTGTAGTCAGCAGCTGGAGGCCTGTAGCTAGCAGTGTTCACCAGGGGTTGGAGCTGGATCCAATCTTGTTCAACACCTTAATCAGTGATCTGGATGAAGGGATAGTGTCTGTCCTTGGCAAGTTTGCCGATGTTATGAAGCTGGGAGGAGTACCTGACACACTAGAAGGCTGTGCAGCCATTCAGCAAGACCTGGACAGCCTGGAATGTTGGCTGGAGAGGAACCTTATACAGTTCAACAAGGGCAAGTGTAGAGTACTACACTTGGAGAGAAATAAGTGCATGCATCAGACAGGTGAAGGGCTGACCTGCTGGAGTAGAGTTGTGCAGAGATGTAGCTGGGTGTCAACAGGCCAGCCAAAAGCCAACAGCGTGCCTTTGTGGCCAAGAGGGCCAATGGTATCCTGGGGTGCATTACAAAGAGCGTGGCCAGCAGGTAGAGGGAGGTGATCCTCCCCCTCTACTCTGTCCTGGTGAGACCACATCTAAAATACTAACCCAGCTGCCCAGAGAGGTTGTAGAGTCTCCTCCTCTGGAGATATTCAAAACCCATCCAAACGCTTTTCTGTGCGGCATACTGTAAGGGAACTTCATTTTAACAGGGGAGTTGGACTGGATGATCTCCAAGAGGTCTTTTCCAACCCCTATGATTCTGTGTAAGATACTCCCCAAAAGCTTCCTAGACTTCATGAATCCCTTCCTGCAGTCTAAAACCATCCGTACTTATTGACTCTTAGGACATACAACAGAACTCATGTGTTGGAGTAGCTCCTTGAGGATCCTTAGAAGTACCGGTTGATAAATGGGGTGCCAATGTTTATTTACTTCAGTTTGGTATAGGAGTGAGTCAATTACATTGCCTTTCGGTTTTGCAGTTTAATGTTGGCAGAGTGCTTAGAGCCTATGTAGGACCATATTTTATTTATTTAAAATATCTGGAAAAAAAATTGAATAAATAAAATGATGCAGTTGGTGTAAGATTTATGATGTCCTGAATTTTCCATGATTTTAAGTGGTTGGGTTTGTACATGACGTGTTAGTCAAGTATGCAGTCCATTACCAGTCTTGTCTGGCTTTTGAAACAAAAGGTCTTTTGTTGTGGTGAATCATAAAGAAAGCCTTGCAGGTCCTATTTTTGTGATGACACTTACAAGAAAGAATCCTCACAAAGTCCCATCACCCTTCCTGGAGAGCAAGGGTGAGGATTCATACAGCAAATATGCTCCTATCTGTCAGTCTCAGAACGACTAACAGTGGGAAAAAAAAATAGTAATTGCAGAATAACTTTGCAGTTTTTGCCATAATTTTCCCATAAGGTATCCAACATATTTGCATCATTCATCAATAAACAGACAGAACCATAAAGTCTTTCAACGCCATTCAACTGGTTATGTTCCCTATTAATTTTTTAATCAGACTAATTTTAACAACAAATCGATTGCCTACCAAGATCCGCTCAGTACTGACAACTGTTTGCCATGGTATAGTTGTCAGTAGATTTGTGAGAAATACTCTTATTTAATAAGATAAGCTGAGTGGGTACTAGAACACACCATTTACGGGCATTGTACAGTCCCGTGAATGTTAACATCTTCAAAGCAGATGCTCAATTTTGCCAACTCCTTGCTTAAATGTCCCAGTAAAATATATCCTGAAATCACTGGGAGCCTTTCCGCTGGCTTCAGTGGACACTAGGCTAGACTCTAAAAGGCATTCAAAGCTCAACAGATGAGCTTTTAGAGGCTTTTCTAACTGTTAGGACAAGCGTTCCTTAAAATAAATTTTGATGTCAGGAAGACTCCCTAACACATTTCCCAAAGGGCCATGAAATGTTTGGCTGATCACAAATCCTTCCACACCAAACAGAAACCTTCTAATACACTGGAAAGCCACAGATAGGTCTAGGAAATTCTTACGTAAAGAGATTTAAGGTAAATATGGAAATGAATAGATTAGAAGAAAATGTGTAGGGTGAGTTATTAATGGAGGTAATCCAGGCCTCCTTACCCATGTGCCACCATGTGCTCTACGTTCTTCCTTAAGCCTATCCTAATGTGTTTTCCTTAAGGCTCTTTTCCACTTCCTTAGTTCATGAAATAAAGTAACATTAGCTCGTCTCAGTGTTAACAGATGTTGTGAGGAATTATTTTTAAAGTCACTTGTATCCTGTATCTCTCCATATCTTTTAGCTCTATTGCAGCAAATTTTAGGCTTTTTTTTTTTTTTCCAGGAAAACGAAAAAGAAAAAACTGACGAGGATTTACACCGTACTCTCACTATCATTAAATAAACCCAACGTGAAGTTAAATCACTGCAGTCAAAGTATTTTTATGCCTTTTAGAAATCTTCCTGTATCTCCGCTTCTCCCTTGAGCTGGCAGAAATCCAAGGTGGGACACAGCTGTACACTAAAGGGACTCCGGAAAATCAGAGAGTGGTGAAACCGAAGGGCAGAGAGAGGCCATCACATCCACCAGTCTGTGCCTTACAGGCATAACACTCCTAACAAACCTGATGTTTCAAAGGAGAAAGAGGCCCTAGTGGATGCTGACTGCTTGCAATTTTTCACTGCTTTTCAGCAGTATCCCTGCCCTTATGCAGCCATCCTAGAAGAAGGGAAATTGCAATCTAATTTCAGTGGAGAAGGGATGAATGGATAAGTAATGGTAAACTTTTGAAAGTACACTTCTAGTAAATTCAGGCGAGCATGCTAAGTGTAGGCTACTCACATGGAGCCAAACAACAGGAACCCTAAGGAGCTTCCCTGGTAAGAAGGAACTCAGAGTTCAAGGATGGCAGTGGGAAAAAATCCATTTGCTTCAATAGGCTGCAGCTTAGACCCCTGCCATTCCAGAATGTGCTGGAAGATACATTTGGGGAACACTTTTTTCAAAGTTTTTTATATTGTTTTTCTTTTAAATCCCAGTATTATAAATACAGCCCATGCACTTTGAAACTCCCAACTCCTCTTCTGCCAGCTCATCTACAAGGATTGTGAAGTGACCTCAACAGCCAGTGAGTGCAACACATGCTGCAGCAGCCTGACCAGCAGTAGGAGCTTGTCACCAGGCAGGTACCATCAGGTTTCTTTGTGTCAAAAAACAGGGCAGGAGGGAATATTGTCATGGCCAAGGAATGAACCTGCAGTTTCAGACATCGGGCTCATGCTCTGGTCCTGTTTCACTACAGTTTTTTCATCTTCATGGCTTTGAGATAACAGAGCTAAAAATTTAACACAAAGATCCGTTTTTTTCTATGCAGAGGTCTCAAATTCAGTCTTCTCGATCGTCAGGGAGGGATGAAATCACCCCATTTCTTGTTTATAAATCTATCTGTGATGTGTTAAGTTTACACAGGCATGTGTGATCCTGTGTTAACAGAAAGATGTAATGGAAGATAAGTTTACTTAACTATTTTTATTGTTTATTGTTGATTTGAGAGTAACCATACAGTGGCTGGCACTGTTACATCTCATTATCTTCAGAGAAAGCATACACTGAAATGGGACTGGATGGGAATCATACTTTCCTCCGATTAGACTCCCCACAGTTTCTCCAGCATTAAAAGGATTGAAGCAGATTCATGTCTAGGCGGAATTTGGCCCATTCTCATCTATCTGAATGCACATATAATATGTTATAAAGCCAAGTATTTATGATGACTGGACCCTGAATGTGAAGAGATGAGGCTGAATCATATTCATACAGTCAGTGAGTGATGACACTCTTTTATCCAAACAAAAAAAAAATAATGTCTACTGGAAGGACAGCCTCGGGCAGTATTGCTTTAGGAGAACAAAGGCACTTGTTTTGTTGTAGCATATGTGGTAAGAGCGCCGACAGATCAAGCAAAAAACACAGCTTAGCTCAAGAAAGACATTTATATCTACCCTGTGGATGGGACCAGGTGTCTGGTATTTACAGATTACACAACAGGGACCAAAATAGAAAGCAGTTACAAAAGTTTGATAACAATAGTTTTTTAAGAGAAAGAAAGAAATATGAAATGCAGTTGTCACATGTGGTCACTGTTGCAGAAACATGGGTCACACTTGACTTACAAGATAAGTGGGGAAGTAGGATCTTGTCTGATGGCTTAGTGGGGAAGTGGGAGGAAAATTACTCAAAAAAAAAATTGCGGTTTATATATTTGTGAACACCAAGTAGTCACAGTATTTGTGAGAAACTCTTTTCCTCTGATGAAATGCAGTGTCTTTTGACCCTCAGGCTGTATTTTTGCTTCTTTGGTTCTACATCTGTTAATCTGCTCCAACTCCAGCAGCCCCTGCAAGAGGACCAGCATGATACTGAGCAAGGGCTTCATCCTTCAAGCTCTGATGGACACGTTGTTTCTTGGAGTACTGAGCAGCACAGCAGTACCCCACTGCTTCAGGGTCATTTTGGTGTCCCCCTCCACATTCACACAGAAATGCCACCATGCCCAAGCCATGAGTCCTTAGGGCTGCCCTCCACCTTCCCAAGGAGTGTTTTCTGAAGGTGCAGGTAAAGAGCAGGCACCTTTTCTGGATGGCAAATCACAGGGTTCCAGCAGTTCTGCTGGTCCACCAGCCATCCACAGCTGTTCCATGTCTGTCCATGTGACTTCATGTTCCTCATAATCACTTGTTTGCAGAATGAGGGCCCCCAATCATATGACCCAGGCACACAATCTTTGTATGATTTATTTGTGTGTTTTATACCACGTAGAGGATTTTTATATGTAATGCAGCTATGGCCATGCCCTCCTTGGATGACAACATTGCAGTGCAAACATCACGACATCACTGATGCCAAAACACAAACATCATAAAACAATCATCACACTACTGGGGCCATAAACATCACAACACCAAGGATCTAACAGGCTCGATTCACTCCTTTAGGCAGTGCTCCAGGAAAAATGACCAAAAAAGAAGAAAAAAGAGAGAGAGAAAAAGTTGATGCATGGAACATACAGGTGGGGAGTATGGGTACCTTCACAGAGCCTTTCCCAAAGCATCTCCAGGAAGTTTCTATCTGCACTTCATTAAAACCAGCACTTCTCAATCCAGATTCATGCATCTCAAATCAGTATAAACTCCTGTAACCACATTAGTCAATCCAGACAGATTCGTCCATTACTTAATGCATTACTCAGATTTCAGTAACAGAAGGTATGTGATCTAGAGTCAAGTTCTGTTATGCTTGGATGAAAATAAAAACAGAAAAAATGCTCTTGGTAACTGCACCTGTGAGACAAGAGTCACTGATTTTGAGTATGATGGCTAAATGTTTTCAAGGAAGTAATTTTTTAAAACTGCATTTTCTTTCAAGCTTTGTTCTGATGAGCATGTAAAAGGCCTAATTGACTAGCAAAAAGAAATCTCTGTCAACAAGAAGTAAAAGAAGTAAAAGAATTTTTTCCTCATTGAAGTTTCAGTAACTAGGTTTGGTTGTCTGTAGTTACTCCTGCAGTAGCAGGCAGCACAAAGGATCCATGGCTGTTCACTAGGAAACCAAAACAGTCAGGAAAAAAAAACACATTGAAGTTAAAATGAGGAAATCATGCTCACTACCTCGTGAGCAAATTTGTTACTCCAGATTTTTTTTTAATTTATTTTTTTTTTAAGGGAGAAGGAAGGAAGGAAGGAAGGAAGGAAGGAAGGAAGGAAGGAAGGAAGGAAGGAAGGAAGGAAGGAAGGAAGGAAGGAAGGAAGGAAGGAAGGAAGGAAGGAAGGAAGGAAGGAAGGAAGGAAGGAAGGAAGGAAGGAAGGAAGGAAGGAAGGAAGGAAGGAAGGAAGGAAGGAAGGAAGGAAGGAAGGAAGGAAGGGAGTATCTATAGTTGAGTGTTGTTTAATTTCAAATTTATCTGTAAGAGCTTGTGTGGGCAGGAGCTAAGTATGGTTTTCTGCCAAGAAATATCTCCCAAAGGTTATGAGTGGTTTGGAAATGAAGAAAATACATGTTAAAAGGTAACGAACCTCTTCCACTATTCACCCTCTCTTGGTTGCACACCCAGCCAAGCATTAGTGAATTCCTTGAGTTCTTGTGTGTGATTCATGCTGCTCTGCTGGAGATCTTCCTGCTGGAGGATGAAGAACTTTTTACTGTTTTGCTGTTGCTGATAGGGAAGACTCCTTGACCTTTTATGCCACACCCCCTAAGATGAAGCAAGAGTCACAATGACAAGTGGTGTTTCCAGCATTCCCATCCTGGTTTCTGCCCCGAGCTTTCCATTTCATCCTCCTCTCCAGCCTAGAAGAGTGGCAGTTCCAAGGCATCAAGATAGGTAGAAGGAATAAAATGCCTCATCACGTCAGAGGAAGCATTGTCTCCAAGCCCACCAATACCAACATGACTTCCTTTCATGCTGCTACTCCTCTGCACCAGGTTGGTACCTCCTTAGCTAACCTCACCTAATGTAGCCTACTCTAGTCCTTCCAGCCATCACCACTGCCTGCTGGAGTAACCACACAGGCATGTAAAGGAGCAACAAGAATAAGTGTTTGGCAGCAGGAAGACCTGAAGAGCCAAAGTACCTGTGAGGACCAGATGTTTTGCTTGCCTTAGGTTCAAGACCGCCCCTGGGGATGGTCCGCCTTATTGACATTCAGTCTAAAAAGGAACAAAGAGCACATGGATTGAATCAGAGATGATGACTGACACTGATAATGAGAAATGACCTAAAGGTCATCATTTGGCTTAGGCCAAATGAAGACACACATTTTAGTCTCCAGGTGAAGTAAAACTAGTAGAGCTGCAGGAGTTCAGCTCTGCAGCTGATTGTGGCTATCCTTCTCTCTGCAAGAATCAGGCAGAAGACCTCAGCATAATTTCACCCCATGGTTCTGGCTGCCAACTTCCTCCTTGCACTGCCACGTATGGAGCCTTCACCAAGCACAGTTTGCTGCTGTGTGCAGCCTGATGAAATTTGCTGTTGGGGTGACACATGTCACTCAGACCCAGTAAAGGAGACCTTTTGAGTCAGACTTTAATTGTCAGTGTAGAAATACCAGGAGAGTGTTTGGGAGGAAAGCCAGGAGGTGAGTTTGTGAGACTTTATATCTGCAATCTTGTCGATGTGTGTGTTGAAATCTCCCAGGATGACAAGTCAGAGTATTTCATCACCATTGTCAACAAGGTATCAGTGAACTCCTTTATGAACCCTTTAGTCTGTAGAGGTCTGTAAATGAGCATAAAACTCTATGTTAGCTTTGGCTCAGGTTTCTATTGTCCGATGAATGAATTTAAACCTTACTCGCAGCTTCAATTAGAGCTGCCAAATCCCACCCAGAGGAAGTATCTGGGGCAGCAAACTGCTTTATCAAACCTCTGTGCCCCTGCACTTAGCTGAACCATTTCCCAATTGCTATGGACAACCTGCCTGCACTGAAGAAAAGACCATGCACATCCAGAGAGCTTTGCATACAACACAGATGCTTTCTTCTGACACTGTTCATCAATTGACAGGCCCCCTCTTTCCCTAGTGGGCAGTGTATTCTCTCATCAAGGACTATCAAAGGCTCCTTTGACCATAATCAAATTGTATAATCAAGGGCTCCAGCTGCAACCACCTCTAAGTGTTGGATTTTTCCTCCAGGTGTGCATCTGGCAGCATGATTTCTCTCTGGTTTATTTCTTCCTTACTTTGCTCTGAAGTTTGGCTGCAGCCTGAGGTGCAACACTGATATGGCTATCAAGGGTAATCTCTGTGACTTTTTGACATCTCCTGTGTAGCAGAAATCACTCTAAACCCATATTTTAAAACTTCACTGTCAGCTAAGAGAAACCACTGTTCCCTTTAGCTGTGACAGAAGTCCTCTCAGAAGGGCTCAAACCATTGGGGGACACTTTGCGGAGGCTCATCCGCTCCCACCTTCCCTAGGTTTTCCCGTAGATTGTTTGATTCCCACTCAGATTAATGCATGAGCCCCTAGCTGAGGAATCCAGTAATAAGAACATCAAAGCCAGCAGTATGCACAACTCCACAGGGAATCAGTCAACCATGCACACCCCAGGTTAAACCAGCAAGACAGTGACCATGACGCTAAGCAAAGGATAGCACTCTTTTCCCACGCATATAACATATGGGTTATTTGTAAAAATTGCCGCTAGTCAGCAGCAGTATGTTACTCACATGTGTGGGCAATATGAGGACAAGTTTATTTCCAAATCCCCTTTCTCCTATTAGTCCCTCGCCTTTGATTTTATGTGGGTTATCCAAGGATGAAGGTTATCTGAGGTCTTATTTTCAGCAATAGATATTTTTAAAGGACTGGAGGTTATCTGAGGTAGAAAATAACAGTACTTTGGAGAGTTTGCAGCCCCGCCTAGTATCGTTTAGTTGAAGATATGCCCACATGCACGACTGGTCAATTCACTCTGGTAATTTAACAGCGTTGTTGAATTCCTCACTGATGCAATGGTTTCACTTGCTAACTTTTATAAATAACACTTTCTAAAAATCTCTGTTTACCCAGGACATCCTGGCTAACAGTGTTTTGGCACGGGTTCCTCATTCCTTCATCATCTTGCAGCAAGACCTCAGCATAGCAGTCCACACAGACATGAAGCTGTCAGCCCTTCCAAAACTCCAGTTCAAAACTGAATAAAATCTTCCTCAGTAGTACAGCTTAACAAACCATATTAAACTTTTTCTTAACTTTCTACACTGCCCTCCCAGAATAAGTTCACAGTCTCAGGTTTTCCTGAGACAGTGAGCATGGGCTGCGACATCTAAAAGCTCACCTGAAGCAGTAGGAAGAAGAGTGGCTAGCAAGCAGAACTCTGATACATTAGAACTATTTACAGCAGGACAACTACTCAGCTGGGATTAGTGGTTTTTTACAGGCAGACCTCAAAGTATGCAACAGACCACCCAAAAAACTAGAAGGCTTGATAAATCTCATTACCACTGTTGCTATACACAAGCATACACTTACAAAAATCCAAAGTAACATCCATGGAAGAAAAAAAAAGTTGGCAAATACACACAACCCCATGCAAGACTCTGCCACCACGCCCACAGCTCCCCATATCCCCAAGGAGAGGAAGAAGGAACGCTATAAGACAGACAGTCACCCTGCCTAACACCAGCTGGATGGGGTTGAGATGTCCTGGTGATGAGATCAGGCTGTGACCCAAGCAGGTTTTATACCAACTCATGGCAGTACATTCTGGAACATGGGTTGATCTGGAAGGAGCTTGTCCTGCAAGACCTCCAAAACCATAGAAACAGCCATAAGCCAGGAGCCTGTATCCTGCTACCTCCACGTAAGCAAACATTGGACATTTGCCCTTTCTACTGAAATCTATGCTTTTGTTTTAATTGAGCTGCTGAATAGAGGACACCGTTGTGGCTAGAAATAGCATATTTTGAGGTCAATAATTCAATCTGTTCTAGAGAGGCCTACTGCTGGTGCTCTTGGCAGCACTCACACGGTGCTGCAGTCAGCCAGTCCCCAGGAAGCACTCTCCCTCACAAAGCAATAGCGGTGCAAGTGGCCAACATTTGGGCTTGGCTGCCGAACCAGAAAAGGTTTTCAAAACTTTAGCTCAGATGAACCTAAATCATTTTCCTGAGACACAAAGGGATGGGGGAAACTGAAAAGTGTCCTTAACTTTTATTAAGCACCTCACAGTTCCGTTTTCAGCCACTTGAATGAAAAGTAGAAGGAACAAAAGGCCAGGCAGGTCATTCATTTCATCCCTTTCCTATCCCATAACCCAGCAGCCAAAGAGTCCAGCATATGAGTAATCCAAAATTACTTCTTTTCTTCTCTCTTTTTCTGAAGGAATTTAAATCTACAGCTCCTCTTCACTTTCACAAGACGTTTTCAGAAACATTCTTTCGGGCATTCCAGGCATGACCCAAAAGCCAATGCCATCTGGTCCCCAGGAGAGACCAGGAGAATCTCTCCCTGTGATACGTGGTGGTGAATAGGCTCATTGGAGTTGAAGGAGTGAATTTGGAACCACTCAAACAGAAGTGTAAGTCACACCTGGCTGTCTCACGCTTTCAGCAAATGCCCCCATTGAGTTTGTGATTGCATGAGGGGATTAGGACAACATTACAAGTTTTGGAAGTGGGTCTCATGCACACAGAGCTCTACAGGCCCATAGGTTTGTGATTCAGTAGATGATGACTCCAATCTCATGGATGGATTTTGTTGTTTCATCTCACTTTTTTTGAAACTTCAGGTGCAACTGGAGAGAGATCATCCATCCCAAAGATCCACACTTCAGTCCAGTGTTCCATAGGCCTGAACCTGCTTGGTATAAGAAAGATTGAAGCTTGGCTGAAGAAGAAGTCAAGCCTCTCTGCAGCCCATATCCACATAATACTGAGCAGCTGCATCTAATTAGGAATAGCATTCTGGGGTTGCTGCATATGATGTTGATTGTATAAACCCTTTCATTACTCTCCAATGGAGAGATATAAAAGCACTTAGAAGAAAAAGACCTAACAAGCTATGTTAAAGTGGACAGTGAAGATAGTAAAGCATCCTGCTGGAGAAGTTAGTTTGGAAAGGGCAACATTTGCGTATGTTTTTTAGCCCTCCCCAAAAGATGAACAGAAAGAGAGACTTTGACATGTGCTTGGAGGAAATCGTTCAGCATTAAGAGATTGCAGAAAAACACCCAGATTTCCTGCTGGGAAGGATGCCATGGAGCCAAGTCCTGCCCCCTCTGGGCAACATCTTTAACTTTAGCATTGGTAGAAGCACAGAAAGGATTCATCTGCAAAAAGTACCAGATTATGAGGGGATTCCTTGTCCCTCTGCGCAGTTTGTGTCCATCTGTGTAACTGCTGATAGCAGTCATTATTTCTTCCAAAATATGACCAGCATTTAAAAAAAGGGGACAAGAGAGAAAAATATGCATCACTACCTCAATATGTTTTCTTAGAGTGCAGTGCTTATATTAGCATAGCAGTGTCTTACAGCATCACTTCAGCTAAGCTTGTGTCAGCATTTCCATTACAACTAACCCTCTTCAGGGCTGTTTGGATGAAGCAGGATGCATAAAGGACTGTTTAGAGGCTGTTTCAGTCTACACGTTGAAAGCATTTGTTTTTGTTAAGTCAGAAGATGGCCAGGCTTCTTGGCCTCACATTTGATCAATCATGACTTCAATCCTATTCTGGGCAGTGGTGGTTTTGTGGATAGGATTGTAGCTATCTTTTCATAAATAGGAAAAATATCTTGCCAAATAACATGATTTTAGCATGACTTTTGCTGTATGCATTGCTATTCTTAAAGATCCAGCTCCTGGCTTGTGTAACTTCTGAACAATTCCTATTTCACTTTTGTTAATTTGCTTGCTGCTATTTAAAAAAAGTAAAAGATATTTCTGAAAGAAACCAGGGCAAGTGGATCTTACAGATTCTTATACCTCACATCAAACATAAGAACAGTCAAAAATATTCACTTTAACTACTATCTTTAATCTATAACCTTGAGAGGTTCACGATGCTCAGTGAAATAAACTGGCAGTGTTAGCTGTGCAGTAAAAGGGCAGAAAACTCAGAAAATCCTCCGGTTCAACCCACATAACAACTGTAATTTAATCAGGAATTCTGGGTTGCAATATGATTACAAGTTACAGAGAGGAGAGAAGCTCCATCTATGGCAGCCCAAGGTTTTTGCTGGGTTACAGCATTGTGCATATATTTAACCAAGAGGCAGTCCAGCATTGGGAATGTTTATGGTCAGACAGCTCAGACAACTGGAAGGCACCAGAGGATAAGAGGTTTGTTGTGATTATACAGAGAAGTTGCAGATACACATCAGAAAAGGAATTTCAACGTACACATATAAATGAAGCAGTTCTGACACAACCAATCACAACTACAGATCTTTTGAAATATGAGGTTTTGCATGGTTTGTGGAATATATTTTCAGTGCAAAACTCCAAAAGAAAAATAAGGTGGATAGCAGTATAATTTACGCTTAATCACTATTTACTATGTCAGATGACCTTAGTATTCAAATTATGCTAAATATTTTCCTAGTGAACACCAGACATAGTATATATGAATTTATTAAATATTTATCTGACATTAGAGAGAAATTAATGAAACTAATAATTGTACATTAAATGACAGCCTCAGGTATCCTTTAGCTTATTGGGAAATATCTGCGAGTGCTTTTTTTCTCCCCACCTTATATATATTACTTTAGGGTAGGAGACTAGGAAGTTGTCTCCCCTTAAGGAAGAAATGAAGAGATAAGACGTTTTACTGTGAGAGTGACAAGGTGCTGGAACATGTTGCCCAGAGAGGTGGTGGATGCCCTATCTCTGGAAACATTCAAGGTCAGGCTGGATGGGGCTCTGAGCACCTGATTGACCTGCAGGTGTTTTAGCTCATTTCAGGAGAGTTGGACCAGGTGCCCTTGAAGGATCCCTTCCAAATCAAATGATTCTTTGATTCTATGATTTGTTACTGAATGACGAGAAAAACTTATCTGTAATTAAAAGATATGGAGGAGTGATCATCAAATCTACATTATGTTCTTAACATCCGTCATTGCAAAGATGAGCATCCTGCCTAACAAATTACAAGAGGGTTGCAGTGCTGCAAAGCAAAATAATGTCACAAACCATGGAGGACATAGGCACAACCAGCACTGACCTAAAACACCTTCCTCCTCCTAAGAAGCAGCAAAGAGGGGGAAAATCAGGATCTCCTCTCCCGAAGGAGCTTTGTGCTTCTAGATGAGGACACAAATGTGACAGGATACTCCAACATTTCCGGAGAAGATGTAGCAGGAGCTGGCTGGAACATCTCATGGACAGCCATCTGCCCACTATTTCCTCCTTGCTCTTTCCAGCCCTAGCAGATCAGCTTTCTGGGCTAGCGTTCATAGGTGCCTGTGGATGAAAGGGATGGAAGGGCATCCTGAGCACCTGATTCCAGCAGCCTTGATCACCCATCTGGGTAGTGCAGCTCCCAAGCTGTCTGCCGAAAGCGAGTCTGGCTCTCACAATAGCAGGGAGAAGGAACATGTGACTACAAAGTAGAGGCTTTGGGAAACGCACACCATTCGAGGCACCCAGTCATGTCTGCAGCACCTTTGAAACTGGGTCCTTCTCCTTCAAACAAAATTGTTTCTTAAAAACCCACACTCATTTCCCTCCTTGGTTACACTGGGGTTGTGAATCTCCCTCTAAACTGAAAATAATGTACATGGCAGTCTTCTTAGTTTCAGGGGCTTTGACATGCCAAGCACCTTCATGCACATTAATCAAGCAAAAACTGAGAACTGGCACAGGTCTTTCGTAGTTCAGTTTGTGTTTTAATACATGTTCTGTGGATGCCAGACTTACTATTCTTTATTAGATAGAAAGAAGCTCTTCTATTCTTAAAATGGGTTTCATTGAAAAGCAAAGCCACTTCTCTGCATTTATTTAAGAGCAGAGCTAGAATAGGGACCAGCATGATGAATTTTAAACAGAGTTCACATCTGGTCCAGAAACCACAATCAATTTATTGCTGTATCTGAAACATTTTCAGCATCTGTCATATAATATATTTTCACACGTTTCTAACAAGACATTTTCTTGGACGTAACATAGACAGGTATATCTGTCAGTTCAATTTCATGCAAACGAAACAGAAGAATTTTTGGCATGGTTTATTATACTGTCTTTGGAGCAGTGTAACTATCATGTGAAAAGGGTATTATTTAAGGATGCCAGAAGCTCAGCAATTTCTTCCAAAACATGGAACTACTGACTAAGCAGCAGATTTTATTTTTTTTAAATCTATACCTTCCATTTTTCCATTTTGATTGAACCCGTTATCCTATATATCTGAGGGAGAGGTGCATACCTTGCTATTGTAAAATCTTAGTCCACTGTGGGAACTGTTTCATTTCGTGTTAAAAGTAGAATCTCCCACTCACAATGGCTATTTAATCACAACTTTATTCCAATTTTTATTAAAAATTAAATGGCAGTACAAATCGTATTAAAATCCTTAAGAGCTTCACGTTTTCACCCAAACCTCTCACGGGCTTTCCCACACAGAACCACAGATGTATCAAATAGCTCAACAGCACTGCAGCCCTATAAATAGGCACGCCAACTTGCCCCCATATTGGCCCCAGTACAACCATTTACCACCTCATTTTTGGCTACATAAACTGCCTCTAAGCACTTTCTCATTTGAAAACCCTGGGGTTCCTGTAAGAGCTCTGCATCAGCACGCAAAGTCCTGTACTCCTCACCCTTTCCCCTGTGCTCATATAAGATCATGCACAACCATTACTTCTCCGATGAGACAAATAAAAGGCAGTCAGGAGTCTGGGGTGAGTATCATGTCTTGGTAATGGTTTACTTGTTTCATTTGCTCTTTATCTCACTGAAACTGTGAGAAGATGAAGTTTGTCGCAGCAAACTGGTGTACATCTTCAAGCAAGCAAGCCTGCCCTCCTGCAGTAGGCACAGCTCGAGAAGTGGGGAGTCAAATGAGCCTGCTGTAAAACAGTCTCCCACTACAGGAGGAGGGCCCTGGGATGATTAAACATCTGTTCCTGTTCAGTCAGTCTCCATCATATTTAAGGTGACATTTAGCCCGTTGTGTTGAGAAAGAGAACTCAATTTGACCTTCCAGGACTGGTTGATACCACACGGCCTCTACCCAACAAAAAGGTTTTGGTCTTTTCAAAATTGCTTTGACATGGGCTGCAGATGCAGAAAACCTGCAGGTAAAACCAGAGGAGGAGGGGGAGGTTTGATACCCAACATCATGGTAGGAAACAATAGCACAGGGTGCTTGCTGGCTGGGCTGGGGTGTTCTGGGGCTGGCTGTTGCCTCTGTGCTCCCCTCCAGGAGAAGCTCCAGCACGTGCACAAGTCAAAATGTGGAGCCTGAAAAAAACCACTGGTGCGATTTCTATTGCATTTTAATCTGAAATAAATCTTTTAATGTTGTTCCAGATAAGGCTGTGATGGTTTGAAAGTTTGTTCTTATTACAGTGAGGTTTTTAACTAATTTAAAGAGATCGTGCTCTAACAAAACTTCAGACCCTGATTCATGCTATCACTCTCATTTTATTTTCCTCGGTATTAACCCAGGTTTTCACAAGCAGATTCTCTCAAGACATTTTATGTGGGCTTGGTTCCATATTAAAAATAAATGTATTTCCAGTGAATTTGCCACAAGAAGCCTGCCAGCTCCTCTTAATAACTTTAACCATTTAGTTGCTAAACAGTATAACAGGTACACAGCGCTGAGCAACTTCACATCCCATCTAGGTCTAATTAAAAGCATATTTCAAATTATTGTGCTGGTGTCTTGGTGAAATGAGCCTGTAAAAGATACAATGGCACAAGACAGAAAAGGGTTAAGGAAGTATACCTCACACTGTGCCATGCATTGAATTAATAAGAAAGGATGGGAATTTTTTTCACAGAAGAAATTAGGTGATACGTGACATTTACTTAGAATTGAGCTTTTCCAATATACATTTGCAATTATTTTAGCCTGAAAACTAGGGTACTCTAATTCCCTTGTGGCTTTGATGGGCTCAAAAGTTCCTGTTTAACAGCAATGTTTTAAAATTACTGCTCGTTGGCTTTTAGTACCAAGTTACTCAACAAAGTGCAGAACTGATGGGTTACAGAAAATCACCTGTGGAAGGAGTAGATTTTATCTTTCTCCAAATACTGTGATATGTGTTGCCAAGATTTATAACTTCCCTAGAAGCTGGAAATCCAAATTTCTCCAAAGGCACAGAGAAGTAAACGGCTGCTCTGCAAAAAGAAAGCCAAATCTGGGTAAGAAAATGGTCTCTGAAGGAAGTGGGAACACTTAAATCTATTTACACATCTGCAGCCATTTGGGACAGGTGGCATTCAAACAAAATTGAGCCACAAATAACTAAGACAAAGTCCTCACCTGCATTAAATTTTGCAGGCAGGGCTGAGCTTCAGAGGCAGGTGGGAGCAGGGGCTGCAGACGGATAGTGTGCAGTGGCAGGATGGTGAGGCACTGGCACAGGTTGTCCAGATAGGTGGTGGATGCCCCATCCATGAAGATGCCCAAGGTCAGGCTAGATGGGGCTCTGAGCATCTGATCAAGGTGTGGGTGTCCCTGTTCCTCACAGGGGAGTTGAACCAGATGGTCTTTAAGTGTCCCTTCCAACTCAAACGATTCTGTGATCGCGCGAAAACAGCTTAGGTGAGCAGAGCACTGAGCATGAAATCTTGGCACAACAGCGGTGAGCATTTCTAATGATCAGATTGGCATTTAAAAGACAAGTTGGCACTTCCAGCATCAAGCAGATGTGTGGTGGCAGGCTATATCAAACTAGAAACTGCACAGCTGTGCTTCGGACTGTAAGAGTTTCAGTTCATAAGGCAATGATCAATTTTTCCCTTTCTGTGTCTGTGCATTTCTGTAATATGTTTCTACTGTCTAAGCCTTAAATATTGATACTGAACATATGTATGATATGAAAATTTGCAGGCATTTTGTGCTTTAATTCTGCAGGGATAACTCAGCTGTCTCCAATACTACACATGCTGTATGAGTTGTTCAGTGTTAGCGAACCTGGGACCCCTGCATTTCTTCAGCTTTTCTTCAAAACTCCATTTGTACACATTACAGTGGTTTCCTGTCACTGCATGACATCTTGAAGTCATATAAAATGCAGGTGTGTACCCAATTTGTTTGTGATAAGCCATGTTTTTCACTTTAAGACCAGTTAAACATCTTTCAAAATAAGAATATGGTGCATATTCCTCCAGTGCTCCAAATGTGATATCATCTACCATAGGCTGAATTACAAATGAAAGACAAAACCCCATTGTACAGACACTGCTATAGAGCTCCCTGAAAGCAATTCTGAGGCAGCTTCTGACCAAAAATGAATCTAAAAGTCCTGCATTTGTACTGTGGGCTCATCAACACTGAGCAGGTCTGTTCACTTTCTCTGATGATGCCCAGGGTTTGTTTCAGACATTACCAGGCTGGATTCCATCCCTGTGTACATTGCCTGTAGGTCTCACACCCACAAGAAGATGTCCCAAGGCCGCATTGGGCTGTAGATCTCAAAAGACTCAAAGGAAAGAATAGACTTCTTTTTACAGCATGCAGCTCCGTCTCATTCCCACAACTGTTCAACAAATGCTCTTTCCTTCATAAGAGATGTTTGGCTAAGTTGCCATTGAAGATATTCATGTCCTGCCGAAATACAACACAGAACATTTTTTTTTGCATGCTTGCAGCACCAGTGCTCAAACTCATGACAAAAACTAAGCAAATAATTGCTTTTTTTCAACTCGCCAAAAATTGTTTGGGGTTGACCGAAACCAAATAATTCTTAGTGTCTCCACCCAAAACAAAGCATTTCAATACTTCAATCTAACAAAAGGTTTCTTTCAAACAAAAGTAAATACAAAGCCTTTTGTTTTCCTGGGGAGTGGAAAGAGGAAGGGGAAGTACTTTATTAGTTGTTGTTTTTTTTTTAATTAAGGCTAGGTCAGCCTCTAAAATTAGAAATCTCTAAACAAACAAAAGAGGTTTTTTTCAAGTATCAAGTCAAAACGTTTTGATATTCTCCTTTCCCTCTAAGAAAAAATTTAATGACCTAAAAATGCTTTTTCAGCAGGAAAACATGAGACAATTTCAGCCAGATCAACTCTCGAATTGTTGCTTTCAAAAAAGAAAAGCCCTTTGCTGTGCTGCCACTCAATCTTCAGCCCACAGATGACTGGGATCAGTGCTGTAGTTGGGTGTAGTTTGCAAAACCATTGCAAAACACTGTGTTTGAAAGGCAAAATAGTCTCAGTTTTCCATGCAGCCAGTGGGTGCGCAAGCGATTGCCAGGAGACAAAGGTCAGAACTGGCTCCCTATTGCTGTCAGTCCCCAGGAGGTTCATCCTCAGGGTCCTCAGTTCTTCCAGTGAGCCAAAATATGACTCCTAGGTTGAAATTAAAGATCTTGGTAAAACAGCATCATATTGTATCTAAATACTGAACACTTTATTCTCTCTGCCTCTTCCCCTTCCAAATGGTAAACATCAGAGGGACACAAGATGGCAGTAGTTTTTTTGTTTTTCCTTTTTGGGGGGAAGGGTGAGGTGGCTGCTATACAGAAAGAGGCAGCTCTAGTGTGCTAACTTGGAATTAATTGCATGAACATACCTGGCAATTATCCAGTAACGAGCAGAGAGGAACAGAAATACAGAGAAGGCCTGTTTCTCCTCACTTATTCTCATCTGTGCATGGGCATAATGGTGCATGTCACCCAATGCATCTGGCAAATCTCATCTCAGCATTAGGCAATATCTATAGCCACCTCTGCTTTGCTGAGAGAGAGACATCTGCAGTTAAAGGAGATGAATCCCACCCATTGAGAGATCCAATGTCTAATGCCAAAAACAAATACAGAAGCATTTGGAGTGTGCTCCCCATTCCCAAAAATTCACGTATTTTTCCCAGTAATCATCTAAAGGAGAAGGACATCCAGGAGCCCTGGGTCTCCAGCTGAGACATCTTGTCAATAGGCTGTAGGGCTTTGGTGGCATGACCACTCTTGCTTTTCTTCTTTCAGCCTGACAAGGGGAGATGACAAGCATTTCTGGTGCAGAAGAAATGCACTAACAGAGACAGAAGTGCTGTGCCAAGAGGTGGAAGCTCTGAGCACAGATCCCTTCAGGATGAGTGGAAAAAAACTGAGCGTTCTCCCGGCACTCTTATCAGATGATGGTCTTATCATCTGAAGGGTTGCCTCCTGAATTTAGCTGTAAAACAGGCACCACAACACTCAGAAGAGAGTAATTATTGGCAAACACAGCAACAGCACTCTAGGATTCCCAGGTGAAAATTATTTATAGTAAAGAACTGGGTTCAGGTTTTGGATTTGAGCACCTAAATTCTACTACAGTTTCTCACTGGACACCTAAATCCTCAGCTTCTCCTTTGTATATCTGGGCCTTAGCCTCCAACTCTCTTAGTCAGAGAAAGGTCTGCCAGCTGTTTCTAGAGGAGTGGGAAGACCCTTTCCCTGGAGGTGTTCAAGAACCATGTAGATGTGGCACCAAGGGACGTGGTTAGTGACCACAATGTGGATCGGCTGGCAGCTGATGATCTTAGCGGTCTTTTCCAATCTTTATGATTCTGTAATTCTAAGTTCATCCACACACACAGAAACTTTCAGGCTGACTGCCACCTGAGGTTGGGTCCATACTTTAAGTACATGAACTGGCACAGATTGGAAGTGTGTTATAACCATCACAAGCTGCACAGATATGAGAGGTGACTACATGAACTGATATGGCTCACTGGCTTGTAACTGATGTGATGAAGTTGTCCAATCTGATTGCTGTCTGTGAAAACAGCAGAATAGGGAGTGAAAGAATAGTTAGCTGCAGCACCTCTATTAGTAGTCCCGCATGTCCCTCTACTACTGTACTTCTATTGACCTCTCCATTGTTCTCTTACACACTTGTGCTGGCTGTCTTCATTGCAATGCCATCATGTTGCATGAGGGAAGAAGTAGTAGGCACCATTTCCAGAAAGCTGCTTATGGAATGATTACTTGAGATGATTTTATTCTGGGCAAATCACATAGTCCAGTGGGACAATAGCTAAAGGTTAGGAGTTGCTGGAATTAAAGCACAAGTCAACACTCCCAGTGCTCCTATCCACTTCAAACTTCAGGCACAGAAATAGTATAAAAAAAACTTCCAGATCTATAGCAGTGTAATATATAGTAAAGAAACACGTTTTTCAGGGCCAGAAATCTGGCTCTCTTAAGCAAGAACTACAGCTTTTTGAGTGGCCATAGGAAAGCACATGCTAGCCAAGTTATCCCAAAATGTAAAGTCAAATAGAATGTAAGTTCAATATCAACAGGGTTCGTGAACAACCAGTGGACACAGAAAGGTCTACAAAATCTAGGGATGAAAACAGGAAGAAAGGGAAGGGAAGGGAAGGGAAGGGAAGGGAAGGGAAGGGAAGGGAAGGGAAGGGAAGGGAAGGGAAGGGAAGGGAAGGGAAGGGAAGGGAAGGGAAGGGAAGGGAAGGGAAGGGAAGGGAAGGGAAGGGAAGGGAAGGGAAGGGAAGGGAAGGGAAGGGAAGGGAAGGGAAGGGAAGGGAAGGGAAGGGAAGGGAAGGGAAGGGAAGGGAAGGGAAGGGAAGGGAAGGGAAGGGAAGGGAAGGGAAAAGACAACAAGATTTCAGGTCTGATTCTGATTGCACCTTGCTGTAAATCATATGTCACTCCATTTAGACTGGAAGTTAAGTGAAATCAATTTAGGACCCTTAATTTTTAGGGAAGGATAATTATTTTATTCCCTTCTTTCCAATTTGAAGCAGCTCATCAAACATTCAGCTGGCTGCAGGCTGTAGAAGAGCATTTCTCTGGACGAAATGAACCCTTCTCCCTCCTTCAAATCCCCTGTCCTCTAGTAAAACACTTTAAAAACGTGTAAGAGCTATTTTTGTTGGGGTATGCCCAGTTGTCCCAGACATAATATAGACTGCCTCCCTTTCCAAAATCAACTCAAGTGGCCACTGTGAAGCTGTGAATTCAGAGACATGGAGCACATGGGAACACCAGAAGAAGTACCTTGTAAAACAAAGGTAGGTCTTTCCCCTTCTCATGTCAAATCACCTGCAGCAAGGCAAAGTTTAGCCAGCAAGTGGCTTCCTGGTCTGTTGTTGGGCTCTCAAGACATTTCTCTCTGCAAAATTCTGTATTTAGGTCCCATCCATTTTCAGAACAACTCAATTTCTGTGTGGAAAATTTAAAAAATTACTTCGAGATATATTTCTTCCTACATCTGTCAGGGTAATGTTACACATCCTGATCCACATGAGAGATGAGCAGACTCAGATGTGTCTTGGTTTGGAGCCAAATTCTACCAATACTAAAATGTGCTGCTTCTCTGTCCAGTCCAGCATCCAAACCAGATGAAAAAAGAAGCGTTCAAAACTCTTGAGAGAACCTGTGTGATTCTTACCTCTGCTCACACTTCAGCAGTTGCAATAGCACTGAACCCTCTCCAAGCTGGGTTAATTCTGTCTTCCCACTTTAAATGAAAATGTTCTCTTTTTCCCATGTGAGCTTGTAAAGTCATGGGAACGTATCATGCTGCCTTCCTGACATAAATCAATGGGTATATTGGAGGGACAGCCCCAAAATGAATACTTTTCTTGCCCTCCAGCTCCATTTCACCTATAAGCATTTGCCCACATCCTGGAACAAAAAGCACGTTTTCTTTGCCTTGAATTTACAACTTTCATATTTCTACAGAAATATGAAATACCACACAGCTGATATTAACAGCTTGACCTAGAATCTATCAGGAAGATAAACTATTTTATAAGAATGACAATTATAATCCATCCAAAGTATCTACAAACTCAATAAAGTGAAACACAAATGAACTTTTTCATGAGGATACTTTCTAATATAAATTCCAGTCTTGCTCTCTTTCAAACATATCTTCATGTAGTATGCAATTGCCAAAGTGTTCTCTCTTCTTCTGTTCAGATTATGCACATATCATTCTGAATACACAAAAGACCAAAAAACTACAAAGAAATTATAAACTGTATTATTTTATAGATTCAGGCTGCTAAAATGTGCAAGTTCATGCTCATTTCTAAACTACCACATAGACTAGCTACATAGTATATTAACAAAAACTAGTAGGGACAGAAAAATTCAAATTATGGATGACTTGTATGTAACATATTTTAAAGATTTGGCCACTATCCTTGCAGACTGCTGCTCAGCTGAGGAACTGTGTACGTATTTTCAAGGCACATAGGATTTCCATGCTTTCATAACAAGTAAATTTCCCTGCAAAAAGGGAAAATTTACTTGTTTACTCCTCTGTTTGTTTGTTTTTATTTTAAAATCTGTCTTGAGTGAAAACATACACCCCAATGTGTCCTTCAGCTTTGGCATAGCACCTTCTATCTAAGGAACCTGCATGATACCAGCTCTGTTAGTAGGAGAGCACTAACACTGCCAAATTCACACCACAGTAGGGAAGGCCACCATCTCTACTTTGAGATGCAAATGGATTCAAGCAATACTTCATCAATTTCCAAGACCCTAATCCCTGTTGCTGGACAATGCTCCTTGCTGTTTCACACAATGGGCTGGAACACCTCTACCAGCTCACCCTGTTGGTCTGAAAGACCACCTATACTGAAGCGCTCAACTCCAAAGAGCTGAAAAGTCTACTGCTGTTTGAGCTTTGTTTTTCTTTTTCATTTGGCCTCAGACTCTCTCTGCAGTTGACGATTTCCCATGCACATGGAGGTTCCCCATACATGTTCATTAAGTAGCCCACCTCTCCAAAAGCACCTGTCTGAAAATGCTCTACTTATAGGATGTCCATTCCATATGTTTAAGTTTCCTTGGGATTTCCTTGTCAAAGCCAGACAATATTTTTCTTTGACAAGACATGAATTTATTTCAGGAGAGCAAAAATGATTTTGGGTTGAATCGGACTAATCCAAAATCTTCCGAGAGGAGGGAGGGAGGAGATTACCCTTTTTAAAAAAGTGATTATCTATTTTGAAATAGAATATTAATTGTTTCAAGATCAATGACAATTTAAAAAAAAACGAAAAACATTAAGCAAAAAAACAAATGAAACATTGTTAAATAAAATAAAAGAATGACCTCCCATTCAAATACATTTTAATAACAACCAGGTAATCCGTCTTGAACACAAATAATTTTCTTTTCTTTGGTTTGTTTTTTTTTTTTTGCAAATAGTGAAACAACTCTTTTCCAAAGAGGACTTGAGCTATTCCTCCCTTTTTTTTGCTTCTAACAGTTTGCAAAAAAACATAACCTGCATAACATGATGGTTTTGCACAACAGAACAAAGCAAGTAGGGCTCCCACTAGTCTGCTTCCCATGTGGTACCAAGTGTTGGTCATCAGGGCTGGGTTAATCTCTGCTGATTTCACAAGTGTGAAAAATCACTTGGATCCCTTGGAAAAAAAAAAAAAAACATTTTGCATTAGGATGAGATTAATCCTGCCCTGAAAGAAGCCTTTTTCTCCTTGCCAAAACTAAAGGGAGTTTGGCCACCTAGCACAGACAGCATGGTCAGGATGAAGCCTATCCATAGCAGAGCCAAGCCCATAGGCTTGTCCTAGGCAATACCTTCCACAATCCATGCCCCAGGGGATGCTGCCTGCCTGCTGACTAGAAGACATCACTTTGTAAAACTTCGCATCCGTTCATCTTACAGTGTAGAAAACAGATGATGAATGTGGAAACACGCCAAATAAAGATTCCAGACCTCTGCAGTGCCTTTGCTCACTTGCTGGGCTTGAGATCCCCACATATTACTGATAGAAACAGCAAAATCAAGGATTTCTTCATCAGTAGCTGCTAGAACAAAGGATTTCTGTTAAGTGGGGTAATACATAATAGCTATTTTTATTAAAATGTCAAGAGGTCACAAATATGAAATTACTGTGGTTTCTTTTAATGGAGAGGTATTGAGTTCTGCTACTGGATTTTGTCTTGAAGAAGCTGAGAGTGATTTACAAGCCTGAAAGCACTGTAATAAGATTACCAAATACACCAGCTTGAGATCAGTTTTTAAAACAAATATGTACATGTTTGGGTATCAGTTCATTAAAATAGCTGGAACTACCCCTGGATTGTAGGTGAGAATAAAAGTTAATCATCTACTGTGACCAACTGTAATATTTTTTAATTGGTCTCATGCTTTACAATTTCAACATGCTCTTCATCTAGGTGAATGTAAATAGTGCTGGTCTGCTCCTAGATAGTGTGTCACTGCAGTGACAACAGCAACTCAAGGACATTTTTCTTCTTCTAGATAGTTTCTAGGAAGATTCTTGGCAGTCTGTATAGTTTTATGCTTATTACTGTCTATTATTACTTTGACTGTTTATTATTATTATTATTTACTTTGACACTTTTCTCGGGGATGCACAGTGAAAGGGTGAGGGACAACAGTCACAAGTAGAAGCACATTGCAAAATCTATTTGGATGACAGGGGAAAAGATTTTGCCATGAAAGACGTCAGATTCTGTCATAGGTTGCCCAGGGGAAATGTGGAGCTCTCATGCTTGGAAATACTCAGAATTTCACTGAGCAACCTGCTTTAACAGAGCTGGACGTCGAGGTACTTTGAGCAGGGCTTGGACCACAGAACCTTCAGAGGTCCCATTCAGCTATCACGTGCAAACTAAAGACTAAAACCACCAGGTTTGGGATTCCTTTCCCTTTGCACGCCATCAAATTGAAGCAGTTGCTCAACAGAAGTGTGAAGGATGATTTACTGAGGTAAAAAACGTCACCACAGGACGAACGTTGGTGAGGGAGATCAAAAGGTGAGCTGAGAGCACAGCCATATCCTCAGCACACCTGGAGACCTGTGTAATAGTACTTTAGGGCTCTACTACCAGAAAAATGACTTTCTTTTTCCTTAATAAAGACAAATAATTTATTTCCCAGCCTTTGCACTTTTACTGCAAGCTGCTATGTGTAAATGGCTTTGTTTGTTTGTACAGTAGTTTTAAAGCTGTATGCCTTTGTAATTAAAGGTGTTTTAAACTGATATGTGTATAAAATTGAAGTGGGCAAGTGGAAAAAATAAACAGAAGGAAAGTTTTTAACTGAAGTTATTTGAATTGGCTGTGATGTTCTTCCCCACTAGCTAGTGAGGTTTTAATTAGCACTGAAGATCATAACTGGAGATGAAAGAGGCCTATTAGGTCACCCAGTCCAGTTCTCTGCCAGTTCAGAATTGTGCCCAACAGAGTATTTCCCAGTGTTTTGTCAAGTCCAGCATTAAGCCTGTTCATTACATGAATAATCTGCTCTTTTGAAGTAGCAGGAGGGGAACTGCTCGCAGTCTAGATGCAGGAATTTTTATACAGTTTACAACAAAAAGGAATGATAAGTGAAGATGCAAGGCAGTATAGAAATATATATGCAGGACTCCTCATGGGGTAATTATTCTCATTATTCTTATAGGGGAGCTCACACGTGGCCCAGTAAATATGAAGGATGAGCTAAATGTCATAGCAGGGATTGTGGGGAAAACATTTCACTGCTCCACTGCAATGAAGCTGAAGGGGCCCAAAAGAGGGAGGGAGGAGGAACTGCAAAGCCAGTTCCTTTACTCAGCTCCTCCTGAACTGGTCAGTCCTTGCCCAAAATAAATCTCTTGTGTAGCTCATTCCTTTTTTCTACTAATTTAGAGAAGGAATCTTAATATATTTAAAAAGAAAAAAAAAAAAGTTGGGTAGCGAATCCCATAAAAAAAGGCAACCAGCTGTGTGTTGTCAAAAAGAGGCAAAGATTTCTAATTGACCAATGAATGAAACTAAGGATCAGAACATTGAGCATGAAAATTCCAGTTTAGCAGGTGGAGACAGGAGATCCAACACACCCAATGGCAAGGCATCAGTGGGATATCTTTAAAGTACATATGACAATTTTCTAACAAAAAAAAAAAAAAGCAATCAAAAAATATAATCAGCATGGACAAATAGCATCAGTTTCAACTACTAGCATACTTAAATACAGTTTTATACGGACAGATGAAACTTATTCAACTTCACAGAAGACCTTTCCAAACTAAAAGAAAATTAAGAGCTGTATTATCTAGAGATTAAAAGAGAAGAAAAAAATAGTAGATGATAAATTGATCTCCTGAAGAATTTTCTTAGATAGTCAAAAGCATAATTTTGTAACCAAGAAAGATAATGACACTGAGAAAAAAGCCATCCTGGTGAAGGAAAATTGAAGTTATAAATAAAGGAGAAATATATGACAGAAAGGTAAGGATGGAAGAGAACAATTAATATAAACTAAAAGCTGAAATATGGAAATCTGCAGTGGAGGACCGAAGAAATAAGAACAAATTACCCAGCTTTCAGGGCTAATATTAATAATAAAGATGTTCAGAAAATAGGTGAATCTTTGCAGTATTTTAAAAAATGATTCTAAAAGATGTCTGAATTGCAGAAAAAATATGCATGGAGGCAGAAATGTTTGACATCGAGTTCTGTCCTATATATGGAAAGTATGGTGAAATGTGAATAACATATACATACCCTATCAATAAGATAAGAAACTTTTTAGCCCATCACAATAAGAAAGATGTTAAAGATCTACTGAAGACAACTATTAATATGAGGAGGGCCATAGAATGTTCACCTGAAAGTCATTAAAATTCTGCTTAGGACATGAATCAGCCTACTCTTACTCAGCGTCGATGCCTATTTGAAAGTTGGGGTCATTCCAGAGACTGAAAGCATGCAGTGATGGACAAAATCACAGAAAGAGCAGGCCATGTAGCCCAGGCAAGCCGAGTGTGTGTATCTGGGTAACATTTTTGGGTAACATTTAAGAGTCAGTAATTAGAGTGATTAGATAAATAGAGTGATTCTACCAATGAAGAATTCAAAGATCGAATTTAATTATTAGTTTAGATTCACAGTCCAAAGCTCTCATCATCCTAAGAATAAAGTGGATGTTGTGTTTATTAGGTTAAGCATCCAGTTACAGTACACACAGACTTCTAGGGCAAGTTCAGCCCCCTAAAATTAGCAATATATGCAGTCATTAAGAACTCCAGTAGCTGGCTAAATGACATATCCAAAAGTAGTTATCATCTGGCAAATGTTCCATATGGGTGCACCTGAAGGGGAGCTCTGCAGCAATCAGAGCTATGCTGCACACTACTCAGCTCACCTTTCACCAGTGGCCTGGGAGTAATAAAGAATGTTTTAAAGCAGCCAAATGCAGAGTTGCACACCTAATGACAAGGAATATGGAATGATGTGACAGCACGAGAGCCCTCAGCAATTTGGATTTTTTCACCAAATTTTCTCATCAAATGGCTTTAAGCCATAACGATGTGATGATTAGGTCAAGCAGAAGAGTCCCCAAGGAGATGAGAGCTCCAGCTCTGTAGCATGATGACAGAATTTAGCTGCTATATGGGCACTCACAGTCAAATTGTCATGGCTGATGAATTAGCACCACAGCCTCAGCAGGAGTGGTAAAACAACAGGGAAATCCACCCAAAAGTGCCTTACTCAGGTAACACAGATGGAGATTTAAGTCCTTGGTTAGACTGGAGCTACCAAGGGGCTCAATTTTCTCCTGCTCCAGGAGAGCATCATGGCTCTCTGTGAGCTCTCTGCTGAACCAGAAGTTTTTCTAAACCTCTCACAGGTGAAAATACATGCAGTTGAACAAATGTTTTGCCAGGAGGTCAATCACTCTGTCCCCTTACAGATGACAAATTCACTGCAGAGCAGTGTGCACCTGGGCATCACCCTCAAATGGGTGCCAAGAGAATGCTCACAGCAAGCCTACCTACAGGTCTGAGATTTAGAAAATGTTTCCCTCGTTCTGGCAAGACAAAAAGATCTCCTGCAGTTCAGCCATCTGCCTGCTTAAAAGGCTAGTCAAACACCTGAAAGGATGCCGAGAGAGCTTCAAAATGTTCTAAAAAGAAACAAACTGCTTTAAAGGGAGAAAATCATATAGAATAATTGTTTTCTTTATTTTTCTAGAAGAAGAAAAAAAAACAAAAAACAAAACAAACAAAACAAACAAACAAACAAACAAAAAAACAAACCTAAAAGTACTGGGACACAATTTTCTCTAATTCATGGAGAAAATACCATACACCAAAGGACTCTGTTACCTGGCAGAGAAAGGCATAACAAAAACCAATGTCTGGATTCAGCTTCCAGCCAAATTCAAATAGGAAATAAGGCACAGTTTTTAACCACTGGAACAAACTATCAAGGGAGTGTTAACTCTGTGTCCCTGAATGTCTTCAAATCCAGGCTGGATCAGTTTCTGGATTCCATGATTTAGCCAAGCTCAGACATTACTGGGCTTAGTAGGAGGCTGACGGGGCAAAATTTAATGGCTTGTGATATACAGGGGGTCAGGTTGGTTGATCTAATGGTCTCCTCTGGCCTTAAATTTTGTAAAAGACTTCAGCCAAACAAAAAAGCAAGTGCAAATGACCCAGTGGGTGCAATATATTGCTCCAAGCGGGCTTGACCAATTTAAAATAATTATTTATAACCAGATTCTTTCTTAATCACAAACAGAAAAAAAACCTCACTGAAAATAGTTCACTCAGAGAAAAAAACGCATCGACCTCCCCAAAAACAAAGATGTGCAGGTCTTTTTACAGAGTCAAACCTAGATTCTACAAGAACAAAAATGGTTTACGTACTTAAAAGTCCATTTAGAGCTTGGCATGGAGCTATTGCTTTCTACACCAAGTGCAAGCATACTTCAAGGGCACTGGGGATCCGATTACTATCCTGCAAAGTGTAGGGGTTGGCTGAACAACCCCAGAGTAACTCAAATACCAGGGAACCTGGCCTATTCCCTGTCCATAAAATACACAGAAAACGATCCCACTCCCTGACATTTTTTCAGCTGGGAGAGCTGCTATAACAACTCAGAGCTTTTCAATCTATATACAGAGCTCATGTATAACCTCTTCAAGTTTTCAGCGTGGAACTATTTTTCTTCCAAACCCATTTTGTTGGAGCTACCAAAAGTACTCAGGGAAAAGCTGTTTGATAGCCTCGAGGAGTGGGGGGGCACTAAATCAATGAAGAATTTAAAAGGCAGGGAGGGGATCAGGGGGTAGAGGAGTAGGGAAGAAAGATTTACAGCAAGCAACAACATACAGCTTGAATCCGATCCAAGAGGAGCCACGGGGGGCTGGTGCCAGTCATCACTGATGAAAGGGCTTGGATTTGTCAGGGAGAAAGATGCAGTGTAAAATGGTGTTCAAAGCCCTGGTGTGAAATTGCATTACTGGGCTGGTCACTGTGAGCTCTGCCTGAGCAATGACTCCAGGGCTGTGTGCTCTGGGCTGCATACCAGTCCCCTCCTTCACGTCCCTGCAGCTCCCGCTAAGGCAGCGCTCCCCACAGAGCCGATGGGGAAATGCTGTGTTTAGAGAATCGTTGCTTCTCTGGATTTAACTGTTGAGCAATGTTTTCCAGCCACTTGACTCTCCTCAAAGCCTTTGTGGGGTAGTTCGTGATGGTTTTCAGCTCAGTGGAGGTTTGCTAAAGTTGTGCTCTTTCTCAAAATCCTCCTCGTGTGCCTGCTGATGGGGTGGCAGAGGACTCAGCAGAGTGGTTCAAAGCTGCTTCTCATCCTTCTCCTACACCCTACCCTCCCAGTGCCCCTCTCAGCCTCCTGCTTAGTATCAGGGGATTGGGGGACTAAAGCAGAAGACTATAATTTTCTTGATTTAAGAGACTGATGGGTCCCCATTAGTATTTGGCATGGGGATGTTACCCTTGGCTATGCTCGTACACAAGGGCAGGAGTTTCCATCAACAACTTAAAAGCCTTATAATAGAGGCAAGAAAACCCCACAACATAGAGTCAATATAAAATCTACACCAGGGAAATCTGAAGCATTTAGCAACTTGAATGCAATACACAAAACACAAAATGCTCCTGCAGCAATGCACAAAGCCATGTGCTGTTACCTTTTGACCGAAGAAGTCAGTCAATATTCAAGGTCTTATTGTTCCCAATGGGCTAGAAGTATTAATGACAGTTCCAGACTCTTCTTTGATGCAATACGATTTAGTTTAAAAGACTGTAAACAGAGTCTTATTTCAATGAACAAACTGGGAATCAAGCAGCTGGACACTTGCCTCGGTTAGGTTACATTATACTCAGAAATGCTTCAGAGCTTCTTCTCAGAGTCACCATTCAAGATCTTCCTCACAGTCTTCCTCTAGGTCCTGTTGCTCAGACAGTGCCAACCAGAGATTCATAGTATTTACTTATATCCCACAAGAAGGGCTAGCAGCCCCTACATCAGCTTCTAGGCAGCCCCCCATTCCACCTGCATCTTGGGAAGTGTCACACCTGCTGTTTCAATCCTTCCAGCCCAAAATGCATCTCACTATATCGACCCTGAACAAGAGATGTCCAGACCCTGACCCTTGGAGTGATGACTGGTCTCTATGCTGTCATTCCACTAAGAGCTGCTCCAGGGCTAGTGAAGCAGTGTATGGCCATCTGGCTTTTCAGACAGGTAAATCAACACCCCACAGTGAGCTCCCCTTCACCTCAAAGCAGAAAATGAGATTATTTCCAGAGGTGCTTATGAGACACTAAGACTTTTTCACGAGCAGCTCTCACACTACAATATCTCGTGTAATGCACAAGAGCAAAATCTGTTGGAAATTCCCCTTTTATTTCAGTTTCTAAAATCTCACCCTCATAGCCTGTTAGGCCACAGGTTTTCCTCTCCTCACACCCTTAATCCCCACTCCTTAGGGTTGAAAGTTTGAAGTCTCTCTGTACCCTCCTGCACCACTTCTTAGGGGCATACACATCATGTGGTTTTCCATGCACAGTCTAGATTTTGCACCAAGGAAATGCAATTATTGTTTTCAGTAGAGTTTTGTTGGCTTGTTGGGTTGTAATTCAGAATCAAGCTCCCCGTGGAAAAGTAACAGCATTATTTCTGTCACATAACCCATAGCTGTCCCACACCATGGCCTGGTAGTTCTGCCATGCAACACCAGAAACAGACAAGAGAAATCTTGGCTTGAAGTGTGTGTTCATTTCTTGCTGCTTTTTTTTTTTTTTTCAAGCTGACTTGCACCGTCACTGCCATAAACAGCCCTGACTTGTCCATCAGCTATTTCCTTCTTCACTTCCTCCTGCACTGAGTGTGTGTTTTTCACATTTGAATAGTACTTGCAAGCTCAGAAAAGCTCATCCGACTGTGACTGAAACTCTGGCACATAGCTTGATTTTTTATCCCCTTTTACTGAACTTAATTTTTACATGATATGCAGCCAACTTCAATTTTTCCCCTTCCCTCTATATAAACAATATTCCTCTTCCAGATATTTCTTACACATTTGATAAAATGTGTTGCATACATAAGATGACTTTGGCTCAATTTTATAAAGATTTGGCATAACGGAATATACTAACTCAACTTTGATTCACTAAAAAAATATGTCATTAAAAGCTGTATACACTTCTGATTTTAGTGTATAGCACTGATTGACTATTTGAATTGTAAGTGATGAAGGCATGGTCAAATATAAATAAAAGCTGTACACCACCTTTCAAAGACATATCTTTTATTTATTTTAAAGGAATGGATTATGTTCTAAAGTTTTCAGGAGGTGTTGCTTTTACCAGTGGCACTTCTGCAAGTACAGCAGTGTTAACCTTGGTTCCCTGGCCAGATTCCAGTGTGGTTAATTATATTCTGCACACTGTGAAATTCCCACATAATTTTCAATTAAGGAAGTTATTTGCCACTTCTCCCACTCACTGAAAATTGTTGGTAAGATCTGCTGCACACAAAATGGCTGATGTGCTCCATTCCAGTGGTGTCTCTATGATAGCCAACAATCAAGAGCAGAGACTACTTGGATATAAAATAAGTTTAGTCCTTGGTCCTAATGAAAGTCACCAGAAATTCTCTGGTCTCATTCCTCACAAGCAAAAAAAGGACAAGGTCTGGGAATGTATGAAGATATTTAAATCCATGCTTGAAGCTCACTTTTCTAGAACTATTTGACAGATCTGTAACTAAACTTGAACCAGAGTAGAAAAAAGTTTGCACTGAAAGATGCAAATTTGTTGTTCAGACCTTCAGTAGAAGGATTATATCTGGTACTTAAGGTCCCTTAAGAAGAGGAAACATTTAAGCTACCATTCATACCACCCTTTCACAGAACACCTCTGTCAAGGAGACCTCCAGTAGTGAATTTTCTTCTTGCCAGACAAGATATCCTAGACACAGCCAGATATGTTGTCTTGCTGTATGCACATGTGGGTCCTCAGCATATTAGTGCCCCAGCAGATTCTGCGCTTGTTCTCCAGTTTCCATTTGCCACCCCAGAGTGTTGTTGTTGCTTATGGGAATTGGGAAAGAGAGGGAGATATCATCTACGGAACAATGACCCCATGTCAGTAGCTAGAATCTCATGCCAGACACTCAAGCAAACGCCTAGCTAAGCTGCTGGAGAGCTACTTCCAAAATGATCAAACCTATCATCTAACACCACTTGTGGCCTAGCACTTTCAGCATCCACTGATGAGGCCAGATCATTCTCCAGCCAGAGAGCAGAGAGGATATTGCCAGGACCACCAAGTGCTGCAGACTTCACAGATTGCACAAAAGAAAAGTCCTTGTGATTCAGTACTGAGATTGAGAAGGTGCACACAGGAGAGTTCTGGCCAAATCAAGGCTGAAGTTGGCCACGGGCTATGCCAAAGTTTCTCTTACAAGGAGGACGTCTGCTCTTCTATCATCACATTCTTCCCTGTCCTTGTCTTCAGTGACTTGTTCCTGCTTGGCCTTAGAACACTTGAGTATTGTTTCTTTCCTTCCAGCCCTTCCAAGTTTGACTCACTCTGTTACTATTAAATTGAAATAATATTATATAATATTTTTCACTAGCTCTTCTTTCACCTTCTTTCTTCATATTCTCCATTCCTCATTGTTACCACTACAAACTGCTGTGTTCAGAATGGCCACTATGTGCTGGCTTTCCTTTTTTCCTTCTCATCAGAAGCATATGCTTTTGTGAAGAAATAAAGAGAAAATTATTTGCTGTATTCTGTATTTTTTTCCTTCCCTGGCTGAAGATATCTCCATACTGCATAGATCAGCTCCTATTCCAGGAACCTCATGTAACACAGTCATGGCACTATATACTGGACTGGTCGATCCTTCCTAAGGGTCTGTGCTAAATATATACTCTTCCTTACCTATCTATATTTTACATATAAATACACATGTACCCGCCAAGACTTCTGTATTGCAACATCATCTTAAAATTACCATGCTACCGAAGTCTCTTTTCACAAGATATTTTATGAACAGATCCCCTGGGTACTCACTTTTGCCCAAAGGTCACACCTGAGGACTCCTGTCCCCAAGTGTACTCCAGACGAAGACTTGTTGCCCATCCACTATTGTATACTCATTCCTGAACTCTGTCTCATCATGACTCACAAGTTGTAAGATTTTAACTGGGTATATTGAATAATTTTCAGTGTGAACAGACAGAAGCCTGGCTGAGTGAGAGGAGAACGGTAGAAGAGTCCAATCTGGCATATTTTTCTACTGACAGTGCCCTCACCATCTCATTTATTAAAATGTTCTAAGAAGTAGCTTATCCCATGTCTATGTCAATGTAAGGAAGATCTCTCCAGGCATTACGTTATATTATGGATTGCAACAATTGATGTTGGCTATGCCAGAAGTACTGTTCCAAATACAGTCACTGTTTTGAAGGCCAAATAGTTCAATAATGGCCTACATCTGTCAAACAGGGGCACTTCCACTGACCAAGTGATAAATTTAATCCATGAGAAAGCTCAAAGCACATAAATTATATTGTTCCCTATCCAACTAAGCTAAAGAGTGGTTAACTCACTGTGAAGCTGTTATTTTATAACATCTGAAAAAAATGTTCATAATAACGATTCTGTGGAGGCTCTTTTAGAAGTGGGTATAATATTGGAGTGCCTGTGGTAGTGACCCCCTGGGAACAGCCCCTTGTAAACCATTCATAAACAACATGTAGAGGGGGAGCTCTGTGTGTGGTCGTGACTTGATCTTGCAACTTTGGAAGCAGAACAGCTCAAGGTGGATCCATTTCATAATTGCCTTATTTGTTTTGAAATCTCTCACCATCCTTCAGATGACCTTCATGTGAGTATGAGGCAAGAACTTTAATTATTATTGTACATAAATCTAATGCTTATCACAGAGGCCCTCAATCGCTGCTGGAATCTCTGCATTACTGCAATAAAAACAAAGTCATACTCCCACTAATTACAAAACTAGCATTTATTCTCTCCATTGGTAAGTCTGATGTTGCCAACAGGGCTCACAGACCAAGCCCTGGTAACTGGCAGACAATAAATTCTATGAATGCTACGTGACAGACATCTATTTTGAAGATCCCTCTCAGCACTGTGACTTCCCGTGAGTTTCTCAAAATAACTTGGTAAACAACTTCTAGTGCTGATGGCAGGAGCACCGCTAAAATTGGTCCCTACTTGTCCACACAAGTCCTGGGATTCCAGGACTTGAGCAGTCTGAGAATTCTGTAGCCATACTGGGCATATGAGGAGACATACATTGCAGTTTCTTGGCGAAACTGAATTGGTGGTGACATTCAGACCACCCTAGCTTGTAATTTTGAAAAGGTCACCTCACAGGCCACTGGTACAGGCACAGGAAGTGACTATGTTCTTATTTTATACCACTGCAATGCAAAAAAGTTCCAGTAAAGAAAGTAGTAGCAAATAGCTGAAGATCTAACATTTCTGAACAGTCTCGTGGCAGAAACAAACATAGGAACCCAACTTTGCAAACTATTCCCTTCCCTCAAATAGTAATTAATATAATAATTCAATAGCAGTGTATTGCATCAGGAAGGGGAATATTTTGAATGAGCTATTTATAACTATGAAAAAGTCTGCCTGCCACATTTCAGAACAAATAAGGCATTGTCCTTGCCAGAAGGAGGTAAAATCTTATTTCAAAACTTGTTTAACAGAATACTGTTATCAACAGAATATGACGAGCAGGAAAAAGAAAAGAGATTTTCTGAAGGAAAACTATGTGGACCTTGTCTCATCAGGATGGAATATATACATTTCTGCTAAAAATAGAAAAAAAATACCTCCACAGAGATCTGAATGAAAGCAGAACAAAGACTTATTTCCTCTGTGGGCATTAAATGGAATGTAATCCTCTCATGCTTATCTTTATTTGATGTGGAATCAATAAAACCAACTAGGAGAGAAAAAAGACAGAGACAACTATTTCTTGTGTACCAAGGTTTGGCATCGTCTGAAGGGAGGTTAATTAACAGTTAACTTGGCCTGTACAATTACCTAGTGAAACCAACTTAATAAACCTCTGGCTGTAACTAACTCGCAATTTGAGATGAATCTGTTCACATCTGGCTCTGGTCCATGTCAGAGACTGGGGTCTTTAATGGCTAATGACTCTTGCATACATTTAGATGAGCCTTCTGTATTGCTACCCAGTGAAAACAGACCATTGTTTGCTCCTAACGTGATTGTTGGGATTATCACCTGTATTTGTTCTTCCCTAACAGTAATTACCAATTGGCATGGAAGTACCTGGACATCAGCATCCTGCTGTGCTCCAGTGTGACACAGATGCCAGTGCTGTCACTTGACGTGCAGTAGCAAGGAGAATGTTGACTCCTCCGGGTTAATATCTAAGTGTCAGTTACCTAAGCAGAAGATTAACTCAAAAGAAGAGTAAGTAAGCCTATACTGAACAGTACAAACAATGACAATCAGGTTATCTGTATTTTCCACTTGAGGTTCTTCTAATTAACTGATAAGATGTCTCTTAGATGTATGATTTGGAAGAGACATTCTTAGCCCAAGTTCACATTGCCTGGGCTTCTCAGTAACATTACACTTGTGATGTGTGGGGTGTTGGACTTGATGGTCTCTTGTGGTCCCTTTCAACCCCTACAATTCTGTAACTGTGTGACTGTTCCCACGTAATACAGGGACTTGTGCATGGCAGTGCATGCTGGGTGTGCTGCTGCAGCTACCCATTCATCATGCAGGGTTTGTGATCCGCTTCTCTCACTCTTGCAAGATCTTGTTGATGTTTTAATATTTAACCCAAAAAAAGCTGCCTTGCTTCTGGTAAGTCCAGGAATACTCTCCATTTGTGACTCTATCGCTAAGCTAAGCAGCACCTGAAAAGGGTCTTGAGTCCTGGAAAGAGCAATCATCCCTATCATTGAACCACAAGAATGGTCTGATTACAGCAGTGGTTGGCCCATGCCAGCTAGTACATCTCCCAGCAGCTCCCAGTCATTGTTCAGGAACAGGACAATGTGTAGGAGTGGGGCCAGCAGGCGGTCTGCTCACTGCCACCCTTCCCTGAGCACAAAGGTCCTTGGCTCACCCAGGCTCCTGCCACTCCCCAGCAGTGAGGTTGGATCCAGGCACCATGAGTGTACTAACACACACAGTCTCAGCTCCTAGGAAAAAAAAAAAAGCTGTCAGAAGACATAAAAACAAGCCGAGTTGCTCAGAACTTGGAAAAAAAGTTATACTGAACATTTTCCAAAGCTAAAAGGAGAACTTCATTGATGATGCAAATGTCACACTGGATGAATTTTACACAGGAAAATGTGGAATTATGCTAATCTTTAAAGAATTTTCTTTTTTTTTTTTTTTTCATTTTCATATTAAAGTATAACTTTGCTTTCACTTTCTCTTTTTCTCCCTGTTCTTCCCTTGCTCTCTGTAAAAATAGAAGCAGGGGTTTGGGATAAAAAGGAGAGATGAGTGGTGTTCTGCTCTCATTTGTTTTTCTTCCTTTCAGATGACAATAAGGAAAAATAAACCATTTCTCCTGACAAAGAAGAAAGAGTCACAAGATCTATCTAGCTACTCGAAAGAAGATGGAAAATGAGAAAGAGAATTTTTGGTAAAAAAGAATTAATAGAGTGAGGGCCTAAGCAGAGAGAGGTAATGCATTGGAAGCAAGGTTGCATGTATGCATGTAACGGTTGACTGAAGATGAAATCCATCTGGAGCTGACCAGCTGCTGTGAGTGTTTGCTCAAGCTGTACCAACACGACTCAAACAATGAGTCTTCTGCTGGTTCAGGTCCAACCTCAGTTCTCCAGCTCAGTCTACGCACTCTGGGTGTCTGCATCTTTTACAAAAATAAATAAATAAATAAATAAAAGCATTAAGGTGAAAAGAAGGGTTTAATTGGGCATATGGTACCCTTAGATGGGCAGGTTAGAGACAGAGTCTTCTTTATACAGCAAGGAATTTTGTGTAGTTTCCTATATGAGGAAAAGATACAAGCACTGTAAGGCACAAGCAAAGGGAATTCAGGGTGATATCAGTCAAGAAAACACTGAGAGAAGAAAGCTCAGGGAGTCATGAAAGAATGGACACTAGTGATTGATAATTATCAAGTTCCTTTGAATCAGAACAGTTGAATGCTTGAAATTTGTTTCATTTGCAAACTAAATCCAGACATGAATGGAATCAGTTGATACACAAATACTTTTCCTAGGGAAGACAGAAGTGCTAAATACAGTCCAAGACCTTGTTTGTATTTCTTCTGGAAGCTGCAGTCTGAGCCAGTGGCAGAATTTGGTTTGTTCAAAGAACTCCAGGATGTGATATTCCAATCATGCATTCCTTTCCTTTCCTTTGATAATGCACTGATTTGACAAATTCACAGGCAAATCAATTCGGAAATAAAGAAATCTTTTTCATGGAAAGATAACCTTGGAAATTTCCCAGTGCTTCACAAAGCCTAAAGTAGAGGCCAGTACTTTCACCACTTATTTGCAAGACCAGCTCTTACGTAGCACAGCAGTATTACCATGCAAAATCTTTCACAGAAGCATTAGGAAAAAAAAAAAAGAAAAAGAAAAAAAAAGCCATGAAGACAGTGCAACTCAGAGACATTGCTAAGCATTTTGTCATTTGTGGCTGATCGTGCTTACATGATGATTACCCATGCTCAGTTTCAGTTAGTCAACAGGAATTGCCAACTGAGACTGAAACCCTGGTCACTCTGTGGTCTGAGAGAACAGAGGATTTCATACTACATTGCATTTTGTAAACAACAATTTGTTGCAAACAAAAAAATCCCATAAATATTATTTATCTTAATGCAGATCTCAAAGTGTTCAAAAGCCAATGCTAATCTAGGTTCAATAATAGTTTCAGTAATTACAAGCCTTTTTTTTTTCCTGTTTTGTTATATAAAAAGAAAAGCAATGGCCATTATGTCCTAATTTGTAAACATTTTATTTGATGCTTGAGACTGGAAACTATGTTAGTGTTGTTTGTCCTGTCAAGGGCTTTGGAATAGTCTGAAGTCTACAGAACTACATCTGTTGTTATTTATCATGTTTTTTCCTTATTTCTAAAACAGTTCATAAAATGAAGAAAAATCTTAAACATTGCAATTAGATTTCAATAAGGGGACTTTTTCCTCCTAACGAATATCAATTACTCTTTTTTCTTCCAAAGAGAATATGGATCTTATAACACACAAAATCAAAATGCTCTTCAGTTTTCCACCTTGCTTGTGGATGCAAATTCTTGTAGAGACACCAGTTTAGAAGAGGACTAACAGCAGAGAAGCTCAACTTGCTGTCCACAATTTTGTCCTTTGCATGGACACCTGGATCATGTATGGAGAGCATACTTACGGAGATGGTTTAGTAGGGAATACAGGTGGTAGGTGAACAGTTAGTCTAGATGATCTTAGAGATCTATTCCAACTTTAATGATTCTATGATTCTATGATATTCACAGGAGCGCAGAACTCATCACTGCTTTCCAGACAGGAATCAAACCCATCCATCTTAGCACTGTTAAAACACTGTTTTAAGCACAGAGCTGGAAAAGTTCTGTCTGCCCCTCACCCACAGCCACCAGCAATTGGCGTTTATTAACATAGTTTTACTCTCACAACACCTTGAGGAGGTGAGAGGTGAGGAAGGAAAAATTTCATACCTGTTGTATAGGAAACTGAGCCAACGATTGAAAACAGGTTTGTCAAATACCATCACAATACCCTGTCCTGTCTGCTATTTGTCAGCTTTAATGGCATACCCACTGCTGTGCCAGAGCCAGAATAGCCCACTCTTTCCATGTTTCGCCCCTGCAGGACAGACACAAAAAAGGGCAACCCACCATCTGTGCTTTTGAGTAATGCCTGGGTCTGGCAGAAGCAGCGGGATTTTAGCATGCAGTTAAATATGATGTAGTCTACTTGCAATTAACCCATTCCTAAGGCATAGCCTAGAAAGAGGCCGAGACAGAGTGCAAAGCAGTAATGAAGAGACCGTCAAGACTGGCAGCAGCAGCAGAACTGGCAAGTCATGGAACGTGGATGGAGAAAAGCTTTACACTCAGTATTTAAAGAAAGCATATTCTTGAAATAGAAGTGATATGATCTAACAGTCAGAGCCATAGGCAGAGGATATGTATTCAGTAATTATATGGAAAAAGGCTCATGAAGGGACTTGAGGATAAAGAAAACAGAAGTAGGAGGACATCCTAAATCTTAGCCTTCCTCCAGGTAAAAAAAATCTGGGCCATATAGGAAGGTTTCAGCTTTCAGAATCAAGGCACAAATTATGAAGAAATTCATCATCAGTATCTCTACCTCATCTTCCTAAGAAGATTTTGAGTAAAAATTCCTTTCTGATTTTCCAGCCTTATTGGCAACCATGGAGCTACGCTTTCAACCTGCCTTTGTGACACTACTCTTCTTAAACGTAAAACAGTGTGGACAAATTTCCAAATATTCTGCAGGAAAATTATCATTTCTCGCATAGTACTTCCCATGCACCACAGCTTTTGCATTTGCAGATAATAAAGGGAAATCCCCAGTTAAGGTCCATCACTTAGGAGCTACTTCCTCTTACTGTTTTTACAGTTGATAGAATTCAGAATATAAAGATAAATGGTTTAAAGAAGTAAGAGTACAGTTGGCGTAGTACAGTACAGCTGGGAATTGGACTAGATGACCTTTGAGAGTCCATTCCAATTCAAATGATTCTATGATTCAAAGTATAGAGGCAGTTATCTTTAACTGAAATTATTTCAGTTCTGGTTACACTTCGGCCTTACAGCAAAATAATTAATACAAAATATACATAGAAAATTGATGTTTTCAGAGACACAATTTAGCTAAAATACTGAACTTTTGGCAATGGCTGCCATTGTGAAAGGTCAACCACAGGTAAGTATTTTGATTTTTGTTTTATTTGAAACTTTGGCTGAGATTACGTGAGAAAAATCCAGCCCAAAGCTCTAACCAACTGCTTGAACTGACTGCAACAACTTTTTGTATGATTTATTATACTGATAGGCAATTTAGTCATTATAATATGAGGAACGCAATTTGATTTCCTTTTAATTTCTTTTTTTTTCCCGTTTTAATTGACTTTCATAATTATTACTGTAGTAGTTACTTAGCGTTCACAGTGATCACCATTTCAAAAAAAATATCCCTGTTTTCCAAATTCTCAGCCTTTCTTTGGCCCTTTTCTCATACTGGTAGCTTTTAAAAGCCCATAAATCTAGAGCAAGAAACACTACAAACCGTTTGTGCCACATTCCTGGTTTAAGAAACATAAAGGGTTCAGGAGGCAGGTGAGATGTTTTCTAGCATCTAAGTACAACATGCAACAAGCTAGTCTGCCTTTGGAAATTACAAAGGGCCAGGAAAAGCTATGGATTGGCATAGAGCTCTCTTTATTTCATCTTCCCACCTAGCCACATTGATAGCTCCTCTATTACGCTCTCAGCACTGACAGAAACAGTCCACATCATGAAGAGCTTCCCTTTGAAAATGCTGGGCATGACTCAAATAGAATAAGGAACACCTATTTCCTGCTCAGATCAGCATTTCTTGCAAGGTGTTTAGGAACCAACATAAGTTGTTGCTTTCTGCACAATGTTACTTGAAAGCAGCCCTTTATTTGTAGGTAGTCTTAAATTTGCAAAAATAGAATCATTCAGGTTGAAAAAGACCTCCAATAATCAGCCCATCCCCACCATGTCCACTAACCATGTCCCTCAGTACCACATCTGCCCTTTTCCTCTCGCCCCCTCCAGGGATGGTGAGTCTGCCATCTGCCTGGGCAGCCTGTTCCAATCCTTCACCATTCTTTCTGAGAAATGTTTCCTAATATCCAATCCTGATCCTCCCTTGGCGTAACTCTCATTCTATCACTGTTATCTGGGAGAAGAGGCCAATCCCCACCTTGCCACAGCCTTCTTTCAGGCAGTTATAGAGAGTGATATGTCGCCCCTGAGCCTGTTCTTAAAGAAGAAGGTGATGAACATTAGACAACAACAAATCCATCAGTATTCTGGTGTTCAGTGTAATGAAGACTTCAAAACAGCCACATGAAATTTAATAAAGTCGCCACAGAAAACAGCATATGCTTACACAGTAGGAACAAGAGAATATGTATTTAACATGCTTTATTAGTAAAATCAAAAAGCATTGAAACTCCAACATGTTTGCATACTCAAAATCTCAGTGTCTTTGCAAGAAGCAAATGACTCTTGCAGAAATAGATCCTTTTTTAATTTTCTATTCCCTTTAGCTTCTAAAACTCTCATCTACATTCAAATTGTCATCACCTTGAAATCCCTTTTCCTGCTAAGTAATTCCATATTTGTGTCACTTCTACATCATAGTGCCATAGCCCTGCCAAGCCTTCCCTTTCTGAGGATCTTGTGCAAATAGGACTAACAAGGACATTTGTGACTCAGGTATCTGATCCAGTTTACCACAGTTCAAAATAAGAAATCTGTGTTCCAGATAAATCATGCATTCAGCTGTTCCATTACTAGGAATCACAAATCTCTTTCAAGATTTACTGTTAACCTTTGCCTCCAGAATGGGATGCTCACTTCTGTTATTCTAAATATACTTATGTCTTCTACAGAAATGAACAAATATTTATGATAGGCATCTCAGAAACCTGTTCCTAGTTCAATAATTCAGTGCTAAATGTTTTAATGTAACATGCTGTAGCTTAATCCTCAAAGGTCATGAACTCCTTGCAATTTAGAGAGACTGGATATCTTTTTTAGGGAACATGCAGACACTGTTGCAGCTTCATGTAAAAACTCTCTAATTTATATGTGTGGATACTGTGATGGCTGTGACAGCCTATTCTGAACCTGTAGATATGAGCTTTTCTCCCTCCTCTGTGCCTTCTGAGCACACTCATAGTACTTGCAGTTCCACATTAGGATAACAGTCACTATTAAATCCCATGTCTAAGCTTCATTTGTACATACCAGATGCTTTTGCATGCTTGGGATCACTGGCTTTGAGGTCTGCAAAGGGTTTTCCCTTGGGCAGGCTGGAAGAAATTTGCTTTCTCTGGTTCTTGCGGAGTAATGCATCATGTATCATCTCCATCCATACAGTCACAGCAGCACAAGAGGCTTCCTGTTCTGCACCAACAGCACTCACGTTTTGACAAGTGCAATACTTCCACCCCCCTGGGATCTGAGCAAAAGGTGACAGCGATGAACAGGAGATCAGACATAATCTCTGTGAAATCTATGAAATGTGACTTGGCTCCAGAATCTGAGCACATTTACTCATTCTTTGGAGAGTCTGGTTTACTACCTTCTAAGTCACCAATAGCTAATGTAATTAACAGTGCAAATGAATGTGACAATCGACTCCTACTACACTTACTTGAAGATGATGTCATTTGGAAAGGATCAGTTACACAAATTACCAGAGGAACAACTGGATCGGGAAACTTGGGGTTGCTCTGCAACAGGTACAAGAGTAGCCTGCGGAAGTTATGTGTCACATTTCACACTTCACATAAAACAAGTAAATGGCAAGTGCAGCTCCATACCATATCTGTGGTGTAGGTAGCAACATGGTCAGGAATTGTCATTAACTTTGTCATTAACTTTGTCATTAACTGCATTGTCATGCAGAGAGAAAGGCGCAGTGGCAATGGCATCTCTGCAAAGAAGCACTTCAGCTGTAGAAAACTGTAACCTTAATTTAGGTTTAACTCATCTTTCTCTTTTCCACGTTCCTTACTTTTATGTAGTGTCCCAGTTAATTAATTAGTTCTCTCCTTGGATTAATAAAGCTGCTTCAGTTTACACATGAGCTGTCAATTTCTGGCTTCCAACAGTCAAAGATGACCAATTCAATGCTTCCTGAGACAGCTATAGATAATGGTATGATTGTAATGAGTTTTGAGTGCTCCCAGTTAAGTCAATGGTCTCAGTAGGTATTTTTTGGCTCTAGAAAAGTCTATGATGCCTGAGTTGCCGCACTGTGTGTTAGTATTTTAGCAAATGTTTTTACATGCAAGTACACAAAGCAATTGGTAAGATACAAGACCAAGGTCATGAAGGATTCCTTAGAACTCTTTCAATCTTTACAGTTATTTTATAGAAATAATACATAGAAAAGTGTAAATGTCTAAGTATGGGAAAGCTTTTAAGGAGTTCAGACTTTGGAGAAGGCATCCAATTCAGCTGAAAAATATATGTGTGTATTCTGTTCTTCGTCATTTCAGTGGTATGCATGGTGGTGTGCTTAGCACAAGTTCAGTGTTCATTGACACTGTACAATGAAAAGCAATTAATCAAACCTTATAAAGAAATAAGGAAAATGTAGCAGCCCTAAAATGTATCAAGCTTGACTTCTCCAAATTTATTTTCTTCCACTGTATAAATCAGAGTTTAATTTACACTAATTGTTGTGGGTTGAATGTAAAAGGTATGGCTAAGCAGCCACTGAATGTTTGAGTTTATTTCAAATATTTGGACATATTTGGTAAGATTTTCAGACCCTGCTCCATTTCTGTCTCTTCTGCTCTGTGGGAAGGCTGTTTCTTAACAGCTTGACAGTCCTTTCCAGATTTCCCCTGCACTGTGTTGAAGTGGATACAGGACTTAGCTGGGGTTCTCAGCCAGCCTTCCACTTTCAGGACTTTAGTTAATCACCTTTCTTCCCTTCCCTTTCCTCCTACTCAGATCTCTCATAAATGACAGAGAAAAGCCATTTAATATCTCATCTATGATCTTTATAAGAAGAAGATTGGAAGTTCCTAGTTCTGTCATTCCTGACAGAAGAGTGAAATCCACACAGTAAATCCTTTCCCATCACTAGCAGTATTTTTTTGGTAAGCAGTAGATTCATGTACTATCCCTATAATCTCTACAATGATCTCTCTGCAATATGTCTTTAGTTCTTGCCCTAACAAAGCTTAAGCCAACATAACATAGAAATGAAGAATGTTCCTGCTAGCCAGTGATATGTGTGCTAGGAGGAAACATGAAGGCTTTTAATTTGCTATTGCCAAGGCACCATATGAAAGGTACAAGTTGGGTTTGTTAGGAAAACAACAGCAAGATAATGTCACCTGGAGAAAAACTGTTGCTTAATCACAAGCAGAGCTATACCCAGCCCTGACACAGAAGAGGAAAGAACATCTGGTGCTTGTGAAGTAGTGTGGCTACCAAACTGGCATCTTGCGTGGAAACCAAAAAGTTGTTCACTGTGGCTATGCATGTCTACAGTAAATAAAAATACTAAAACAGAAGTAGCTTGGATAGGGAAAGCTCCAGTGCCATATCTGATCACTCATTCATTTTTTCAGCTGTGGGCTGTCTTCTGCTGCTGTGCATTTCTTCCTGTTTTATTTGAGCCAGGAAATGCGGGCAGATGGGAAGGAGGAAGAGCTCCTCATTTCCGTCCCAATGAATGAATGAGAGCTGGGAAGAAAGGCAAAAAAAAAAAAACAAACAGCCGAGCCCAATATCTCCATCACTGCTACCTTTTGAATCATGGAGTTGCCTACCCAAGTTAACAAAGTCAAAAAAAAAAAAAAAAGAAAGAAAGAAAGAAAAGAAAAAGGGAAAAAAGAAAACTGGAGAGAACCCTTTCTTGCATCTGCAGAGTTGCTATGTGGGTTTGTGCAATTTCTTAAAATCCTCTGTATCTAAGACACTTTGCTTGCAAAGTGGAATTCAGAGGTTCTGTCCTTTAGAAAGCATTTTCAAAATCTCATATGAAAAACACTTAGTGGTAAGTCTCATTTTTACCAGCGCAGCTGTCCTGCTCAATTTATTTCTTCCTGGAGAAAGTGTGCTCTACAAAATAAGTTAATACATTTTCTTGGCTGTGTTTCTGCCCACAGTCCCTAGTTTCACTGAACATTGTAGCAGACAACCAGAAGATACTGTTCACAAAGTATTTTTCTATTAGAAAATCAAAGGAAATTGATTGCTTTTCCATATACTCCCTTAGTCAATAGTGAGCTCATGCACAGGATCAAAACCATACTTCTTCAGAAGTATATCATATTTTATCTAAATTTTATCTATCCTGCATTTCAGCAGTCTACTCTACGCCCAAGCTGCAGAAAGCAAAGGTAAGCTCTTGGAGAAGGAAGATCTGCCTGCTGTAAGTGAAGATCGGGTTCAAGACCATCTAAAGAACCTGAAGGTGCACAAGCCCATGGGTCATGACGAGATTCTTCCACAGATTCTGAGGGAACTGGTGAATGAAGTTGCCAAGTTGTTATCCATCATATTTGAAAGATCATAGCAATCTGGTGAAGTTCCCACTGCCTGGAAAAGGGAAAACACATCCTTCATTTACAAGAAGGGAAAAAGAAGATCCAGGGAAAAACAGGCCTGTCAGTCTCATTTCTGTGCCTGGCAAGATCATGAAGCAAATCCTCCTGGAGCCTCTACTAAAGCAAATGAAAAATAAAGATGAGGTGATTCATGGCATGGCTTCACTAAGGACAAGTCATACCTGACAAACTTGGTGGCCTTTTATGATGGAGTTACAGCTCCAGTGCATAAAGGAACAGCAACTGACATCATCTATCTGGACTTGTGCAAAGCATCTGGTGCTATCCCATATAACATCCCAGTTGTTCCCATTGGAGGAAAATGGTTTTGGTGAATGGATCACTTGCTAGATAAGGGCTTGGATGTATGGTTGCACTCAAAGAATTGAGGTCAGCGGCTCAATGTCCAGGCAGAGACCAGTGATGAGTGCCATTCCTTGGGGATCAGTGCTGGGGCCAGTGTTATTTAACATTTTTTTAGGTGACATGAACAGTGGGATGGAGTGAACCCTCAGCAAGTTTGCAGACAACACCAAGGTGAGTTTTGCATTTGACACACTAGCGGGAAAGGATGCCATCTAGAGGGACCTGGACAGGCTTGAGAGATGGGCCCATGCAAATCTCATGAACAAGGCCAAGTATAAGGTTCTGCACTTGAGTCAGGCCAGTTCCAAGCAGGGATACAGGTTGGGCTTGAGAGCAACTGTGAGGAGAAAGATTTGGAGGTGTCAATTGATGAACAATTCAATGTGGTATGGCAATATGTGCTTGTAGCCCAGTAGGCCAATGGTATCCTGGGTTGCATCAAGAGAAGCATGACTAGCAAGTCATGACCATCACCTCAAGGGACGTGATTCTTTAACATGGTTTTGATGGATGCCTAAAGACTCCGGTAGGCACTATACATTGAAGTGTAAGATGTGGCAGTTGCTGTCTGTGAGAAGACGTGGGTTTGGTGGACTGAAGCTCTTGTTTTCAGGTAATACTGGAGATTTGTGCAGTTGGGTACCAGCTAAGATAACTATGATTCAGTTCAAAGCCCTTCAATATCTATGACTCTTGAATGGTTTTAGAGCATCACAGGATCATAGAATTTTTTTTTCTGTGATCTGGCAATCTATGCTTGTAGCCCAGTAGGCCAATGGTATCCTGGGTTGCATCAAGAGAAGCATGACTAGCAAGTCATGACCATCACCTCAAGGGACGTGATTCTTCCCCTCTACTCTGCTCTTGTGAGACCACATCTGCAGTACTGCATCCAGTTCTGGGGCCCTCAACACAAGAAGGACATGGAGCTATTGGAGCAGGTCCAGAGGAGGGCCACAAAGATGATCGGAGAGCTGGAGCACCTTCCCTGCAAGGACAGGCTGAGACAACTGGGGATCTTCAGCCTGGAGAAGAGAAGGCTCCAAGGGGACCTCATAGCAACCTTCCAGTACCTGAAGGGAGCCAACAGAAAACTTGGGAGGGACTTTTTATAAGGGCAAGGAGCAACAGGATGATGGGAAATGGCTTTAAACTGGAAAAGGGTAGATTTAGACTAGATACGTGGAAAAAAATTTTTACTGTGAAGATGGTGAGAAACTGCAACAGGTTGTGCAGTGAGGCTGTGGATGCTCCCACACTGGAGATGCTCAAGGCCAGGCTGGATGAGGCTTTGAGCAACGATTCTATGATCCTGTGATACTCTAAAACCGTTCAAGAGTCATAGATATTGAAGGGTTTTGGACTGGACCATAATTATCTTAGCTGGTATGTAGCTACCCAACTGCACAAATCTCCAGTATTACCTGAAAACAAGAACTCATTCCACCAAACCCACGTCTTCCCACAGACAGCAACTGCCACATCTTACACTTCAATATATAGTGCCCACCTGAGTCTTTAAGCCTCCAGCAAAACCATGTTAAAGATGACATAAAAGATATACAAGGGGAGATCTCTGCAGCATGCAGTGAACTCAACCAGCAGTACCAAATCCAGAAAGCATCCACCTGTTCTTGTGTACGTGCATCTGATACCTTGTCAAGTCAGGTCTAGATCCAGTGACAGAGTGGTGACCTGCTATGTGTTACCATGTGCAGTCTTACAAGCTACACTGTACACCAGAAAGTAAATGCTGGCAACAGAAGGGGAAAAGGTTTATAAAAACATCCCGTGCTCCCATATATGTGTTTTGGCCACAAAATTGTAGATATGACACTCTTCTATACCACAGTATGTACTGCACTGAGATCTCATAAGTCTTTACTCTCATGACCAAGGGACTTCCTCAATATCCTTTTTACATCAATCATAAATACATCATACGTATAGCACCTCATGCAAACACATAGTTACTTGTTATTAACCAAACTGCAGCAACTCTTCACACGTCAGTGAGCAACAAGTCTTCATGCAAGCATAAAAAAATGTTACCTGAAATATTGAAAAAAAGCTCTGATGGAATTTGGGAATACTTGGGGTCCATTTGGCAGCCTTGGGATGGGTAGAAATATTTACTGATATGCAAGAATACAGTCCAGGAAGAAGTAGGCATAAACTTAAAATCAAAATTTCACAATACACATTTTGCTGACACTGGCAGTTCCAAGCAAGGTGATTATCTATCAGGCCTCCCTTGAAGATAGTGCCATAGTTTCTAGACTACTTTTATTCTGTGATGTCTCTGGACCCAGACTTGAAGCAGCTATTTGCTGAGGAAAGATCTGATCCCATATTTAAATGAGAATTCTGTGGCAGAACAGCCGTTCATACTGCAAAGGTATTTAAAGATGAGTCATTTCATTGTCATTTGAGAGAATGTTTCTGTTGGTTTTGAACATATCTTTGAAAACTCAGGGTTCCTATATCAATGCAAAATCTCAGCGTGCCCAGTAGAAGGAGGTTTCTGTAGACTTAGTACACAGTGGGGAAAGGAGATGGATATAGAAAGGCAAATGATTTTTGCCCAACTAACAAACATAAAGAACAAACCACAGGTTTTTGTTGTTGTTGTTGTTGTTGTTTGTTTGTTTGTTTGTTTTAAGTGAAAAAAATGGAGCTTCTCTCTATAAGAGGAAAACAGGGAACATGACTGGTAGCCACATGGTCAACTCAAAAGAAAATCACACAGGACACACTCTTGAAAATTGGTGGCCACTACAACAGCTACGTCCTTCCCCAACTTTCTTCTCATTAGCCCCATGATATGGAAGGCAGGGAATGCAAACTGGCTGTGAGAAGAAAAAGGAGAGGTTGCAGGGGCAGAGCATCTAGGTATGACTGGCCCACCAGCACAACCTCCAGCAGATCCACCAGCTCACTGCCCTCGTTCTGGCAGAGTAGCTGCTCTGTCTTGTCCAGGGAGGAGGCTATGGCCTGTAGATGGCTGACACTCAAACCCGCACACCACCCTGACACCCTCACACAGTCTGTGAGATATTCCCAAAGAGATTATCAGCTCCAAGAGGGCAGCCCCACCATATTTTGACCCAAACTCTGCAGCATTTTGGCCTGCTGGTGAGTCTGAAGACTTGTGTCATCTTGCGGATTTACTTGAGGCATCAGGCTTTGAAGCAGCTACCAAGAGCTTGGCAGAGAGAGGATACTGCCATTTCTGCTGTATATTTACAGAGGAAAACTTTCTCTACTTCTTCCTTCAACTTTTCTGGGTTTTCTGTCTCAGTGAATGCCCTCATGAAGACAGGCATAATAACAGCACTTTAAGCAATGCCTGCTGCTGTTTTGGTTTTTTTTTGCCTATTCTACTATTACAACTAACCTCTGGACACTTCACCTAACCATGATGAAGATTTCAAAATCAGAAAAGGTTTTAGGGCAAAGCTTCTCTGTTAGTTTTCCTTGCTTCCTTTCCCTCTGAAAGGGGATGAAAGGGCAGAGAAGAGGGATGAAGCACTGAACTTCTAACTATAGCTAAGATGCAGCCCCTCTCTCACAGCTTACACACATGTAATTGGTAACAGTGATCGGACTGTGAACTAAGACCATACAAATTTCCTCTTATTTAGCCCCCTCAGAAAAGTCCCTAATCTAAAGCAGATCTGGATAGTTAGGAAATGTACAGGCCACTACAATGAGCAAAACATTTGCAAGTCATCCAGAGACTCAATTTCCTTCCTAAAGGAATAGCACAACAGGATCTATTTTGTAAGGAGAAAAAAATCCTTTTCTGGGTGCCTACAGTAGGTTTGCTGTCTCTTTGGCTCAGCCCCTTTGGAGCATCCAGGAGCTGAGGACAACTCATTCCCTTTTTAATGATTTTTATCACTACCTTGCCACTTCCAAATGTGGAAAAAATTCTAGCATTACACTGCTAACACCAAATAAAAACTTTAGTCATTTCCACCCTCTCAACAATAAAGAGAGAAAAGTGATGATAGTAGAATTTTATTGGCTTTATTTAAACAGGCTTCTTCTCCCCCAACAATACTGTGCTACTACTATAAAACTTTTCTGACACATTACTTTAAACATTAGCGCATGGACATGCCAGCTCTGCACTTCAGGAGCTGCAGTTCAATGCCAAGAGCTATTAGTCACATTAAGAAGTCTATTCACAATACGGCGCATAGAGAAGAGAGTGTCTGAATCCTCCCCATTGCAGCATGCTCTGCACTCTGTTCCCCTCCCAGAATGAGGCCAGGCTTGCACAGTGGGCAGCAACAGGGGGCTGCTACCCATGTTTGGAAGCACAAAATATTTGGGGGAAGAAGGATCTTTTTTTCCCCTGTTTTTAAGGTGAACGCCATACCCGACTTTCCGCGGCGCTCCGCAGAGACTGCTGCAGTCAGCTGAGGACAAGTGATGAGAGAAGGGAAGAACAATGAAGTTAAGCAAACAGAGGAATGTCTCGTCTAGGTCTGGGGAACTTCTAGTCTAAATACATAGCCGTCCTCCTTCAGTATACATGTGTGTGCTGCTCTTTAGGACAAACGGTGCCTTTCTTCTCGGCCTCTTTGACTTCAGCAAGGATTGCACAGCTGGGACGATGACTTGTCTCCTCTTCTTATTAAAAATACTTCTTACAAATGCCGACTGTGTCTACGTGTTCCTCTGAGTCACTTCACCAGAGAAAAGAGAGAAAGAGAAAATATTTTAAGACCCAATCTATCATCTTTATGCGCTTATGCCTACATTTAATCTGGTTTGGAGTGAAAAAAAAATATATTTAATGTTATTAAAAATGGTGATTTATTAAGTAGCCATCCTGGGTGTTTATCCGCCTATGTTTATCCCCATGTATGGGAAAAGACAAGAGCATCTGAAATGATAAAGCTCTCTTAAGCAAAGACAGCCTAGCCAAAGAAGTGAGATTATTTCAGCAGAGACGGAGAGAAGAGGCAGCATCCTGAAGAAAAACCACCCATAAAAGTGTAGAGGTCTTAACCACACATATAAAAATAGTAATATTGGTGGGTTGTTGTTTCCTTTATTTACTCTTGCATTTAAAACAAGCACATTCTCCTGCTGATCTCAGGCAGTGCCAGTGTGTGACACAGCACACATGTTGAAATACAATATGGAAAATGTGTACATACACTGCACAGGAGAGGTTACAATCTGCAAAAATGAATGTTGCATCCATATATCAATTGAAATGCCCTGCAATTCAGGGAGTAATTGTTTTGAAACAATCTTACATGAATTCACCTTCACGAGATTAGAGGCTGATGTCACCATGAGGGTGAAGTCATCAGCAATGACTTAAGCTAATGGGATAATGCCAGAAGAACTCGATCTGTGTAGAACTTAACTCCTTGCAAGCAATGAGGAATGCTGAGAACTATTTACTTCTTTTGTTCACAGTATTTCCTGAGCGCAATTTAACACAGGAAAGCTCACAGTTGACTAATGGGGACAGGGAATGAAATATCCTTCCTACACTGCTGCTCATGATCTCTGTTGGGAGATTTTAAAGCTGTAAGTCTTGAAGTTGAACTTCAGGACAGAAAAAATTGACAGCAAGCTGCAGGAATAATTTTGTAATGTATGGTCAAGTTCCTGCGGTACTAACGGGTGGGAGTAGTCCCTGCTCACTGAGGTCACCAACACAGAGGGACCCTGCAAAGGGACTTGAGACCAGCTTCACATTCATCACAGAGGAAGATGTAGAAAAGAGATGTGTCCCACAGTAACCACAGCAAGCTTTTTAATGCATAAGAAACCAAGCTAGCCATAACCGCAAGTGATGTGGCTGATGCTAAGCTGTAATGGGTAGTGGTGCCAGCATGACACGAGTTGGGTGTCTTCTTGAGGTAATAGAAAAGCACATGATTTAGAGTCAGTGGCATTAAAAATCATCAGAGTCATCCTGGAAAGTACAGATATTTTTGTTGGACTGTGTAATGCATGCCTACGTGGGAGTGGTGTGAGATTGGGCTATTTTCGGCATGTGAGCATTGAGGTGTGACAAGACCGCTTCAAGGATCATTCGATGAACAGTGCTGGTGGTGCCACTCCCTGGTGCTGCCTAGAAGCTTGGATAAAGCAAAAATTACCCCAAATAATGAGTCTGATCCCTGAGAAGAAACCAAGAGATGGTCATGATCACAGATGCACATCTGTGTGGTACAGCTCCACATGCAGCCATAGCACCCAAGTGTGCACCAGCACTGCTGCACCATGTTCTACTCTGCTCTGATGCAGATAAGATTAGTTTGGCCCTCTGTCATCTTATTGTTTTTCATGTTGCAAAGCCAACTATGTGATTTAACCCCCTTTTACTCCATTCCACTCTTGCAAATATTTCACTTTTGAAGCTTGAAAGAAAAAAAAAACCTGATCACTTCTGCAGTCTTTCAAAATACTATGTTTTGGATTGAAAAGGTAAATTTTGAAAGCCCCTCTATCAGTGTCATAGAATCATAGAATCCTTAGAGTTGGAAAGGACCTCCAAAGGCCATCTAGTCTGACTCCCCTGTAATGAACAAGGACACCACAGCTACCATCAGGTTGCCCAGGGCCTTATGCAGCCTCACCTTGAAAGTCTCCAGTACACACTGTTTGAATTATAAACATGGAGATGTACAATTCTAGCCAACAAGGACTTATCTATCCTAAAAGAACTTAAGTTACGACCTTTCCAGCCTGACAGCCCATAGGCCAGACATTGCTATGTTCATTAAACCACCATCTTCTCCACCAAGGAGATGAAGTATGGCTATTCAGGCTGCAGACACAACAAGATGTCTCCTGTGCCCACCCAGTGTCCAAATCTGGTGTTGCCATAGAGAGGTGGAACAGTTGCCTGTCTTATGCTGCCAGCACTACGGCCGTGTCACTGTCATTCACAAGGGAAAGTGGATCCCAAACGAAACTGCAGCCTTTTTGGACATCAAAATGAAATCATATGCATTTTTTTAGAAATTAATCTATTCTATAATTACAAATTGTTGTATGTTTAACAGCATGTTCTCCTGAGCAGAAGGTATTTGTTGAATAAAGAAGCTACAGCTGCAAATGAAAGGACTCCATGCTGTTCCAGGGCTAGTTTGTCCCCTTTGTTTCAAAGGAGCCATACCACACCAGACAGAGTAATATCTAAGTGGCTCAGAAGCATACTGCAAGCAAGCATACTATTCTTCTTCCTTCACTCTTCCTCTGCAGCCTCCTCACAGGCAACTCACCTGTAAAGCAATCTCTCTATGCTAAGTATGGATTAAGTGAGTGTGAGATCATCACAGTCGTGTGCTGGAATAAAGGACAATTTTCACACAGGTATTCATGGCAGTTTTGAAGAAATGAAGAGCCTGGGGCTTGGGGAGTAGCTCAGTTTCTGCGTTTTCTATTTGGATGTCTTGTTCTGGCTTCTTACCAGGACAATGAATCTTCCATTCCTGCTAGCACTGAGGGGAGTGCAGATCAGTCAGTATGTTCTGAAACCTTTAGCCAAGAAGTACCTTCTCAACCCAATGACATGTTTACAAAACCAAACCAACAAATTAAGGCCAAGAGTATTTCTGTGATCTGTAAAGAGTGAGAACTACCTTGCCTTCATCCCAAAACCAGCCTGACCCTAGCATGAAGAACAGTGTCTCTGTAGGACTTTCTGAACTGGCACAGTTTAATGTCTCCTCTGCACATCTCCGTTTAGGGGCCTCATCAAAACGCCGCAAAGTTAAGTGAAAAAAAAAAAGCCTCCAAATTCTTCTGCACAGGCTTCTCTGACTTTGGAGGAGAATGCAGGAGGCCCCAGACAAAAGTGCAGTAACCCAAATTCCCTTTACAAAGATGTTAGAAAGAAATTCTTTATTGTAAGGGTGGTGAGAAACGGGAAGAGGTTGCTCAGAGAGGCTGTGGATGCCCCTTCCCTGGAGATATTCAAGGCCAGGCTGGATGGGGCTTTGAGCAGACTGGTCTAATGGGAGGTGTCCCTGCCAATAGCATGGGGTTGGAACTAGATGATCTTAAATGTCCCTTCCAACCCAAACCATTTCTATGATTCTATGATGAAGTTTCCTCAGAGCTCATTTTGGATCACAGATAGGCTGCCTTTACCTCTAAAAGTTCCTACCTCCTTCCACTGATCAAAGAGGGACCTGGGGGAGACCAGACACCTCACAACTGTCACATGTATGTGTGCTCTTAAAGTTCAGTGGATGGTGATAAGCTTTTCATGCTATGTGAAAGCAGCCAGCACATTCTCTGTTCTTTCAAACTTGGACAAGTGTTTCCTTGAGAAACATTCTGAATCATTCCTTTGAATACAGGCCTCTGATGAGACCGCCTTCTCCAAAAAATGTAAGAGAGGACGTAATTCTCCCCCTCTCATTATCCTAGTGTGACTTACGTATTGGCCTAGGCTGAAGGCTTATAAAAAGTACTGAGACCTTATATCCTGCAAACCAAGTCCTGAAAAGGGAAGTTTCTACAATCTTAATTACAATTTGCTGTAGGAGGTCCAATCCCAGCCAGTTCTCCAAGGCTTGTGGCAGCTGACTTATTATTCTAGCACGCTTGATAGAAATACAAAATTACATATCCTTCTTTGTAAGATGACTTCTTGGGCTCTGGCGCTTGCTGGCTGTCAGTGGATTATATATTGGATTTTTCTGTCAGCATGTAATAAAAGGAAAGTTTAAAAAAAAAAAACAACAAAGCAATACATGAAAATAATTCCATTCATATTAGGTTTTGTAAAACCCACCAGCTAGAATGGGGCTGGCCATGTATGGATAACTGAATGAAAAGGAAGAGGTCTTCAGTCCTCACTGAGCTATACAAGGGCCGACCATTAATTTCATTTTTATGCTACCAGAGAGATCTGGGGATTTCCTGCTACTAGCTGTGCTCACACATTATAAAGGATCAGCTCTAGATTTTGCCCACTTTATATACCCAGATCTAGTGTAACTGGCAGGAGAAGCTTACTCTGTGCTCTCTCTCAGAGTTTATCAGAAGACTTTCCTTACGTTATGCTGCTTAGGTTAGCTAGAGAAACACCAGAAAATTGCAGTAGGGATGCCTTCACCTTCCCTTTCCTCTTTCCACGAAGCTCAAACTGCAAAGCAGAACTATAAATGTCTATCCTAAATGCCTTTCCAATTTCCTTCTCAAGAGCTTGCTATCCACCATGTCATGTTATTTAAGATACAGATAGCTGCCACTACTCAGTCTTCTCCAAGCAAACAACCCACACATGTATTCAGCAACACTGGCCTGTAATCACAGAATCATAGAATCATTAGGGTTGGAAAGACCATTAGGATCATCTAGTCCAACCACTAAACCATGCCTGTGACTGCTCTAGACCATAAGTTAGTATGACATCTACCTTTTTCTTGAACACCTCCATGGATGGTGACTCCACTACCTCCCTGAGCAGCCTGTTCCAGTACTTCACCAATAATGAGCCCAAGGGGATGACGTGCACACATCAAACATCATTCAGTACAAGGCATGTCCTTGTTTCCCACTGCAATCATCTCATTTTCATTCTCTGCATCATGCAGGAGACAATTTTCACATAGCAAGTAAAATCAGTCACACGTCTGCAGGAGGAGACAGCAACAAAATAGTGAAGTGTGTCAACAGAGCTTCTTTTTTCCACTGGTTGCATTTCAGGTATGATTTTAGTGAACTGGAGAGGATAGGAGTGTTAACCTGGTTACATACCTACTTTATGACTCAGGAAAAGAATTTTTAATGGTTTTACTAAAAAGCACTCGGATTAACAGAGCTACTTAAAAATGACCCACAAGTCATATTGTATCAAGATTTGCACAGATAAACTGTTCTTCAATTCCTTGACAAGCAAGAAACAACAAAAAGAACAAAATCATTTTATTTTGGATCAAACACAATTCATTTTAAAACACACATTAATTTCTGTACTTAAGGTTGGGTACATTTATAAACAAAATGCCACTTTGGAACTAACAACACAAATATAATATATATATATATTTTTAAAACAACCCTTAATATTTTCAGCCAAAATAATTTGGTTGCCTCAATACAAATTTTGCCAGCAGCTCCAGTAACTCAAATCTGTATTTTTTCTGCACATAAACTGAAAAATCAAACATTTCACCTAGCAGTAATTGCAGCTTTAGTCTTCACGTTGGAGGCAGCATATTTTCTTTACTTATTCTCAGTATATTTTGTGGTACTAGGGAATTCGAATAGTAAACACTGAAAAGAAAACCTTACTATTTGTTATCTCATTTTTAATCCCAGCTTTCTCCTTTGTACATTATGACAAGGGAGCTATGCTTTTCAAAAACATAAGGGAAACTCCTCTGCTAATCTGTCAACAAGCCATCCATCTGTAATGTCTGCTCCACATTTGTTTTGCTATGTCACTATGTACTGAATGTTTGATGCAGATGTTTTGACACCCGTGGTAGAGCAAAATGAAATTCTCTGTTTCCTACCACCAACACCTTCAAAAGATTTATTTAAACGATAAATCTGCCTTGCTTTTTAAAAATAATGGAGTACTCTGTGACAGTGAGTGACTTCTCAATACCCTTGATCAGGATGTCACGCTGCTTTACACAAATCACACCAGCAAGTCCCATTAATATTGCAAACTTTTTATACTTTCTATAAGAATACAGAAGAGTGATTTGACTTTGATTTTCAAATTTATGTCAGAACATAACACTCACTTCTGTTAAAGACAGGCAAAAAAAGTTTGCAAAAGACATCTCCTAGACGAGTAGCCCGAACGTGCAAAGCCAGAATTAAAATAGTCTTGTCAGTCCCATACGTTGCACCAGTAATTGTGCCAGACATCTTACCACCTGAGAATGGATGGAAAGACATCTGCTTTCTTTCAGACAGTGCCTTATGCTGAGCACTGAGTTTCTGCTCGCTCAATCCACTTTCTTTAAGTGCTTTCACACTGGGAAAGGGGAAGAAAAAAACCAATTCGCTCTTCCTAACCAACGTGACATGGGTCATGCAGCTTGTGTAGGAGATGATTGGTGTTAGGCCCAAAACTGCAGGTTCAGATTTTATTGTCAGCAGGTCAGGAGATATTTCAAGGCTATGTTTTTAGCAAAGCCTGTGAAGTCATATCACATGGATGCTGCTGCGTACATAGGAATAAGCTGTTCTCACTTGGTTTCATAAGCACTTCGGTAGGGCAGGAACTTGCCTCATTGAACCACAACCACAGACCCCCTGGAGTCACTGAGCTGAGAGAGGCTGTTCCCAGGATCAATACATCCCCCTCATCTATTTTAGTTCAAAGATCAAAGGGATCGCATCCTGGAGTACCTCTTTCTACAGAGGCTTTCAAAGAGCTCCACAAACTGGCTGAGACTAGATGTCTGAATATAGGTGGATTTAACTTGTCCATAGCACCAACAGCAGATGAACACTTCTAAGTGTTTTTCTGTCTCTCTTAACTGCAAAGAGGATCCTTGAGAAGTTTCTTTTAAATTTAAAGTGGAGAGAAATACGTCACAGTCACATTTTGAGTCTGTTCACAGTGTGCCCAGCAGACACAGGGATTTCAGGCCTGAGAAAGCCCTTCACCTGCAGAGCCAGAAAATGAATTCACAGCTGTGAAGATGATGCCACCTGGACTACTTCCAGAGGCACTAGGACCATCATAAACTCTCATATGGCCACCATCCAGCAGCTTGCAGTTGAGGCGGGTTTCCTGCTAACCAGCTGGGAGGATGAGACACATCGGGAGGGGCACATCTGGGGCAGGGGAAACAAAGAGGACAGAAACCAGGACAGCAAAGGGCTACTGACATCCACCACCAACTCTTTTTCTGTCTATAATTTGGCTCAGTAGAAGACTTGGTGATATTTTTAATATTTTATATCACTTCAACCCATGATCTTCAAATAATTGCATAATGGCTGTGAGCACAGCCATGCTTTCCTCTGTTCCATAACATATTCCTGCATCCACACTTCCTCATTATGCTCATCACATGAAAAATGAGCATTAAACCAAAATTTCATCTTTTGGATCAGCATGTTTGTTGGAGAGCTGCAGGCAGTGCAACCGTTTCTGCTTTATTCATCTTTATTTATAGAATCATAGAATCATTAAAGATAGAAAAGACCCCTAAGATCATCTAGTCCAACACATCCCCACCATGCCCACTCACCATGTCCCTCAGTGCCATATCTTCACTGTTCTTAAACACCTCCAGGGACAGTGTCTCCACAATTTCCCTGGGCAGTGCCTCAGCGCTTTTTTGCTTTTTCAGAGGAGAAATGTGGCCAAAAGACAAAGAAGCAGTATATGTCTTGAGAGGAATAAGTTAAAAGTGTTTTACTAAAAAAAAAAAAAAAAAAAGCATTCTGAGGCCTGAGAGAAAGAGCTGTCAACATTCTGGATGCATTACCTGTGCCAGGTTCTCTCCTGGTTACATAGCCTTCAAAGGCTGATAACACCAAAGAGTACATTAGCTGAGTAAGGAACCGTGGTTATCTGAAATGTGATAGCAAAGTAACTATAGTTTTTCTGTTTCGGGATTTTTAGTCATTCTCCCACTCCTAAACCTGCTTTTGTAATTTTGAGGAGATCTGTTGGTTTTCAGCTCCCTGTCACACTATGTAGCCAATTCAAGCTAGTGAATAGAAATAAGTGCTCTGGCTGCTTCAGCTTTTTCAGAGCTTGAGAATGATTTGGTTTCAAATTTAAAAAAAAGAAAAAATGCTACTGATCCATTAAAGAGAACCAACTACATGAGTTCTAAATGAGTGAAAGAGGAAATTAAGAACTAGCAGGTGGCACAAGTAGTTGTATATGGCTCCATAAGCAACAATTTAATCTGGCTGACACTTTCCAAAATTAGCAAAGATACCAATTGTGTAAATCAAGATGAAGTCTTTCCTCACCAATCAGCTCCTTGCTGGTTGTGCTTTAACTTTGGACTCTTTGGAATTGCTTTGCCTCTCTGGGGTCTGGGGATGTATTAAGCATCAGGAACCAAACACAGTGTCCAGGTATACTTTCACCAGAAACTAAGGGCAAAAGAGAATGGCTGAGCAAGACACTGTGTCTTCTTATAGGCATTTCCAAACAATGTTGGTGTTTGGCTTTTTTTTCCAGTTGCCATGTTGTATTGTAGACTGTTGTACCATTCTCTGTCACACATTCAGCATTCACAGTCCCAACATTTCCCCTCCACTTGGAAACATGTATTTCAGTTCCTTTCTCAGTGCTGAGGTAATGGCTGCTTCCCAAAATTTATTCCATATCAATATCCAAGTGTTAAAGGGCTGTGGGGATATTTCTTCCATTTTTATGGTCCAGATGGATGCAAATTTTTAGTTCTTTCAACTGAATGGGTGCATTTAATTCAGAAAACTCTGGATCAGGAATAGGCATTGAAGCAAATTTCTAGGTTGTCCCCATGTGATGTGTGTTGGTTAACATCACAGTGCGAGCTCAGAGCACACAAATGGATTCCTTCCAAAAGAAGTCATTGGTAAAGGCATGGCCATGGAGTCAACCTGCTCCAGCAGACAATAGGCATGCTATCCATGGGCCAGCTAGAGCCAATGCAAAGTAAACCACTCTGAAACATTAATGGTATGGATGCTTGATCCTTAGCCACAACTGTTTTGCTTTAAAACTGCTTTCTGTCCACCTGAATCACCTGCTAGCTAATGCAGATACAGCCAGTAAATGCTACAGAAAGGCTAGGCTAAATACTCTGGCTAAAAACGGGTGTGAAAAGAACATACTAAAGCAATGGAAACAATTTCTAGCAGTTGCTATATAAACCTTATCTTTGTGTGAATAAAGTTAAACTGCATTACAAGCCTTTCCAGAAGTACATCTTTTTTCAGGTGTAACCTGACTTTACATTGCTCCTCTGCTACTCTAAATATTTTAGTAAGGCAAGCCAGATCACAACTGGCATAGTTCTCAAGGTAAACTTTTAAGTCTAAACTGTTCACAGAGCAAATGAGTCCATGATCCACAGCTTAAGAAGTCACTTGTGTGAGGGTACCACAAAGCTGATCTCACAAGAGGATTGCATTCCCATTTAAGCCGAGATCAAAGCTGGACAGAACATCAGAAGGATGTTTACCACTGGGTGGGGGTTAAGCACGTGACTTTTTCTGAGGTTCTTTCAAATTATGATAGTTAGGGAGCAAGTGATTCTGTAGGTGAAGGATGTAAACACAGTTGTTTCTCACCTGCTAGTGGAAAATTTAGTCTGCCAATTATCTTTGGAGAAACCAATAAAGCAAGTGTGATATTCTAGGACAATGGGATGCATCAACAGAGGGGTGACCAGCAGAGCAAGGGAAATGACTGCCCTCTCAACTCTGTCCTCACGAGGCCCCATTTGGGGTACTGCATCCAGGCCTGGGGGGCTCAGTACAGGGAGGGTACAGAGCTGTTGGAGCAGGTCCAGAGGAGGGCCACAAAGATGATCAAAGGGCTGGAGCACCTCTCCTATGAAGAAAGACTGAGGAAGTTGGGCTCGTCCAGCTTGGAGAAAATTTTGGGGAGACCTCATCGCAGCATTTCAGTACCTGAAGGGAGCACACAAGCAGGATGGGGACTGACTTTATACATAGTCTGATAGAGATAAAACAAGGGAGAATGTCTTTAAACTAAGAGAGGGGAGATTTAGGTTAGATGTTAGAAAGAAATTCTTACTCAAAGCGTGGTAAGGCACTGAAACAGGCTGCCCAGAGAATGCCCCATCCCTGGAGGCATTCAAGGCCAGGTTATTGGGTGGAGGGAGACCTGAACAACCTGATCTAGTGGATGGCAGCCCTGTCCATGGATGTGGGTTGGAATTATGAGATCTTTAAGGTCTTTTCCAACCCAAGCCATTCTATGGGTCTATGATTCTATGACATTGTATTCCTGACTTACTGCTCTCTTTATCTGAAAATGCGAAACTTTAACAAAATCACTGTCTCACCTTTAGAATAAAACAGACATGCTTACATATGATTTTTTGGGTTGTTCTGGTTATCTTCTCATTGGTATTATGATGGTTTTATCATAAAATATGATAGTTTTATGAAGCTAGCTTACCATAGCAGAGTTACTCCTGATTTACAGTACTGTAAGCATTAAAGGATCTGGCCACTTGGGTGTGTGGATATTTCAAAAGGCATGAAGCCAATGGATAAATGGAGTTACTCAAGGATAACACTGATCTCTTTGAAATACAGTGTGGCATATCCGATTTCTATTATAAAATGAAAATAACAAAGAAAATAAAAGAAAGAACCCCATCTCCACTTACAGGAAGATATTTTACAGGATGTGACACCACTGGGAGCTGGCAACATTCTCTGTTCAAATCTGTAGATCTAATACCATTTCAAAATCAGTCCCTGATCTACTGCCATCATGCCTGCTATTTGAAGAAACCAGAGCTCTGATCTAAGAACAAATTCCTTCTGAACAAGGCAAGTATTAACACATAAGCTCACATACTGATGACACGCTTAAATGTTTTCCTAAGCTGAGTCCGGGAAGCAGTAAGGTATTACATAAAAGGAGTTTATTTCTAGAGCAGCACACATTACTGTACCAATTTGCTCATCAGCGTCACTGACACAAAGGCGCTCACTTCATTTTTACTATTCAGGCTAGTGCTCCTACCTGCCCCTTGCTATCCACAGCTTATCATTTTCAACCTAGTTTCTTTGTCTGTTTAAAATTTTAATTGCCAAATCAGAGGACGGGAATAATAATGTGTGAAAACAGTAGTCATCTGCACCATACAAATAAAGAACATTAAAATGTGACAGAATAAAATGAGCACTGCATGCATCAAAATCCAGTATCCAAAACATTTGGCAGACATTCGCTCTACTGAAAATGAGAGTGAACTCCCAATATATTTGCAAGTAGACAAAGGGCCATGTTAACATCATTGACTCATGGCAAACCATTCAGCCGGTTTTACTAAAAATGAGTTGCAGTGAACTGCAAAACTCTTTCAAGTTTGGAAACAACTTCTAACAGCACTCAGAGTGGGCCTTATCTGAAGTAACAACTTTATGCGATGTTGTTTATGTCTCTTTGTACTACTCTTATTTTGTATGACTCTTATTAATTGTTTGTGCTGTGATGATTTCTAAGAACTCCAGGAATGTAGCAGGACCCCACTATGCAAGCACCGTATGGAGACAGGAAGAGAACATGCACAGCAAAGTTAAAAGTAATGTGCAAGTTGCACTGTGTCAGAATATGCTGTACTTTGGAAATGAATTTGTATGCACTTTTTTTAAAGCATCTACCATTCAGATAATGGACTGAAATACCTTTGGGAAGGCTCTGCATGACAGCATTTATTCACATTAGACACAGTAAATTTAAAACTCTCTCCCATGTTACACAACAGTATTGAGCCTTTCGAGCTCTGCTAACATGAAAATGTCTCAAGACTGTTGTACTTCTGCTAAGTACTTTTAAGGAATAAATGAAAAAAAAATAATATAGACAGTTATATACACTTATAATTCAATAAGATAGTTGTGTCATATTAAACTATGACTAGGCTTCCTGAAATAAATCAAACTCTGAAATAACTCTCCATTTATGATTCACACAAACATGTTTTATTGTTAGCACTCTACAGATGAAAGAAAGAACATGTAGAAAAGCTGTGGAGTGTTTCTTTGCTCGCTAGAATGAGAGTTTTGTGAACATAAAGCACAAGAGAAGCCTCTTTATTTAGATGCCTCTTTAGTAGCTGAGTCACGTACATATTGTTGGACAAGAAGGAAAGTTTAAAACAGCCTGGCAAAATCTTACCTCCCGGGGATATTATTTACTAACTTGGAAATATCATCGGTGTTTTCATTATCATGGCAAAGGGCAGTGCTGTAGCTTGGCCGATATCTTTCCGTGTTAATTTTGCAGTAACACTGTAAGATAGTGTATGAAGCAGAAAATAAGCAATCAGCAAGCCTGCTCAATTTTTTTCCCTCATGTGTGTGCCTGCAGTCCTTGCTGCCAGCACGCCTATGTCTGCCTCGCCTGTGTGCCTCCTCTGCTTGAGAGGCAGCTGCATCATACTTGTTCTGCCACGGTGCCACCTGCACCCAGGGCACAGCAAGGGCAGCAAACCCCACCCCCAGCACCTTCTCCCCTCTCTCTGTCTCCCAAGCAGGATGGGTGTCCCCAACACTGGGCAGCACCTGCCATCCTCTCTGATTCCCCCTGCCTGGGTGAGGATGGAGCCAGTAGCAAGGAGGGAGGACACCACCAGCTCCAGATGGTGACAACTCCAGGAGTACACATCCATGGGACACATAACCACAAGCATTCACCAGGATGCTGAGCCCCACATCCTGCAATGCTGCTCCTTGCCATGGGTACTATCTGAAAAGGCCCCTGTCACACATAGGTGTCCAAGTCAGCACCCACAACTCAAGATGCAAGAGCACCAAGGATTTGTGAGGAGGAATGATAGCGTTTCCTCTTTCATTCTCCACTACTTTTGTAATAACTCCCAATGTTGGTTTTGTCCTTTCGACAAAGCTGTGAGCAAATGTTAACTCTTTCCTGAGGTAAAAGTAAGCTAGAGATATTATGATCAGTGTATATGCATAGCAGATCTTATTTTTCCTCTTATGTTTCACCTTGCATATTTTGACAGAGAATTCTTAGTCCTTGCTGGTCTGCTCTCATACAAGCATCGCCCCTTTTTCATGACCCAATCACTCTGTATAATAAATAAAATCACAGGATCACTGAAGACAGAAAAGACCAGGAAGATCATCTTGTCCAATCATCAACCCATACACTGTGCCCACTAACCCTCATGCCACATCCACACAGTTCTTGAACACCTCCAGGGCAGTGACTCCACAACCTCCCTGGGCAGCCTGTGCCACTGCCTCACTGCTCCTTCTGAGAAGAAATTTTTCCTGCATGAACTTCTCTGGCACAACTTATGCAACTCATTGCAACTCATTTCAGTTATCTTTTGCTTTACTACCTAACATAATTTTTAATTACCTATCAACACTGCTACCTTGGTACCAATCTTTCTACTAGGCCATTCATGAGGATACTAACCAATGTAGGTGCCCCTCAGGCAGCCTTTCTCCACTGTGTAAGTTAACAACTTCTTACTTGCCCTCTTTTCCTATATCTTTCAATCTAATATTACTCTGGATCTCCCATCTGATTTCATAACAGCTAATTTTGAGAGTTTTTGATGAAACTTTCTGCAAAAATCCTATGCACTATTTATTACCCAGACAAGATTTACCCATAGCCTGCTTGTGGACAAGAATGCCTAATTTTTAGCTTAGCTTATAGACAGAGTCTTGAAAGAAACTGCATGTTTCAAGCAAACGTTTTCAGCTTTTTTTACTTTGTATAATCCCTGGGGATATCATAACAATAAACCAGTAAGGAAAAATTTTCACTCTGGCATAAAAGTACGACTTTCATCTTTACATGTGCCAAGTTCTGTGAACTGGTTTATTCTTTCGGTTATGTCAGCAAGCAATGTAGATGTCTAATTACCTGATTTGTGGGTAATCAGGTATTCAAATGACCTGAACTGTGCAATTATTTATGCTGGCAGATTACAAATGGAAAACTAAGACCAGGCTGTAAAAATTCGATCCTTTGTGTCCATAGTCATAATAAAGAAGTTATGGTCAGTGACTGATTATAGGAATATTAAAATGTAGAGCGGGGGAAAGAAGAAAAATAAAAGCAGAAGAAGAAGAAAAAAAAAAAAAGAGGTTTAATTTGTATTGTACTCTCATGTTTAGGAAAAAAAAAAATGATTGCCATTATCTTGACATGTTTATCACATAGAGGCTGAGCCAGTTGTTATTGTATGAGTTCATTCTGTCCTGTAGCTGACAAATACTATCATGTACTATAAAAATCATTATGGCTCACTCTCGCAGCTGTAATAAACTAGGAAAACAAATACAGTAACCATTTACATATGAGACTTCATTTTCTAGCACACATCCATTAAGTTTGTAGCTTAACATTTAGTTGTATGAGAGCTGCTCCGAAACTAATGCCTCCTATTTATTTCCACGGAAACCAAAACAGATACAAAGAGCACAATAACACTATTTGACAGAACAAACTCTCAGCTATAAAGCACTACTTTTTAACACAGTCACTTGCATTAGCTATGTATTTTCACCAATGATGAACAAGAGCCTGCATGCTGTGCTCATAAAAATCTGCACCAGCAGAGCTGAGAACTGTTTCACAGTTGTAACAGCATTGTTACTAAAAAAACGCTGCCCACACAGTCCGTCTTTTATCAGTCCAAGCAGATGGAAGACACCAAATCCAAACTATATGATGAATGTTTTATATATATACATATAGATATATGTATATATGCAGGCCCTCTCCTCGGTGGACTCCATGGTGATGATGTATCCCTTCTTCCACTGGCCTCAGAGCCTGTGGCAGGAGGAGGGCTGGCCACGGCTCCCCATGGAGCAGCACTTCCAGCAAATAGCCACGCAGGTGGGCCTTTTGGGGAGACATCATTTCTCATCACCAGTAATGATGTGATCCAAGAAACTGTCTCCTTAAGCCTAATATTTGTTCAACAGGTCCTGACAAACTTGCATATCATATTCATATTTGGTGTTATCATATTACAAGAGAAAAGTTGTCTTCTTCTCTGGCCTGACGCTGGAAGTTTGAGCCTTTAGCTTTTGATGCATGGTTACATTTTGATGTAGCAGTCAGAGTTGATGGTTTGTCTAAGTTCCAGGAAATCCAGAAGGATCAACCCTTCCCTATCCCAAAAGACAGTGCACACCACTCTACCTGCTGTGGGCTGTGTCTTGAAATCTTTCTTCAGTTGAGAACTGATATGTCACCACTACATGGACTGCCATTTTGTCTCCAACTCAAGTGGTGACATCATTTCTCATCACCAGTAATGATGTGATCCAAGAAACTCGTCTCCCTAAGCCTAATATTTGTTCAATATGTCCTGTCATGCTTGCATATCATATTCTTTCTGTTTCTATACGAGCATGGGACCCATATGGTGCAAACTTTGTAATATTCTAACATTGACACCATTGTTTTCAATATAAATTCATCTCCACACACAGCTCCTTGGTTGCAATCTGTTGACTCACATGGTACGCAGCACCAGCACCTGCCTCTGATGTTGTGGGCCAACATAATAAAATAGAATGCATTACTTTCAGAGCAGCTCTTATAATTGATATGGTCAGAGACCTACCAACCACAGCACACATACTTCTAGGAGTAATGAGAGTTTTCTTGTATGCCTCAGTCATAGCACTCAATCAGGACCAGATATATATCATTTCAGTATCAATTTCCCTTCTGAACCTGCTGCCACTGTCCTGCCCTGCTAAAACAGTCAAGTTATCCCACATGCCTTTAAGTTTTGCCACTTTTTCATTTGCCACGCTTGAAAATACTTGGAATACCTCATGGATTATTTTACACTCCACTTTTATCTTTCACATCAACAAAAATAAAAATAAAAAGGATTAAGATTATAACATAGCTGTGGACACCTGCAGCACCAAGCAACACAGATGGCTTTTGCTTTCATTTATGAAAAGATAGGTGTGCTCTGAGAAGCAAAAGTGATTTCAGGATGCTGGAATTTCCAAAATCTAGATGCATGCCAAGCAAACAGAGTGGATAAACACACAGCATTACACGTAATAACATACTCCAGGGTGCATCTGAGCACTTCACACTTGGTGGCTTCACATCCCATGAAAAGTATGGATAAGAGCTGCTTTAGCCGGATGACCAAACTTAGCACCTTGTAGGATCAGACAAGAGTCAGCATCCTTGGAAGAACTAACTTCATTCATGATAGGCTGGGAAAATGCATGAAAAACATCAGATCATGAGTACTTCCTCCATGATTTGACACCCTCCAGATGATTCACCAGAGCTTATGTCAGTCTGACTCTCTGAAAGAGATCTGGCTGATGTTGGTCTCCATGCCTGGCATCATTATGGAAACAAAAATTATTACCAACCAGTACCTGTGATAAAAGCAGCCCTACAGCTCTGTATTACATCTGCCTGATCACCTGAGATACTTTCCACACGCACACACTGCTGTGGTGTGTAATGGCCAAGAGAAAAAGCAAGAATAATGGTTCAAGATGAACTTCCATGAACTCTTCTATTCATTTTGGATTTGTTAAGGAGAGACAACGGTCACTTTTTTTTTCCCTGAATGTTCTCTATCTAACCTCTGGGATGCTCCTAGAAGTGATGCTGAGCATCAGGGTCAAAAACCAGCAGTGGAAAACAGCTGAGGGCTGTCTTTCATCAAGTAGTGCAGATAAAGCCAACAGAGACAAAAGCATGCAGAGAGTTTATGTCTGCTTCCTCAACACCAAGGAAGGAAGTTCCCTTCAATTTGATATATATGTTGATGGTCAAATATATGGTTGATTGTTTTAAAATCCTTTCATTTCAACTGCTTGCAAACTACACCATTGAAAAAGCAAAGGCTTGGTGTTACTGACCGCCTATTAAACACCACCAGTCCAAGACTCTTGGCAAGAAGAACCATGGGTAGCAAGCTCAAGTAAGGCAGGCTGAGTAAATGCATTGCAACAGTTCTGAAGGCTCCTCTGAAAAGTAGACGAAAATCTCACCTCAGGAGAAATAGAGACATTTACAGCCCAGTGCCAGAAAATCTAGAAGGGATCCAGCAACCATTTGTTCAGAACAACATTTGACCAGAACAAAACAAAAAGTTCTTTTAAGAGCCTTTCCCTTAACCACAAGAAATACTTCAGAACTGATTGGCAAGTTTCTGTATTGATTGGCTTCAGAGCCTGATTAGATAAGACAAAGCCAACTAATGAGAGTCACTAGAAAAATCTACTGGAGAATCATCTGTTGAGATGAACTTCCCAAATCCTCAAACCAGTCTGTTTAATAGGTCTTTTATTTAAACATATCCTGATGTTACTGATAGTATTGTGTACAAACAAAACATGGAATACTAACAAAAGGGCTTCATGAAAAAAGGTGGCTACTGTTCAGGAGACAAAAAGAGAGCAGATAAACTGGGCTTTAAGTCCAGATGTAAATAGTGGAGGATAAACACCAACACATGTCATCCCTTACCTGTAATTCAAAATCCTCTACCACCTACAAAACATAAAACGGAAGCACTAGGATACTTTTATTAGATGCCTCAAGCCACATCACACTGTTACTCATTACTCCCCCTCTTCAGAGTAGCACCTTGGTACTGCACACCGTCTAGGGAAAATGCTTTTCTTAGGCTATGTGCTCTGCTCATCGCCTTTCTTTTTACTGTGGCTTTTGTTTTTCAGCTATTGTATTGAAAATGCCTGAAGTCCTTCCTCCATTTTCACACAGCTCGTTTGGAAGTGAAAATCTTGCTGACTCTGTAGGGGTTTTGGCTGATTAAAACCTGAATGAGAGAGGCAGAGAAAAGCCCAGCATATGTGCTTCAGCCTTTTCCTTTCCACTCCTGCTTTCATTCCAAATCTCTGCATTTTCCACAGGGTGGAAATACCTGTTGTTGGGAGTGATCTGGGGGTACACAGGACATGAGGAGAACATTCAGCGATATACAATCTGTTGGGAACTACGAGATGCACAGCACTCATTTAAGACAGATGTCCAGAAAAGAATCCAGCCCAGTTCTGAGCTCGTGCATCAACTTGAAATAATTAATAAGTCTAAAGAGGAAAAAAGAAATCTGAGCAAACTGTGTGCTCTAAATTTCCTCCAAGGAGTTCACCTGGGAAAGGCAGGAGAAATTCCTCACCCTGCTCAGGCTCACACTGACAGGAGGTTAAGCCTCAGGGATGTTCCAGCACACCAAACTAGGCAAGGGGTTTTCAGAGCTGTTATCTGTTTTAAAATAAACATTCCAGTGTGTATTGTTATCATATTTTGCCTTGCTCAAGTCATTTAGAGGAAAAAACTAAAGGCTTCTGAATATCAGTTTCAGGTGGTATTTGCACAGCATCTGGCTCATGTACATAGGAAAAAATGCATATTTGCTGTTCACTTTTCTGTTCAGGTTTTTATCTAAGGAGGACTTTATTAGATAAAGGCAATTGCTCTTTGGGATTTATTCAAAAAAGGGTTATTAATAGGCATAAATGGAATGGTAGGCAGAAGCCCCATCTCCTTTTAGGGCTGTCGGCACACCAGTGAAAAGTCTCCCGTAATATCATACAGCTAGAAACTCCAAGAAAAATGGATGCTTTAAAAACATTGTTTTTTCTGCGCCCCACAATCTGCTCACAGGCCTTATGACTGATCTGGAATGCTGATGGTCCCTGCAGAGCTCGCGTGACACAGTTGTGTTTTGGTTTTGGCTTTTTATTGGGGTTAAGTTGTATGTAGATTCCTTAGATAAGGCAGCAGCAGCAAAGCTGCTGTGTTTCTTCTGCCTCCAAGCAGGGAAACAACCAAAGAGCTGTGCAAGAGTTTCCCACTCTTGGCCACTACCAAGATGCAGGTAGCAGAGCAGGCAGGCTGAGATTTGTTTCTATTTGGATCCTCACACAGCTACAAGATACATTCAGAACCGATGTTATCTTAACAGTCCTGTAATAAAAGTTTAGCCTTCCATGCCAGTGCAAAGGTTATCAACTTGTTTCTAAAACACTGATTTGCTGTAAATCTACGAGAGAGCTGGGATGACTCAAGTAGTCCCTTCACAGGTGACAAGGGGACAGGGCTGGACTCTGGGATGCCCAACAGCTGTCAGTAGGCCTGAACTCTAACCTCACATCCTATCCAAAGGGAAAAAGATACTGATTTCTGAGTACTACTTCACAAAGCTTACCATGTTAAAAGGAGGTAACCTATTGGGAAATCTCAGGGATTTGTATCTCTGTTGGGTATCTCTAACTTGGAAATCAGAGCTCCTTCGTGGGGTCATGTATAGACAAGTCAATAATATGGAGCTTATCCTGGATTTTGTCTTCTCCTGCCTAGCGGACAGGCAGGTTTTCAAGGGCAGAGTGCCCAGGTAGGGGTAAAGAAAAAGGGTATCCATGTGCTAGGAATTGCTCAGGAATCAGCATGCAGATTCACCTACTCACTCTGACGTTTTTACAAGATCTGGGCAACTCTGAAAACCTGAAATTGATTGTGGGCTCTGAGTCCTATAGAAAAATCTGCCTCTTAATGCTGTGTAATTGTTGAGTGTTTTATAATTACCCACAGGTTTTAACTGTGGGTAACAAACAGACTAATGTTAAGGATTTCCTTGGCTGCTGAACTTTGAAAGCTGCTGTATTTTTTTCCAATGACTTATTTACATCAAAACTGCCAGATTCACTTGTCTGTGTGTATGATTTATTAATGAGAACAGAACCTCCAAGACAAATTTAAGCCAAAAAAAAAAAAAAAAAAAAGGCATGATGTGCATTTTCTAAAATCCAAAGCAATGGGTGAAGTACTCAAGGTCTTTGCACCTCCAATATGGATGAATCAGTTCTAACACAATGGATTAGCATAGAGGCTTAATACACTGAAACGTGGTCACACTACAAAAATGAAAAACACCCTATATTCTGTGTCCAGGAGTGCTTTGCATCCTGAGTTGGACAGAACAAATGAAGACAAAAATCTGCCTGCTATCTTTTCTCAGAAGAAACTGAGCTGAGTTGAAATTGGCTCAGAAGATAGCAGCTAGTAGTAGGAGAATGGGAATTACATCAGGTCATATTTAAACCATGTATCCCAAGATGAATTTATTCACAGCCAACAAAAACAAGAGTCTAACATTTTGTTCTAGTATATGCTGTCTGCTCCAAGGGTGTTTAAAAATCCGTCTGTTGAAGAAGCAAAGCATCACTGGACTTTGTTTTCTTTCTAGATCTGCATTCCTGCCTTGCAGTAATTATATTAATTGACACTATATTCATGAGTTACTTAATTTGGGCATACTGGAAAAACAGAATACATTCGCTACCAAGCGTGCCCTTTCCATGTGGAAAATCATTAAAACCTCAGAGACGTTTCAGCTCTGATGGGAGGTGTCTTTCACTAAGTTGAATCAAACCATGCATATGAGGAAATGTTGACAGAACGTTGCTGAGTTGTAAATTATCTACAAATGTGAAATTGTTCTGTGTTAACTGTGGTGTTGCTTAAAATAATATTTACTGATGATTTATCTCCCGAATCCACGTAGGTAATGATTCTGTTTCCCTCATTTCTGCTTCCACTTTGTATGTTAAAATATGTTCCCTGAGAACTTATGTTGTAATGGATTCTGGCTTTTCTCATAATTACCTTGTTTTATACCTCTGCTCATTGACACACTTTGGTTCTCACTGGTAATAATTAAATTCACATATGATTATGTGTTGCTTTGGTATCTAATATACACCTCACATACACGTAAAATATGTATGCAGTGGAGAGTGCATTTTCAGATCTGTATGCGTCCCATTTGCTGCATTCAAACATAATAATTGAACTGGAGTCCCAGTGCATTAGGAGCTATCTGCAAGCACCCAGCGACCAACGGAATATACAAGAAACACAGCAGCCACACTCTTACGTTTAGACTGCCAGAAGCATGGAGTATTTCCAGTTGTCTGCCTAAGTTAACTGTATCTCTAAGTAAGTCCTTGCTTCATTTTAACTGAGTTCCCACTGAGGTGAGTCCTGGTTTCTCCAAGCCGAAGTTCATGCTGTGAGGTATGCATGCCCAACCAGAGCTGCACACCTCACCTCTGCACGGATGGTCTCCCAGTTAACACCTGAAGATTCACCCCTCCTATCTGCATTAATTTCTGCATTTTATTAACAGTGATCAGAAACAGTACACCAGACACAGGCTGGAGGCTGGTGTACAGCTTCAATGGCTGGCCCTGTTTTGCTATGAAATGTACGTTAAACCCTTTGCACTGCCAGGCAGCAGGAAGAGAAAAGCTGGTCTCATAGTTCAGGCTGTTGAGTGCTGCTTTTAAAGAACTGAATCTACTCTTGCTGCTGCAGCAGATTTTCCGTGCAACATCAACTTAATGAAACCAAACTTGTCACTCCAGTTAATTAATCACTTGTGCCTTTTTCTTTTCCTGCATGCTCAGCTTAGTAATCAGAGGTCCAAAATGTTAAGCACACACAAATGCAAATGAAGCCAGCTCAAACATGCCTGAATATATCTGTGCTGTGTAATGCCACTTACACTCTACCTATAATCAGTGGAGGAAAAGGAACCGTTGTGTGTCTGTCTCACCACGTCTGTCTCACAGTTCCTTGGCATGCATGAGACACCTACAGACAGGAGTGGCAGAGCAGAATTTCAAGACAGGGAGCTCAAGTGCAGACAGCCCCGCTGATGGATATCTCGGCCAGGGAGTTGAACCCTTCCCGAGGAGTTTCAAGGGTGGCTTGGTCAATTAGTAGATGGACTTGAACTTAAATTTGTAATGGGCTAGCACTCTTTATATAAAATAAAGGACATCAGGAAGACTTTAGTTTTTCCAATGTGAAGGTAATTTTTTGGGAGGAATGCACCCTACAGAAAAGCACAGGAAAAAGCCTGTCTTTAGCAACAACATACAGTGCAGAAGACTCAAGGTCACACTTCAACTAAGGATGGATGAAAGTACTGGCTCTAGAGTACCAGTTCCTCGAGGAAGGTGGTTGAAAGGAAAAGTCTATCATCTAAACCAAGGAGGATCACTACCCAGAGCGACCCACATTCTGGCACCTCTTTATAGGAATAATTGATTTTGCAAGAGCTGAGAAGACCTCTTAATATGCTTTTAATACACCATGACCTCCATCCCTTTGACTCTGCCAGCTGAATCTTCTCTCTCTTTGGCAAAACTGAAGAAATTATAGAAATTGATTGCTGTAGAAGTTATATGCTGTTCTGTATTGAAAATTTGCTCTCCTAGATGGCCCTCACATTTGTACCAAATACTAGCTACACAAAACTGAAAATCCCCCTTCCTAAAGACTGAAATCAAGTTCCTTTTATTTTGTTAACTCCATTCTTCCCATGATTTGCTCAATCATCAGAAAATTAACTCCAAGCTGTGAGAAAGGGCATTCGTGGCCTTCCACAGAGGAGGGGCTACTATGCATAAAGGCCCAGCATTTAATCAATATGGCAACAGTTGTCTACCAGCTGTACTAGCTCATGCTGGCATGGAAAAAAGTCAGATTCCCAAGTGATTCAGATCTTTAGAGTGGTTTACCCTGAAGCTCCAGAGCCTCCACAGCCCTCAGATCTTTGCCAGTGCCTAATCGAGGCCTTTATCTTAATCAAGAAAGCCACCAATGAATTAAAACCAAACAACATCTCCATGACATGCTGAGGCAAGTCTGATCTTCTTGGGCATACAACAGCAATGCTGAAACTTTTCTGCCATAACCAGGATCGGGAAGCAATACATAAAAGCTCATTTTTTAAAAGAATATTAAGATAGGTATGGAAAATGCAATTTTAGATGCCCCAAAAAAGTAGTTCTTTAAACATCAATGAGCATTGGAGTTCCTTGTGGAGACAGTGGGACCAGGTCCCTCAAATCAATGCCACCTTATCATCGTTGAAATACTACAAAGACATTCATTACAGGAAAACGGAATGAAAAGTTTTCATTTTTCTAGTGAGTCAGATGATCAATAAAATCAGAATATACCAAAAGCACAATCGCCCAGAAAAATTCTGTTACAGACAAAGCATTACTGTGGTATTCTGCTACTAGCAACTAGGAAGACACAAAAAGTGATAGCCTTAATATCTACTCATGTTTCCAGAAGAACATCCAAAGGGTGTAGCTCTTTGACAGCATCTTGGTGGAACAGCCAGGATCTGAGAACCTTCAGCTGCACCATTTGGCCCTAACACTTTAAGGTATTGCACAAATTAGTAGAGTGTAATTGCTTATATGATTTGATGACAGTCTAAAATGAATTCTTGCTGACTTTGAAGTGGAGTTAGGATGACATGCTCCCCTGACTCCTGGAAATTAATTTCCATGGCCAGGTTGGCCTAATACGAAGCTTGATCTTTTTCTTGCTGTTCCTTGAGATTTTGAAACCTTTATTCAAATGCAAAACAAAGCAAACAAAAACTAACATTCCAAACCGATTTATTTGATTCCCTCAGAAAAACGGCTGCTCAGCCTCTAGCAATCCCTTACAAACCCAGTTTCTGCATCGGTAAGGTAAGATTAGGCCTTTAATGAGCACTTCATCCCAGGGATTGATTTTTGGTAACGGAATCTCTTTTGGTTATTTTTTATTTCCTTCCCTTTGTTATTACTGTACTTTTATCCTTTTTGTCCTGGTGTGTTTTTCCAGACCCTGGGTCCCATATTTAGTTTCCTTCACTTCTCCACTGCTCGCCAGAGCCATCCTGGTTACCTGCCATAAGTATCAGTTTCATTCCCTACAGCTTGCAGGGCAGGGAGGGAGGAAAACTGTTTCCAGTCCAAACAGCAGTGCCACTCTAGAGATCATTTGGCAGGTTGTGCAGCCCAAGAATGAATCACTGCTTGCAGTGCTCAAATCTTCCTCCATTTCTCACTTTCTCTGTTTGAGGGAGCAAGGAAGAGGAGGTGCCAGTGGCTGCTACATTTAGAAATGCACAGAGTAGATGTAAGCAGTCGAGATTAAAATTAACTTGATTGCTATTCTAAAGTCATACGAATACTATGGCATAATGCTTGCCAATTACTGGAATTATTCATTTTTAGCCAAAACTGAAAGCTTTTAAGTGAATCAAATCACCTAGCCCATGTAGCAGCTGTAACCCACTTCCCACTGGGTGCCTCTGGTTTTCTCCTATACTCCTAAATGACTAACGGCGATTGCTTAATTTTTTTCTGTAGCCCATGCTTGCTCTAACTAGCTCATTCATCATCTCCAGCTGCAAGCTGGTAGCTTGCCCTGAATCCTTTCTGAATCCTCAGTACCCTCCTCTTTCAACTTTAAATTGCATGTGTGTGTGCTGGTTTCCTGCTCTTAGTCCTGCCATAGTCTCTTACTTGAACATCTTAAATACATGAACATATTAGACACATAGAAATCACACACGGTGCCCTCTCCTCCTTTGCAAGATCCCCCCTTCCACTGTTAAGGATGGAAGATCAGGAGCACAGCAGCGAAACACTCGCGGGTGCTGCTGCAGAGTAGCAGAGCTTTGTGTTGGGGTCAACCAGCATGTCAGTTGTTCATCCACGCTCTGGTGGGCTTTGCACTTCCCAACATCAGCTCAGTCCTGCACAGACCAATTCCCGCAGGACAAGGGAAAAATCTCAAAGGAAACAAATATGTTTCATGTCTCATCTTTCAAGGGTCAGTGCTTAAACTCACAAATCCATCCTCTTTGACATTATAATCTCTGGTTGTAAAGTGGATTTAGTGGTTTAACATTAAAATTTCAGGCATAGTTAAGGCAGGGATTGCAAAAGAGTTAATAAGCAAAATAGTTTAACAAACTTTGGCAGAGAAGATTGAAAAGCTCAAATGGTCTCCCAGTGAAAATAGTTTAGCCCTGGCTTTGCCAGTCTTTCCATTAAAAACTTTTAACTTTTTTTGCTTTGTTTTTTAATTTGATCAGTTTTACTACTCCTGAAACTTGGAGACTTAAGCGCATGGGAGAAAGCCAGTCAAATTTCAGGTAATGGTTTTGCAAGCATTTATACTTCTGCCTGCACGTCTCAGCCCTGATGTGTGATACCTCTGCTGTTTAACTTTTGGACCTCTGCTGAGCAATCCCTGGCAGTCATGACAAGTGGCATGGGCCTCTGTGTGGACTGGGAAGTAGCAGAAGGTCTCCACGTTCATTCTGCTGGTGACCCCACACACCACAAATGAACTTTTGTCTCCAGAGGAGGCTGCACTCATGGCACAGCCACATGATGCTCTGCAGGGATTCCTGCGCTCGGCAAAGAGCCTTTCTTTTGGTGACGCTGAAATGTTGGCAGAAAAAATCTCCCTGGTATTAGATCAGTCCTGTCAACAAATCCCTTCTCTCTCCAAAAATACACGAGGAGCAGGCAAGGGACCTGACCTAGGCTTGGAAGCACATCCCCCTTGACGGCCCTGTGCATAAGCATCTGTGCTTGCTGAGATGGGGGGGGTTGAGAATGGAACAATTCTGACTAACTAAGCCAAAAAAACAAAAATGTCTCAGGCCTCCACAAATGCTAAAAACAGCAACTCCTCCACCTTTCGAAAGCAGAGTCAGCACTCCCTCCTACACTGGCTCAACTCCCTTGACTCAGCTTTGCTTCCACCCAGCGCCCAGAGACGTCAAGCTGTTTCAAAGAAAGCGACACAAGGTTCTTATTTTATCTCTTGTCACTCTTTGATTCAGTACTTTTGTTAAATATAATCAACGGGTCTCTTTGATAAAGAAAAGTAAGTCACCCCTCACTGTCCATGTGTGCGCAATGTCTCTTGGCTGCTCCACTCTGCAGCGACTGCTGGAAAGGTCACGCTTGTTGTTCCGCACCATTATAATGCGCAGTGGGACTACATTAAAGGAAACCACAATAAAAGACGCAATCTTCTCCCACCAAAACCACTTCAAAGCAATCGGGCTCTTCACATTTAGCCAAGAGTACTTAGGTATATGAAGAATGCTAGTTTATGACTTTTAGCAACAGTTAGGGCAGATTTATGAAACAGTCAAAAAATATCTGAACTCTTAGAGGAGATTGAAAACATTAAATACTTACAAATTCTGAGATTAAAATAAAATCTCATTTTAAAATGCAGAGGTATGTGAGCAGGTCATCCACTGTCAGCAAGGAGTTTTCTGACCCGGACAAACTGAGCCAAGAAACAGATGTGCACCTGCTCTATAAGGAATATACTAGGAGCAGTGCTGCATCTGGCATTCACTTCTTGGTTTGGAGAAGGATGAGCGCTTTGTTTGTGCAAATGTTCACTCTTGTAGTGTCTTGTAGACATTTTTAGGGTTGCATGCAAGTGCTATGACTGATTCAGCCTGATTCACTCACTGGTGACGGGATGCCAAATGTTGATACCAGGTGATGAGAGATCAGGGTACTCAGCTCTAGCACATTTTCTCTTGAGTGATCCTCACCTTCTACAGCTCCTATTAATGAAATAAAATGAAAGAATCAAAAAAGTAAACTGTAAGGGAAAGACAAGATACAGAGGATTAATTTGTCTCAGGCATCAAAGGATTACAAGCATTACAAGAGTTGAACTCAGAGCACTGCAGCATCGAATGAGCATTATGTCCCAGTCTCTTTGCTGGGGCACCTCAAGAGACCACATGGATGGAAAGAAATGAAGAAAAGCTCCTGGAAATGTATCAGTGCAATGCTGAGACTGGTCTCAAGTGCCTCTGGTTGGATTCAGGGATGTAACATAGTACACCCTTGGTACTCTAGGCAGGGAAGGTGGGAGTTGTGTCATTTAAAGGGATGAGTGATCTGTTGGAAAATAAGGACAATGAAGAAGAGTTTCTGAAGCAAGTTGGTGTGATGATTTCATTTTTGGTAGTCCTACCAAAAAAACAATAATAATAGATACAAGGAAAAGGTTTAAGGGGGGAAGTTGCAGGAACAAGTTCCTTCTCCCCATTAAGCTTTGGGGAGAGAAAAGACACTCATCTTTGCCATGTTCCCCTCCCATTAACTTACACAAACAGGCGTGGATCTAGAACCAGGGATCAGCTCAGCTACACAAGGGGGTGTCTTCTCCTCTCCAGAAATTATATAAACAAATTTCTTCTGGAGAAAACTGTGACAATTGCTTGCCAATGAGCAAGTGACAAATATGTATGTATAGCAACAACTTTCCAAAACAGAAATTCTGCAGAACTGGAGGGCGGAGGGAAGTTAACCAACACAGACTGCTGAAACTACCATTTCTACATCACTCAATTTGCATGTCCAAATGTGAAACCTCTCCACAGGTCTGTCTTTCAGAAGGGTGGAAAATTGCCTTTTATTCAAAAGGTGCAGGCTCTCAGGTGTGGGTAAGTCCGAACCCTTCTAGTGTAAAAGTCTTTTGTCTATATTTTTCAACACAAAAAGTGTTTACCCACTCCTGTTACTTCTCTCTGGTAATTTTTTTCTTATTTCTTTTTTAAGATTTTCTTTTTCTTAATGCTACAGAGTTTGAAGACAAACATGAAGTAACCTGTGAAGTAGCCTTCACTCTGCCCTATATATCACTGTTTGTACACTGGGAAAATAAACTTCATCATCTTGTGCCTACACTATATCTGCTGGAGAAAAAGTCTGACCAGCACAACTCTGCATTCACAGGCAACATGCCACAACTACACCATCTGAAGGCAAGGACCTGCTGAAGCCTCTGAGAGGTGGTAACTTTCTCCAGCATTTAGAGATGATAGAAGACAGAAGTGGCTTGGAGGAGGTGTGCAGAGCAAAGCAGGGATGGTAGAGAAGGGGTAAGAACTAGAATAATTGTTTATGGGGGAGAGGAGGGGAGAGTAAGGAAAATATGCACAAATTATTGTTTCATGAGCTCTGTGTGTGTGTGTGTGTGTGTGCACAACTCTACTCTCTCTGGGAAAGAGGAGTAATTCTGCTCAAGGTGCCCTACTGCAGCAAGAGCCAGCAGATAACTCTTTGGAAGCAACCCATTGCAAAGGGAAAACAGCATGTACAGCAGAGACACAGAGACCACAAAGACCTCGAAGACCTTGAGAACCTCAGTGAAATATTATACTTGCATGGGCAAGGAGCAGAAAAGGTTTTTCCTAAGCATTCCTCCATTACTGGGGAAATAAGCAGCCTTCCCACCACTCCCAAAACACTCAAGTAAAAGGCAATCCTCATTTAGAGCCCTGCTTATTCAAATACTCACATGCAGTGGAAAATAAATCCCCATAGGTTACCAGGTTCTGCAAGACATATGGCATAAGCCTTGCCTCTCTGTCATCACTGAGGGAGCTTCCACATCTAGAGAAAGGGTGACAAAAACGAAACAAGCAGGGAGAAGAGAAACCAAGAGAGAGAAAGAACAGTGGAAGCTTTAAACAGAGCATTTGTCTCAAGGCTGAGGCATACTCTCTGATAAGTGGGTGCATTACCATGCTATACCAGTGGTTAGTTTGGCCTCCGATCTAAATACGGTGCGCTCTATTTTCTTTCTAAATTCATATTGCATTATCTACTTACATTTTACAGCTACCTAAGGAGTAAATAATTTCCTCTTTTTGACAGGCATACTGGGAGTTTCAATCTGTCACCCATTTGCTCTGAATATTAGGCAGTAAAACTGTGCTTGGGATTTTGGCTGACATCAATTTTAACAATGCACTGTGCCTATTTTCTGGTTATGGAGAAATTCTCACGTTATTTCTGGGGTAAGCTAGTAGTGGCTGTTACTCAGAACAAATCTTGAGTTTGTGGTTGACTTGCTGCCAGCAAAGGAAATCATGCTACTACCTTTATCTCAGTCTATCTTAGCCCTCTCAAGTCCAAATTTTTAATATCGGTTCCAGTGTAACTTCTATCACAGAAAGTAGTGCCTCCTTGTTGTAAAATGCACTGCAGCAACTCCCTTGAGTAGTGGTAGCATAAGATTTGCATTGGTGGGAACTAATCCAGGATTGCCTTCCAAGGTTCTTCAGGGGCATTGACTTAATTCTCATCTTCAGCTGTATGCTTTTTGCTGCTTTGCAAAATTTCCTCATCAAACACATCTGCCTTAAAAACAATTACTTAAATAGATGTAATTGCACTTTTTAGCTCAAGAACAAAGACAGAAACAACATCCACATCACACATCATACCCACCCAACTGCAAACACATCAGCAGAGTGAAGCAGAGCAGTTTGCTTTCAAATTTTCATTTACATATTTGTATAAAAATAGAGCCTTCAGGAACAACAAAATATGTCTGGAATTGGAGTGTTGCAATTAGGGTCTCATTCGCACTAGTGCTTGGAGTAACATTTAAAAAATGGTTTAACTGACTGCATTCAAGCTGTTAGGTGGTTGCATTTGCATTTGAGACCCCATCCACCAGGGACTTCAGAGCTCCATTTATCTCTGATGTGGTTACCAAAGAGTGGAATATTTCTAGCGTGACCAAAATTTAGTCATGCCTCAATAACTTAACTCAGATTCCGCATCTTCAAGGCTGAAAGTGGTTTGAAGGGCACAGCTCTGTCCCTGCCATCCTCAGGACGTAATTTAACCCTGTTCTCTTGATCTCCTTCATTAATGCAGTTGCACACACATCACCTACCCCATTTACGTGCACAGTGTTGTAGAATGGATCATAAATCCTAGGGGTGTTACATCCAGTTAAGAGAGTTTCACCGCATGGGCATTTTCTTTTACAGAAACCTCTCCAGGATTAACACAGGGGAGCTTGTATTCTCCCTATCCTTAGAACTGAGGGTCTCAAAGAGCTCCATAATGCAAGTAACGGGCAAAAGCACTATCTACTTTTACGATGGAAAGCGATCAGTGTGTGAAAGGTCTGTGTGATGTGGTGACGACAGCGGGAGGAGACGGGGCTGAGTGACTCAAGCTTTCCTTCCAGGCCCCATTACCGTGAGGGCTCCCAAGGGTTCCTCTCCTGCTATAAGATAGTGCAGTTCTTTCCACTGACGTGGAGTTATGTCCAGCTCCATGAAAACTGAGCTTGCTCCTCGATTTGCTCCTCTCTGAATGTCAGGTGTGCTATGAAATGGCAGAAAGAAAAAAAAAGAAAGAAATAGAAAGAAATAGAGAGAGATCTCCTTTCCCCTTCATCTCATGCCCTAAAAACCAGTGGCAAGATTCAAATCCTGAAAGCAGCTTCCTGATGACTGATGGTGACGAGGCTCAAAAGAAAATGAGAAATAGTAAGAAAGAGGAGTATCAGTCTGCATGCGATCCAAAGATTTTTCTTTCCACCCACACTTTTCCCTTTTGCTAACCTAGGTCCAGGTTTCTCTCATAACTGGAAAGGTTGTGCTATTTAACGGGGTTTGGAGCAACCTTTTTCTGTAGTTAGAAAACAGAGCAGGTCAAGAGGCAATAGATGAGACTTTTCTCAGCTTCGCAGCGCTTTCTCAGCCAGCAGGTCTTCTTTGCAGCTGTCCTTGGAACCACTTCAGGTTACTGTTGGAAGGTGGCTTGCTTTTTAAAACCTCAGTCCTGTGAAGGCAAAACAAAAAGAGGCTGAAGCTGATTCAAACATGCTGATAAAACTTTGCATTCTCATATACACAGTCATGCAGTTAGGAGTGTCAGTGGGGTCACAGCCTGTGCTCAGCTCCATTCTGTCAGTATGAAACTGATCCAGCTCAATACAGCAGCTAGAGTAAAAGAAGACAAAGGTAAATAATTTTTTACAGTTTCAGGATGAGTTTCATGGGCCATTCATTTTGAAAAGTGTGTATGTTTGTGGCAAGTGAGGTATAGAGAGGATTAGTTTTTACAGCAGAATGCAACAGAGTGGGATTTTGAGAAACTGAAAATGTGATCCCACAGTGAATTAAGCAGTTTTTACACTCGGAAAGTGTTGGAAGGATGAATCGCAAGGATGGACATTTAATAAGTTACAATAAAACAATAAACCAATAAACCTCTCCCCAAGATTAACAGCTTAAAGACTAGAGGCACACATGCTTTCTCCTTACCGAATGAAATGCATTACACTTCACCATCCAACGGAGTAAACTTTAAAGGGGATGTCCACAATGGATCAAACTGATTTTATCATTTTTGAAAAGAACTGTGAATGTGAGAGGTCAAAGCTCTGACCAGTCCATTGGAGAGCACATTTTTCTGGAGCATAACACATTTTGTGTGTGGCATGCTAACACCCATCCCACATTTTTTTCCATGGATTCTGTGCTGTCTGGGGGTATTCTCTCAGGAAGCCTGGAGCCATGGACACAGCACCAGAAATCCCCTGCCCCAGCATCCTGCTCTAGCTGCATGCCTCCCATCCAAGGAGCTGCGCTTCTCCAGCTCCTTGCGCTCTTATGCCTTTATCTCATTAGCCAACTTGCTCTATCTGCCCACGGAATTCTCTGTCTGATGAAAACCTCCTGCATGGCTTTTCCTGGTCTCAGTGCTCGTCTGCTCTCAGACGTGTAGACATAATATGGTCTGAGAAGATCAATTTCTTCTTTGAGGTCCAGTCTTATCTCCCAGACAGTGGTTTATGCGGTGGATTCCCTGGGGAATTTTTCTCTTCGTACATGGAGACATTCCCTTGGCCAAAAGCTAATAATGAATATGGCACATTTCCAAGCTGCACCATAAGGGCAGGCAGGAAGGATGCGCACCCAGTCAGGCTTCTCACACACTCAGAGAACTGCTTTGAAGCTCATAGAGAAGATTTGCCTCTGATGCAACAATCCTCCCAACTGGGTGAAATACTCCAGTCTCTCAGCAAGAACATCATGTGGATAGTTGGACTTTTTTCCATTTCACAGTCTCAAATGTGACTTGGGGTGCTTCATAGCCGAGGTCCAGAGTTTTTCTCCCCAAGCAGCAGCATTCTGTTATCTTCAGACCCTCAGGTCTGTTCCTGTGGTGGGTAGTGTTAATGACCCTTTGGCCACAGTACCAGAAGCATAAAGGATGAGTTCCCAGTCTCCAGGAAGAAAAAGCCAGGAGGTGATACAAACTTAGGGTGGTTTTCCCCACTCTTCAGAGATGCTAACCCCCTTTCCACAGGTTCCTTATGCCTGTAAAGACTCAAGAATGTGATCTGGTCTCCATTCACTCATGGCTCTTTCCCCATCACCAAAGAAGAACAGGCCTTGTAGCCCCACCTGGGAAGCCAGCATTCTGTGTTTTGTAGAAAGCAGTGTAAGCTGGAGCGTTCAGGCCAGACACACAATTCTTCCAGTTTATAAATATCCATATCTGGGATTTGATTAAGGGCCATTTCTTGCTATCAGCTAACCATGGCTGTACCGATTCCTGCCAGGAGATGAGCAGGCTGCTCCAGAAGGCTCAGGGCTGTGGGCACAGGAAGGTGAACAGGTTACCCCGACAGACCCCAGGGCTGTGGGCACAGCTCATAGGGCACCAAAGTGCCTTAGCAGTGGTTTCTGTGGATGCTGGCATGGAGCTTGTCCCTCAGGGACCAAAAGCAGTAGCAGAAGCCATCAGCTGCCGCATGAGAACTGGAGCCAAAGCCACCAGCTCCTAAGATTAACCTGCTTATTTCTGCACACCCCAAGCCATCCCCCCTTCTGAAGCAGTGCTGGTAGTAGTGATCAGTCCCACCACCATGTTTCCCAGGCAGTCTGGCTCATGCATCCCACAAGCTGCTGCAGCAGAGACCCATTATGGGGATTCTTCCTCCTGCTACTTGCCCTACCAAACCCTACGAAATGCGGTGTCCCCTCCTGTTGTTTCCAGAAAACATACCTTGTTTCCCCAAGAGCTGCCAGATAATTTTTTCCTATTTTTCCTCTAGAGGGACCCTTACTCTGATTTTAGTTTTATTAACTCTGATTAAAACACATTTTAACTATTCACTAAAACCAAGCTTCTAACCCTGCTGAGAAAGTGGTACTGCCACTGTTCCTACTAAATCTGTCCCAAAACAAATGGGAGTCCTGTGCAAGAAATCGGGACAGGATTCCTGTTGTGCAACTAGCAAGTTTTGCTGAACTGTACAAAGCAAATATATTAGTGTGTTTGGTCTTAAATGTAATTAAATATTTCAGTAGCTAATTAAGTGAAGAAAACAAATCAACCACATGTTTTTAGATACTGGGTACATAAATATTAAATTATTACAAAAGGCATATGAAGAGGAAAATGCAAACATTATGCAGATTTTAATTTCCTCAATTAGTCCTAATTCCCCCTGAGCCTTACATTCATTCCCAGTGATTGCAGACAGAATAATCACTCAAAGCAGGACATCATTTAATAAGACACAGCAGCTGAAATGCAGTGCTTGTCCCCGGTCCTGTGTTGGCAGTGTCAACATGGGGGCACTGTCGCCTCGAGCAAGATCCTCAGCCACAGGGGACTGTGGTTTGAGATTGTCATGTGTACAGGTAGGTAGGTGATGTGCTTTTCACACTGCTCTGCAGTCTATCTGGGAAGATCTATCCATCAGCATCTGTCTCCTAAAGCCTACAGAGATCTATTTATGTAACTCCCTCTCTGGAGGAAAGGTGCTGGGAAAGCAGCCAACAATAAATGGAGTGGGTGTGGGAAAATGAAAAATAAGCAAGCAGAAATACTACATAAAAGAATGACCATATGGTTTAAGCCACAAGCTCTATAAGTCACAGCTATAAAGTTGGGTCTGATAACAGATCCAGCCAAGTAGGTGCGTAGGGACAGAAGCTCCACCAAGGCAGTCCCACTGGAGGGTCAAGCATGAAGAGTAAGTATGGACTCAGAAGCTCCATTGAGCACAAAAGCAGCCGGAGTTAACCTAGAGGTAGCTCTGCCTTTTCCCAGCCAGCCCCAGATTTGCTTCGCCAATCTGCAGATGATGTCCTATAGCCTATATTTGCAATAACATCAGTTCACTAGCTGCAGGGAGGAGAAGGAAAAAAATATCACTTAGACTTTTTCCTTCCCTTTTTGCAACCTTCTTAAGGCCAGTTTGGTAGCGTCTAAAGCAACATTACAAGTAGATGAAGACAAAATCTCATGGGTAAATTCTCCTGAGAGAACATTCGTATATAATATAACATTCCTCTCCCATTCAATAGTAAGTAATGCATAGGCTGGGACAGAATTTAATGGGCAACAACTGTATCTCAAAAAGCAAATGAAGATCTCTGCTCTTCCCTTTAATCTTTTGTGCAGGGGCCACAAAGCAGCCTGCTGTCCTGATGCATGCTGCAAGGAGATGTGTAGGAAGTGCTCCTGCTCACAGATACCTGGTGTTGGGCAGCCAACCATGGTGTACACCATGGTGTCTTTTGGAGGAGTGGAAAACACTCACAGAAACTGAAGTGGGTATTAGGGCCATCCATAGCAGAAGCATCTAGAATGGATGATGCCATCAGTCACTTTGGAGAAACGAGTTGTGTCTTAACCTGCACCTGGGGGAAATCAGGTGAATTGTCTTCCTTTAAGTCAGATGCCTTAATTAGTTCCAGCATGCCAATCTTCCAGCCTGTTGGTGAGAGGGATCCTAGAATTTACAACAAAGTCACAGGATAGAGAGGTCAGCTTCTTAAAAGGAGAAAGTACTTTTTTTTTTTTACACTAGCTGAGGAGCTATGAAAATCCCACCTTAGCTACAGCAGGAAGAGAGGTACCGACCCAGAAATGCCAGTTTCTCTCCACTGACTTCAAAGGAAGCTCAGCTTTGGACTCTACATCTGCTCAAGGTCAGTCCCATGTCATCACTGAGGAGCTCTGTCCCAACTGCTTCTCCTGTGGCATGGAGAGGTATCAGCAGCATAGCCCTGTGTTTCACATGAGACATCTCTCCTTCATCTTGCATCTGCAGATTGCAGAACAGATCCATAATATCATCCTTCAGCCTACAGAATTGAATCAGATTTGGAGAAGTGTCTTCAAAAATTCAGCCTGATCTGCTAGGACTATTCTGTCTGGTCAGCTTGGACAGGCCTTTGGCAAAGGGTCACCTGCAGCTTGGCAGTAATGCTGGAGGTGAGCACAACTTGGGCAGATACCATCAGATATCCTAATGTGTTTGTCAAGAAAGCAAAAAGGGGATGAACAGGAGGCATTTTGTTTGTGCCCATTTTCACCTGTGGGAACAGTGAGTGTAAGCAAGTCATTTATCCTCTAAAAACTTCCTGTGGCAACTAGCAGCCAGATAGTTTGGCAGATGATAACAAAATGCACACGGGGCAGATAGGACTCGAGGGCACTGTTATATGTACAGCACAGTTCAGTGCTATCTGCAGAGTGGTACCACATTGGAAAGGAATGAAGAAACTGAAGAAATAGCTTGCTGAACTGAGAAAAGGGGTGGCAAACAAAATGAGTGCCCACTAAGGTCATTTCTCCCCTGCCACCCCCATGGGTGCACCATAAAATGGATGCAAGCAATAGTAATGATTTCTAAAGCAAGCCATTTTGCCTCTTGTAAAAATGGCTCAGAGAATGGAAGCCTGAGACGCAGCCATTACTTAAAATCATCAAATCAATAGTCCCCAGTGTACTTTTTGCAAAACGTTTCTTTTTCTTTTTCTTTTTCACAGAATCACAGAATTGTAGGGGTTGGAAGGGACCTCCAGAGATCATCGAGTCCAACCCCCCTGCCAAAGCAGGTTCCCTACAGCAGGTCGCACAGGTAGGCGTCCAGGCAGGTCTTGAACATCTCCAGAGAAGGAGACTCCACCACCTCCCTGGGCAGCCTGTTCCAGTGCTCCGTCACCTCACTGTAAAGAAGTTCTTGTGCACATTTGTGTGGAACTTCCTGTGCTGCAGTTTCCAGCCGTTTCCCCTTGTCCTGTCTCCACTCACCACTGAAAAGAGTCCGGCCTCGCCATTCTGCCCCCCACACCTTAGATATTTATAGATTTTATATATAGATATAGATATTTTTCTTTTCCTTTTCCTTTTTCTTTCTCTTCTCCTTCTCCTTTTCCTTTTCCTTTTCTTTTTTTTTTTTTTTTTTTTGCCAGCAAAGACTTCTTATTTGCAGGATTAAGTGCAATTCTTGCCAGATACTTTTTCAGCAGGAAATGGAATTTTTAGTTGTGATTATTCAGTTCTATTTTTCCTCTTAAAGTGATGGTTTTATGGACAAAATTTCAAATTTTCATTTAAAAATATCCTTTAGCCCAAAGCATTTTAGTACTTTTGGTCCAAATCCAGTTCAAATTCAGTAGAGCTTCAATATTATCCTCTCTGATCTGGCTTTCTCCATTTCAAATTACTTCTTCCCCAGTGCAGGCTGATGCTGTATGTAAGGAGACACCAAGGCACCCTGGGAGCTGTGGCATAAGTGGGATGTCTGACCCTTGCAGAAAAGTGAGATACCATCACCCCAGCACTGTATCTTTAACACCGCTGTAATTCCCAGGAGGCACCAATATCCTATGCTGGAAACCAGAATTATCATTTGCAGCTGAAGTTAGTCACATTTCCTAGGGAGATTTTCCAGAGGAGAATGTGGTGCAGGTCGATGGGGAAAAAAATCTACCCTTTACCTGCCATGTCAAAGGACATATCTGCCCCATTTAATACATTTGTTAAATTTGTCCCACCATGGGTATGCAGCAGCACTGGCTCACCTAAGGTAAATGATGGTGGGGCAGAAGAGGGAAGAGAAAATCATCTGCTCATGGAGGAGACCATCTTAAATAACCTCTAGGAGATTGGGGTGGGAAATGGGTAAGAAGTAGGTGCTTATTTGAGAGAGGCATTGGGATCCCTTACACAGCAATGACTTCATCCATCAAACCATAACATGTTCTATAATTATACAGCACAGCCATACGAGCCATCAGCCTTCTCTCCACTGCAGGACTGTTTTTTATCTTCTTCTCCTCTTCTCCCCACTCTGCATGCATCCAGTTCTCACAATGAAAATCTCTATCACCCCCCTCTTCTCTGCACAGGTGAGCCTGCACCTGGATTGATGCAGCCAGCTCTATCTCCTCAGGACAAGAGAGACCTGGACATACTGGAGAGTGTCCAACGTAGGGCTGCCAAGATGTCAAAGGGACTGTATGCAGTGTGCTGTTCTTCAGAGGCTGCTGAATCAAAAAGCAGACATCCAGGATCACTTCTGACTTGGGGTCCAACATAGGGTAGCAAAGTGATGTACCTTTCTGCTTCAAGATTTCATTTCCATTGCCAAGTCCATGTAGGCATTATGATAAGCCTCTCAACTTTCCTTTTAGAGTTTTCATTTAAAAAAAAAAAAAAAAAGTGCATTTTCTAGGAGGTAGGAAGCTCAGACTTAGACTGCTGTCTGGCTTAATGTGTGTGTATTTTTAAAAGCAAATGAAAAATGTACTGGATGGATATGGCATAACAATATGTAAGCCTGAGGCATCAGATGGTTAGAAAGCTGTATTGAGTGTGTGCACAGATGTAATTCACTGCAAGGAATATGTGACACCACACAGCAGTTCAAAGTAGCAGGCTGGTACTAATTACTATGCTCTTAATGACTTCATCCATCAAACCATAACATGTTCTATAATTATACAGCACAGCCATATGACAGCCAAATGCCCGGCCACTATTTCATAGAAGATGGTTACACAGCAAAATTCTCTTTTGATCACAAGAAGAAAACTTGAAAAATAACCAGAATTTAAGTTGTAGGTTCTCCAAAAATGACTTTATTTCAGCCTTTTTCAAGGGAAAAAAAAAAAAAGGTAAACCACTGAGTGTCTGGGAGGAGTAAGGCTGCATACAGAGAAGACAGGGAGGCTCTGGTGGGACTCACCACTTCACTCAGATCTCAGATGTCTATAGCCCATGACTCACACTATTTAAGGGCACCTACTATACAGACATGTTTCAGCCTAGAGGAATTGTTCTTCTCCACAAGGAGAGTAGCATCAAATCTTGTCCCAAGCAGGCAGTGGTCTTAGCACAATCAAGAGGCAGTAAGAGGAGGATGGAGTTTGTCTGGGGTGGATCTCGAACTTTCCCACAGCTGTGGCAGGGCCTTCCCAGGGTCTGGGTGCCATCAGTGCTCGCATCACCTCCATCTGCACCACAAAGATCATGTCTTGGCTCTTTCCCTCTCAAAGAGAAGCACACTTGCACTACATCTACCATCCGCAGGCACCCTCCTCCCCAGCAAAACAGCACACTCCAGTGCACACACTTCTCCCCTTGGGGAGAGGGTGTGAGATTCAATCTGAGGCAGATGTTCTTCGCACCATTGCGTGAACTATGGGAAGATGCTCTGGTGCTGGGGCAGGGCTCAGGCCACAAGTTTTCCACAAGTTTTATTCTCTGAGGAGCTCTGGTCCCTTCATGGCTTCCAGTCACGCAGCAACACCCTGCTCATTGGTGGAGCACGGATGGAAGTGCATGTAGTTCATCTGCTTATCATTGGTGCGTGCTGAATTCACCCATTTCCCCTGCACATCAAGAAAGGTGAGTTTCCCACGTTTCCATTGACTATCTCACCACTGCTTCTCTTTCAGAATCGCTACGGAGAGTGTTATACAGGAACCTGAACAATAAAACTACAGATAATACAGAACATATCAGGACAAACTACCTATTCCCAAGCTAATAAACCGTGAAGCTAACACTGTACAGATATCCTGCAGCAGACACCTGCAAGCCCTGGAGCTGGCTGCTGGCTGCAGCATGTCACTGCGGGGGGTCTGGATGCATGTAGCTCTCCTGTTCCGAAACCACTACAAGGAAGAAGTTCCCACTTTATAAACCTAACTCGCACATCAAAATTAGAGGGCTGATCTCCCCAGAGTTCCTCTGTAGAGCTGAATGCATGAAACACTGAATAGGTGAGGCTGATACCTTTTCTGTCAGGAAAATGGTCAGGAGCAGACCTGAATGCGTAAGATGGTGATATCCCAACTCAGCAGAAAATTACTGAGTTTAATGAGCAGGTCTTGTCCTTAATTTGGGAGAGATGCAGTGTCTGGCAAGGGCATGACACAGCCCAGCCAGACAAGCCGAACAGATTCTTTCCAGCCAGCATTTAAAAACACAGCTATCTTGCAGGAAGCCTCCAGCATCATAAAGGCTGTGTAACAGCAGAGTCCTCAGGCATGACACCAGTGTAAGGAATTTCATCCATCAATTGCCAGTTTTACCAATCCACAGGTTTTGACACAGTTATTAATGATGTTCAGCGATTTGACCTAGAAATATGCACTCCTGATTCAGAGGTGCGAGCCACTCATCACACAGAAACAACCAAAGTGCCTGTAGTAATTTAAATTAGTGCTTTATTCCAGGAAAAACAGGGGAAAAAAAATTTGTTTTTACAGAAGGACAAAATGTACAGTGCTTGTTCCCTTAGTGCTTCCTAAATCTTTAGAGTATTTCACAATTCAGTTATTGCAGTTCATAAGCATCAAAACAAAACTTTAAAGTGCCTTTATCCCAGTTGTAAATTATGAGAATATTCACCTCTATGGTTTTTTGCAAAATAAATATAAAAGGTGAGAAAGACCTGCATAAAACAAACCTACTTCCCATTTTTGCAGTGCAGAAGCAGCACTCCCAACTTGGACTGAACTCTGAGAGATGATTTCACAAAAGTCAACCACAATTCCTTTGCAGCAACATTAATACATTAATACTTCCTCAGAATAACTCATAGAATCACAGAATCACTAAGGCTGGAAAAGACCTCCAAGGTCATCCAGTCCTACCATCCACCTACCATCACCATTTCCCACCAAACCATATCCCTCAGTACAACATCCAAATGTTCCTTGAACACCTCCAGGGACAGTTACTTCATCACTCCCTGGGCAGTCTATTCCAACACCTGACCACTCTTTCACTGCAGAAGTTTTTCCTAAAATCTAGTCTGAATCTTCCCTGGTGCAACTTGGGGACATTCTTCTACGTCCCTGAAATGGCACCTCCTTTGCTGTTATTCCCAATATCCTGTCCCTGAAATGGCACCTCCTTTGCTGTTATTCCCAATATCCTGCACTGACAGCCATCTGTCATTTTCCAGAGTTGTCAGCAGCTGGGATTTTTTCTGAGTGCAATGAAGTCTGATAGTCACCTCAGTGGCATTTCTGTGCTTGTCTGTGACACGAAGCCTCCTAACTGTCATCATCGGGGCTTTCTTTCCATCCATGCTGGCAGAACTACATACAGAGCCTCTTAAGATGGCTTGATGGTGGGGACCATATTCTGCTGTACTGTCACCTGACTGTCTGGAGCTTTTTTAGGGTGGTCACAACCTCCTAGGGCCTTCTCTTCTCCTGTTTGCTAAGTATTTTCTGTGGCCTCAGAGTGCAGGAGTTTCTGAAGCTGTTAGCAGAAATATCTCACACCATTTGGGTTTGCTTATAAAACCCAGGGCCATTTTGCTAATGGTTTTTTGGTAAAAACGTGGTTCAGCATGACATAGGGCAACACAAGAGTTTCCTTCAGCTCCTGAAAATGTTTGTTAATGAAACCCTGAGTCAAACATCTCTTTCTTTTTTTCAGAGTTGTCTCCCATCACCATCATCACTACAATGGCCACCAAGATGTTCCCTACAAAGACCAAGGCACATTTCAAGCCCCATCTGTTTCTGGTTCTGAAGTGGCCATGTATTCCTACAGGCTAATACTTCACAGCAAATTCTCACCCCTAAAACCACAGAGCTTCCTTGTGAGGGATTTTGTCAGAAGTTTCAATGACTGAAGCCAGCACGTCTCACCCTCCTATGTACCATCTTGTTGATGTCGCAGAGTAGATCAATAAGCTCAGGAAGAATTGTTTGCACCTAAAGGAGGCAGAGTGGTTAACCACAGTGACCCATTTCTTCACAGGCATGGAGTCATCATCTCACACCAGGCCACTAGAATAAGGTGACATTCTGCCTGACAGCACACTGACACTGACAGTTGACGCCAGATTATTCCTGCAACACTGCAAGAGTAAGCTCCCTGAGAAGGTTGTTTCAATGGCCCGGCCAATGCCACACATAAACTGGGGTTTTCATAGGCTTGTCCTGCACCTTGTCCCTTCTTGTGCTCTGTTGCTCTGTGTCGGACCAACAGCAATCAGTGCAGAGAAAGATTGCCTTAATATTGAGGTATCGCTTCAGTCTGTTCCTTGTGTCACCTCACTAGAACCACATGTTGTCTCTGTTGGTTTCCACTGTGCAAGCACAGATGAAAGCTCATTGCAATTAGATTTTCTGCACAAAAGGTGATTGTTAAGATCAAGTCCTACGTTAAGCAGCAGCTTGTATTTTGTGCTGTCCCGGGGGGTTGGATTTTTACCTTTAAGTCCTTGCATACTATTAAAAACTGTATTCCACTGCCATTTCTTGAGCTGACACTGGCAATAGGCAGTGACATGAGCTATCCCAAATCTAGTTTGTGTCCTTCAAAATGAAGTCTTGTAGGTTGTCCAGCTTCTCCAGATTTTTATACTGTCTCTGCTCGCCTACCTCCCACCTTTACTAGAGTTAAGTGGATTCACTTAGGCCCACAGCAAATCTTGTTTTGTAATGAATGGATGAACAGAAAGAAACATGCAATCATAGAATCATTAATGTTGGAAAGACTTCTAAAGTCATCTAGCCCAAATGTCAGTGCATCACCACCATGCCCACTAACCACATCCCTCAGTGGCACATCTATACTGTTCTTGAACACCTCCAGGGACAGGGACTCCACCACATGTCTGAGCCACCTGTTACAATGCTTTACTGCTCTTCCTGAGAAAAAAAAATTAATAATAAATCCTAATATCCAACCTGAACCTCCACTGGTGCAACTTAGGGCCTTTACCACTTGTCCTATTGCTGTTATCTGGGAGAGGAGGCCTACCCCACCTCACTACAGTCTTCTTTCTTCATTGCTCTTATTTAGAAAAATCTCATTTGTACTGAGTGTTTTTCATGTTTTTGTTTAGTGGGGTTTGTGTTTGTTTTTTAATACAAGGTAGCCACAGGTAAAGTAGCACATGGTGTTGCTGACACTGCCACTCTCCACCATGGTTTTCTATAAAGACAGTAGCCAGAGTGTTTCAGAGTAGAGCCTACAGCTGGGAAAGCATCAAGACAAAAAAAGACAACCAAGAACAATTGAAAATAATCACGCCATTCTGCATCTCACATACATCCTTATGTTAGGTCATGTTGTGGCATTTCACCACAACACATAACCACAGAAGTCCAAATATCTTCTGTTATGCTCCTGTGCAGAGAAGGGTTGTGCCCTCTGAAATGTGCCAAACCCTCCTATGATCACAGAGGTGAGAGGGACAACTGAGAAATATCACAAGAAATATCACACGCAGAGACCAGATGCACCACCACATCTTACAGCCTAAATGATCACAAGAAGTTCAATGCCTTAAAATCTTCAGCATTTTCCTCTCCATCCATCACTCCTTGTTAAAATCTCCATGTCAATCTATTCCTTCTGCTACCAGCACCAGTGGCCACATACTGCTGACATGTAACCTGTCTTGCATTTGGCCTTTCTGTCTTTTCCTGCATCAACATACAAAGCTTCCCTCTAAAATCAAATAAGGAGACACACTTCTCAGCTCTCTGTGCCTTCCCAAGGCAATAGCAAATGCCAGCTGCTACTTGCCTAGGTCGACAATGAGAGAAAGGCTCAACAGAAGAGCCGAAATACAGTAGAACATGTTGGAAACCAATGTAATAGATCATGAGTTGGATCAAGAGGCAGAAAATGACTCACTAGTCAAGTTGGATGTTGCTTATTTAGCCTTTGAAAAGAAAGCACAGTAGGAGTGTCCTCATGCTTACAGTCTTGAAGAAGGACACCATGACATTACATCAACCAAGAGATTACTTTGCTCTCAAAATCACGACTCAAAAAAAGTTAAACACATACAATAAAACTGCATCATAGAGAAATCACCCTCTATAAAAAGCCTGCTTCATAATAACTGACTGTGTATTATCTTCTTTTGCCTTTGGGAGATGAAGAAAAGGGAACTCATCACCAGCAACACTGTCTCTATCATTAAAGGCCAACATGAAGGTGATGTTTCACTACATTTAAGCATTTATGAGTAAACTTGGCAATTCATAATTGTCTGACGTATGAGAGCATGAAAGCATTTTGGATAGACTTAGAGAAGGTACATTTTAAAGACTAAAATCAATAGACTTCTATACTTTCAACAGGTAAAATCTTCAACACTGAAGGAAGGACTGGTATAACTGTGTGTGCACACATATGTATGTACACACATATACACACTTGATGATAATCATAGGAAAAGGGAAGAGTATATTTAAGTGTCTAAGCTGTGGTGATCATAAATGTTGTCTGAGCTGCCAGGAAGCAACTCGATATCCACCCACTTACTTTCTACAGCCCACATGTCTGCATTAGAGGAGATCAAAGGCTTTTATGCCAGAGCCCACCTGTATCTGCAAACTAAGAATAAGCAATGCATTATTTCAAACTTTAAAAGATATGAGGAACAAGTCATTGTATCACAGGACAAACACACTTGTGGGCAAGCCTCCATAACCTTAGAAATTCAGAAACAAAATGATGAAACCCTATCTCGATACCTTTTGTGGTGAGTGTACAGAAACTGTTACTATGGGTTAATGTATTGGACTTGTCTCAGATGAGATTTCATCCATGAGATGAACACTGAAGCTTGGGCAGAGCAATTCTACACAAGCCGCTGAACACCAGAAGACACTGTAACCTCCTTGCTTCCAGCACTTAGAGGAAAGGGGAGGCAGCTTTTGCTTCTGGTAGCTGTTCTTGGCTGCTGGGATGGTCCCTCTTTGCTTTCCTTCCCACTACAGTGTCTCCTTTCTGCCTTCTCTCCTGAAGACACAAAGCCTCATCATTTCGTGCAGGCCTGTGGCTGGAAGGAAGTACGTGTAGCTACCACTGCCCACTTGCAAGGGTCCAAAGGACACTGTGAGGATAATAGTGGGTGTTCTGCACATTAGACAATGATTCCTTCCAGTATATTTGTCACGGAAAATGGTATCACCCAACAAAGAGGGAATGAGGCCAAACTCATTGAACCCCACAATTACTTTACTAAAATCAAACATCCTCAACCAGTTTCTTTGTCTATAAACTGTGACTCATGACTTCAAATGTTTAAAATGCTTTGAGTGCTCTTAATGGAAGGTGACGTAACAGATGGCTTTTGCTGTTCTTACATCCAGAGCAATAAGCATTTTTTCCCTTGAATAGTTCCTTGAAATTAACACGCTTGCTACACTTCATTCAGTAACAGCAGAGCAGGTTACCAGGGAACTCATCGTGCAAACTTCAATGAGAAGAAGTCAGAGAACCTACTGCAATAAAACACATCGAGAAGAAAGGGGATTTTTTTTCTGACTCAGACACTTATGAAAGAGCGTGGGGTGGTGCGGGGGATTGGAGGACAGAAAAAAAAAGTGATCATGAGATGGTAATATTCCTTCTGAATAGGAGAGATATGATGGCACCTCATCTATTTGAAGCTGTGGGCAAACACAGATTCTGAAAAAACTGGAACCACAGAAAACTGATTTGGTTTTGAAAGTTCTAAAACCTTTGCTTGGAAAGTGTTTCTCTTATTTCTTTTTCATTTGGGCTTTTTCTTTTTGGCATTACCTCGGTCACATATTTATTTTTACTGAATTTATTACTGAAGGATCTCAATCCCAGCTCCTTGCAGTACACACACATTACACCTGGGTGAGGAGCTGCATGTTCTGACCAATGTCTCATGCGTGCCAGCTGACTTTGGAAAGGGTGACTTGGAATTTTTTGAGTTCAGTCTTTTTATTCTTTTTACAGTTCTCTGTTCTCATCCCCCTCCCCCTCAGCATATTTCCTGTTTCCTCATCCTGTAATAGTTATGTACACTTAAACAGGGGATCAAACACCTTTTTGAGCTGTTGTCAAGTTTTATTAACATTTCCCACATCATTTCCTGTTTTCATCCTGATACCCCAGCAAAGTTCTGTATGAGTGAGCAATGTAACTGGCCAGTGCCTACTCTGAGCAGCTGGTAGAACATTCTCTTCATACAGCATTGATCATCCCAAAAGATGCTATGTTATTACTGCAACCACAAACTCAGGAGACATTAAAAGAATAATTTCACCCACCAGCAGAGTTCAGCCAGCATTAAGGGAGATGAGGTGGCCTCCAAATATAGCAAGGCTGGACATGGACTTAGGCCGAGGAGCCTAAGCGATGTTGCATGTGCCTGACAACACTGAGGAGCAGCACCTAGTCTGTTCTTAGCCTGGTGTGGGTACAATGCCTCCACCAAAAACAGCCAAAAGCGTTGTCTTTCCACCGGTTACAGTACCTCAATGTCACATCCTGTTCCCAAGCTCATGCTTCCAGCAGCACAGCATCCCGTAGCGCACTGAAGACAGTCACTAACAAATTTAAGAAAATAAAGAGTTTCCATCAACTTCAAAGCAGCCGTTGCAAGAAGAAGCCTTCCGCTCACAAGCATAGGGTTCTATTAATATAATCTTTTGCATGCAAGACACCCCAGTCTATAGGAATAGAAAGCCATAAGAAAACTCAGTGACTAAGCACCAAACAATAGCTCTATGAAGCTTGCTACATTGCTCTCCTACTTAAGAGAAATCTTTGAAAAATAGAGCAATATTTCTCTACGGAAACACAAATTATGTGTGTCAGTTAGAAGGAACGAATCGAGTGCTTTTTGTTAGCCAGCAATATTAAAAGCAGCGGGCACATCAAGGAGCATTCAGAACATGTCAGACAGTGACTGAAAGCAGTAGGAAAAAAGCCTACGTTCTCCCACATCAAGCTGCAATAGGGTTTGAGGGAGAGGAGTGGAACTTTACATGGTTTGAGGCTTAAAAAGAAGCAAATCACAAGAGAAAGCGATTTAAATCCAGTGTGACTGTGCTTCTAACCAGAAGCCTGGGTAAAAAAGGGAACAGAGAACTGTGTTTTTCACAATTTTCTCTTGTGGTGTTTTGCTGAGGCTGTTACTTCACAGGATGTTCTATTGTCTTCATTGCGATGATGCACAGAAACACCCTGCAAGCCACTGTGGGCTCTGATACAGTGCCTGGTGACATGAAAGGAATGTTTTTGCTTTAAAGAATGGCAGACTGAAAATCAATATCTGAGAGTTTTGCCACCCACACCAGGCTGGCAACCTCGGTGAGGTTTTAACGTAAAGGAGAAAAAACATTCAGTCCTCTACACCCAGGATGGAGTCTGTTGAGTGCTAGAGCTCTTGTTCTGAACTGGGGACAAATGTTGAGGGCAAGACTAGCAACATGATCCAAAGTTCAGCTCTGGGAATGTTCCATGCCTTCCTTCTCCTGTCTCAGCTTTTATTTCTTACTCCCTCTGAAGATCTTCTCTGACTTTGTGATGCAGACAATTTGCCTTGGATACACAGTAATGTCATCTCAAGTCATTCAAAATTCATGGATCAGATTCTCTAAGTTGTATTTTTGGTTAAATAAATCTCAAGATTTATTGTAGTTGTTGTTTTTGAGGTGCTTTCAAAGAGCCAAGGGAGGATGGAAAGAGGAAGACTGATTTTTCAAACTTTTCTTTATTATGCTGAATCCCTGTTGTTTTTCCAAAAACATTCACAGCTGGGATTGCCTTGCAGCCCAGGACTGGAACTGCAAAAGAAAGTAGCCAAGTTTTTTGGGAAATTTTTGTCAAAACAGACCTGGATCTCCATAAAGAACATCAGCAATCATGTCCTTGCTCTGATGACATGAAACGATGGTCAGAGGACAAGAAGCCAGGCCACATACAGCAGAAAACAAGCTACCTTTGTGATCTTCAACCTAACGAGTGCTAGGATTTCCCTTTTCCCTATCAAACAGGATCCTCAAACAGTGACATGTGGAGATGGGACAGGGATGATGTCCCACCTGGAGCTATACTAGGAGGAGACTTGGAGGTGCTTAACTCCACCAAGATCAAAAGTGCCAACTTTTATTTATGTCCATCTATAGACAGTGGCAGCTTGGGTCAAATTGGGCATTTCATTCTGAGTTACACTGGAGAGGTAAGAACAGCAAGCCCTGCTGCTTCTCAAGGCAAGCCAAAACCAAGCCAAAAACATGCAGAGAAAAACTCCAGTAGCCCCTTGAAAACTAAATCCACCTTCACAGACATAATCCTTCACCCCACCAGCTGGCTCATGAGTTGGATAGGGTATATCTTGCCCAGAGCCTCACTACTGTGCAGGCCTCTGTTCTCTTTCACACCTGGGAGAGGAACTGGCCCACCTGCAATTGGAGAAGACTGCTGGGACCCATCCATCATCACTCAGACTAATCCATCAGCATTATGTCAAATGTGCTTCTGCTGATGCAAATCTGTCCTGCAGAGCACTACCCCTATCCCTACTAACTCACTGACCTCTATTTCCATTTTTCTGAACACCAGCTTCCACTTAATTCAGAAGCCGCTCAGCTCAGCTGATTCCTGCAACCAAGATCTCCCTCACCCAGGATAGAACCCATGATGTAATCATGGAACCATAGAATCATAGAATCATTAAGGTTCAAATAGACCACTAAGATCACCTAATCCAACCATCAACCCACCACCACAACACTCACTAACCATGTGTCTCAGTGCCACAAACGGGATCAGCAGCTTTCCCAGCATTTGAAAATGGTGCTGAATCATGGAATCACAGAACAGCTTGGGGTGGAAGGGACCTTAAAGAACTTAAAGTGTTCCAGTCTCCTGCCACAGTCCCAACAGCCTCAGAAGCTCAAGGGCCCATCCAGGGCTGGGGTCCTGGGATGGGGTGTCCACAACCTCCCTGGGCAGCTATGGGTTTGCCCCAGCTCCCAAACATCTGCATGTTTTGTTTTGCAGATAACTAGCAGTGCACACCCCAGCTCAGCTGTGGGGCTGTGTGCCTACCCTTCTTGTCAGTCATGCCTTTGCGTGCCACGGCATGGGTGAGTTCAGGGCACAGAATGTACAGCAAAAATTTTAAAGAGGGATGAGGCAAGCCAAAGCAGTGCCTGAGTATGAGCAATTTTCTATTTAGTTGTTAGGCAGCTACACTTTGCAAGAGGAATTGAAGGTATGGGGGGGGGGTCATCGGTGTCACAAAATGTCAGCAACCTTTTCAAGCAACCACCAGAAAAAAAAGTCTTTTTGTTTTTTTTACACCTACGAAGTCTTATACGTTATCTTTCAGACGCCCCAAAAATTCCCCTTTGCACTTTTATCATTCAGCATCACTCCAGAGTTTAGTCAGCCTAACCATACCCTTTTCCAGTGTTAGATAAATTGCATCTTGAAAACAGCGCTGACACAAATATCACGTCGTCCTGGAGCTGAGCCACATGTGAAATCTCTATCCTGTTTTTCTACAGAGATGAGTAAGATTTTCCTGTGTAATTAATATATAATATCTTTGTATTTGTGTAAATATATAGAGCAAAGATACCACCCTGAAGATAACAATTTGCCAAAGCACTTTTTGCATTCCTTCAGTGTGGTTGCTTGACTTGCCTTTTACTGCTCTTTAGTCATGTTTTCACATTTGAAGAATTCTCACTGAAAATAGACCTCATACTGATAGCAGAACCAGACATAAAAGCGGTCGTAATGAGAAGTAGCAGTAAACATCAGATTTGCAATTTGCTTTTTATGTATTAACACAGCAGAGTATTTAAGTAAAGTTGAATGAATTATAGTATTTAATGAGGTTAAAGTGCATAATCTGAGTTGCTTGCATATCTCCCACAGTTGCTTGCATATCTCCTACAGTAATAGTTATCTGATAATGTGTATTTTATGGCTGATTTTGCTACTTGCAGACATACAACCCTCCTAAAGACAGTGGATCTCTCTCTTTAAGTCCTGTGTACTATAAGGAAGGCTGCAAATAAAAACAGAGATGAAGGATAGTTTACAAAGTCATAAGAAGACAAAGCCCTAAGTGGAAGAGGTGTATGTTCCTGGTTGTCCAAAGCCAATATTATGTCATTCTTTCCCCCACCGCCACTGCAGACATTTAGGAGCTTAGTCAGGCTTGGATTTGATCTTTGTTTAGTAACACGACAAATGATTAGAATACAGTAATGAGGCTGAACATTTTATTATTTATTAACATCTTAAATATTCATTTAAGAGCTACGGTTTAAAAACTGCAGAATAGAAGACACGTTGTCATGTGATAAGTTTAACCATCAGATCTCCTGGAACGGAGTGTTCTTCAGATTGTCACTGCTCCTCAGACAGCAAAAAGGGGGCACACAAGGACCAGACTATGCAGAAATGCAGCCAGCTCCATTTGGTTATGTATAGGAGGCATTTGTCTGAATGCATTCATTCATGGCAGCAGGCTTTTTGGCATGACTTCTTCTTCTCAGATCTATACAGCACCATATCATGTGCTGCAGCAGGAAAGTGGTGGGGAGGTGCTCAGCTGCAGGCCGCTCTTGGGCAAAAGAGCTCCAATCCTTCGAGCATACTTAGCACAGTCCTTCCTCCTCTTCCTTCCCCCTTTTAGCCAGACCTTGTTCCTCCCAGCTCAGAGTTCTTGTGTTCAAACTAAGGCCACTTGTGAAAGCAGCTGCACCTGCAGCACTGTGACACCTGAGTCTGACCATGGCAGGATCCAGAAGCTGATCTCAGAAGGGGCAAACAGAAATATTTCTTTTTCCCCTTTTACCCCCGTATCTCATCACATCCTGGTCCTTGGAGCCAGGAGTCAGCATTAGCACAGCACAAAAAACTTCTGAATGAGCAGCACCTGCCCTATTTGCTCCAAGCAGTCAGATGTGCCTGTGTCGTATGGAAACTAGGCTAAATGACAGGAGTGTCACTCCGGAAGCCTTTATTTTGGTGTTGCTTTGTATATTCTGAGTTAAAAACTAGAGAGAGAGGAACCTAGAGAGTTCCAGAGAGGAACAGATCTATGTCTGAGATCTGTCTGAGTAAAGGCTAAGGCAGGAATCTGGGATTTGGACTGCCATGAAGGGAAAAATGTACCAGCACTGACAAAATTACAGAACCACAACACAGCTGAGGCTGGGAGGGCCCTCTGGGTACCTCTACTCCAGCCCATGCCCCAGCAGGGATGCCCAGAGCAGAGTGCCCAGGGCCACATCCAGGCGGCTCTGGAAGATCCCCAAGGAGGCAGATTCCACAGATAAGCATTGCTGCACCAACTATGCTGGTGTCCATGTGTTTTATACTTACCTGGTATTTGGGGCAGGAGAGTACCCTTGGTGCCACATGAAATTTCCCTGCCACCAGTCAGATGTGATCCCCATCCATCACTCCCAACACCCTTGGGCAGAGACGTCCCCAGATGTGGGACCACCTTCCCCAAAGCCACATTTAGCAACCCCTACAGGCACAGCAGTATTACTGCACACAGAAATGTCGGAGAGCTCTGGGAAAGCAGAACTGTAACCATAGGTGCATTACTAACGCCTCACTCCTACACAGGCCAGATCTTACTCAGCAAACACAGTACTTATGCAGGTACTCAGCAAGGCTGGAAAAAGCTCTTACAGCTACAAGAAGGTAAGCAGCTTTCTCTTGTGATGTTGGTTTGGTGATCACAATTAGCACTGAGGAAAGGAGAGAAGGGGCTCTTGGTTTGTGTGATTTCTATGTGAAAGGTGACCTAGAGTTTAATCAAACAGAACTTAATCTGAAAATGTTGCAGCCCTCAAAGACAGGCTGCAATCACTGAAGACAATTATCAGGATCTGCTGTTTTTTCAGATCACCATTTGCTCAGAGAGGTGGTGGATGCCCCACCCCTGCAGACAACCAAGGTCAGACTGGACTGGGCTCTGAGCACCTGATAGAGCTGTAGGTGTCCCTGTTCATTGCAGAGGAGTTGGGCCAAATGGCATTTAGGGGTCACTTCCAACTCAAACAATTTCATGATTCTATGGAATCTTTCCCATTGACCCTCAGGTGGTAGCTACGAGGGGGGCAGTGAGCTGGTTCTGCTGTTTGTAATACAGGATTTATGACAGATGAGGTGTTTAAATGTTGCATGTACATTCTCTGTGGTGATGTTATGTCACAATATTTGGGTTTTCAGCTGTATCCATAGAATGATCATCAACACAAATTATGATGTCCACAGTCTTGGTTCTGGCTTTGCTTCCTCCTCCAAGCTGGGCTCACTAACATTAACACATATTGAAGAGCAAATCCACCATCAGACCCAGAATATCCTCCCAGCTCCCTACCTACTTCTTCTTCCCGAAAACCAAAAAACACTAACTGCTAAAATGCTGCTTGAGAGCAGGAGAGAACAAGCACTGCCTGTTCTCCTTTGAAGCCCCAACACCAACCACACAGATCCTGTGATACTAAAACGATGTTTACAATGTGATAATAGCACTCTCCCCGAGCAAATGGCACTGGTAATCATAAAAGCAAACACCTTGGACCATCCCTATTGAGCACAGCTTCCAACACGGGTCCCAGGGAAGCCAGGCTCCAGTGCTCACCGGGTGCAACGCATCCCCTGACCCACACTTGAACCCACCACTTGCTGTTTGCTTCTGCTAATCTAAATCTGGAAGCGCACTGTCTGGTCAGTAGCGTACTACAAAACCATTCAGCGAAATGCTCTAGATGCCATAAAAGCGTGTCTGTGCTTGCAAGCAGGGCTGAAAATTGACTTGTAAAATATAGCCCGCGCACTGCTCACAGCCTGCATCGCAGCCGGCCCATGTGCTGCTGCACAGGCACCTTTGTGAGGCAGCCAGGCAGCAGCTGTGTGCATTGCAGACATTGTGGGTGGGTGTTTGTCTGCACACTCCACAGCTGTCCTGGCTGCCGTGGAAAGCGCCAGTCCTGCTGCTGGTGAGAGCCGCCCTTGGGCATGTTGTGTTCTGCAGGGCTCTGCGGGACCCATCCGCCTCCTGCGGGGCTGCAAAGCAGCAGGCTGCATCTGGGGGTTGTGCCCTTGTCCTTCCCCAGCCCTGGAGCTCTGATGTACAGCTCCTATCAGTGTGCAAACCTTTACAAACTTTGCTGATGTTTTTTGTGCTAAAGCTGCGTATGTGTTTGTGATTTCAGCATTTGTAAAGGACACTATTAATCTCTCCATAAATTTTCTTGTTATGCATTGGGTAAGGAAAACAGCCTTGAGTTCTGATACCAAAAACTGCAGAACTACGGCACAGCTGAGGTGTGAAAGTACCTCTGGGTCCCTCTGCTCCAGCCCCTGCCCCAGCAGGGACATCCAAAGCAGGGCCAGATCCAGGCAGCTCTGGGAGATCCCCAGGGAGGAAACCCCACAGCCTCTGGGCAGTCTGTGCCAGTGCTCTGTCACTGCACAGCACAGAAGAGCTCCTGGTGTTCAGAGGGAATTTCCTGTGCTCCAGTTTGTGCCCATCGTCTCTGGCCCTGGCACCGAGCACCGCTGATAGAGCCTGGCTCCAGCCTGTGGCACCCTCTCTCAGGTATTTATGGATATTGATGAGATCTCCCTGAGCTTCCTCTTCTTCAGGTGAGCAGTCCCAAACATTTCAGAACTCTTCATTTCCAGTTTTATCAGCTCATCATGGGAGGGAATCTTTCAACCACCTCTGTAGCCAGAATCCAGCTTCTACTTGCGCAGTGTCAGGAACATGAGCCTTCAGGACTGCATCTTCTCACTGCAATCTCAGCAGCCCTAAGGGTTGTGTAATATGTGGTCATGAACACCAAAGATTCCAGCTGTCATAGAATCATAGAATCATAGAACCAAAGGATAAGGTTGGAAAAGACCACTGAGATCATCTAGTCCAACCGTCAGCCCAACCCTACCATGCCCACTAACCATGTCCCTTCAGTACCACACCTGCACATTTCTTGAATACCTCCAGGGATGATGAATCCACTCTCTCTCTCGGCAGCTGTTCCAATCCACTCTTTCTGAGAAGAAACATTTCCTAATATTCAACCTGAACCTCTGCTGGTGCAACTTAAGGCCATTCACTCTCATTCTATTGCTTTTACCTGGGAGAAGAGGCCAACCCCCATCTCACCACAACCTCCTTTCAGGGAGTTGTAGAGAGTGGTAAGGTCTCCGCTGAGCCTCTTCTTCTCCAGACTGAGCAATCCCAGTTCTCTCAGCTGCTCCCTATACAACTTGTCTTCCAGACCCTTCATGGCTTCAGCATCCTTCTCTGGACACACTCCAGGATCTCAACATCTTTCTTGTAGTGAGGGACCTAAAATTGAATGCAATATTCGAGGTGATCTCACCTAAAAGCAGATGGAGTCACTTTTCCTATTGACTTTCAGTGACTGCTGCCTTCCTCACTCAATGAATAGTAAGGAGCCCTATAGAATAGGCAAGGAAGATGTGTGCACAGACATCTATAACAATTTTGAGAATACCTGCTTGTGTTTAGGTATTTCTGGTAGAAGCTGTAGTTCTCCACACACTGTTGTGGGGTCACTTCTGGGCTGTTTTTGAGCTGTTTCCAAGCAGAATCTCCATTTCAATCACCCTGGTGAGAAGGCAGTATTTTTCAATGTGAAGTGTTTTCTTTTCAGTTGTGTTTTACGTCAACATGTGAATAACTTTAAGCAGACTGTTTCTGAGCTTAAACATCACATTTAGTTTTTAAGTGGGCCCATGTACTTTGCTCATTCTGATTAAAATCAGAATCTTCAAATCATCATTACCATTGCCAGAGCTCAAAACCTCAAATCAAGGAGCAGTGATTGCAGTGAAGCATGTGAAGGTCAAGCGACCCGACCTGAACTAGTTCATGACCTGTTGAGTAGCAGCACTGTGCTCAGCAGTGCATTCAAACTGGATGGACATTAAGGTCCCTTCCAACCTGAACCACCCTGTGACTCCAGGATTCTATGAAGCAGCTTCAGTGCAGGACATGGAAACCATAGTTCTAACGCAAGTAGCACCATCTGATGAAAAAGAGAACAGCATTTCTTGCAGGGTCAATATCATGTTGAAGGGGGTTTTTCTAGGCTTGTAAGAAGTGGAGAAAGGTCGAAAAGGGAGCAGGTGCAGGAGCAGGGAGCAGAACTTTGTCTGACGATTTTTGTTTTTTCACATCACCTGTGGGAACAAATTTGCCCTTCTTCCGTCTCCCCATATCAGAAGTCGCAAAGAGGGGCAGGCATAGGGAAGGTGTTGGGGACAGTTTCTCAGCTGGCATTTTCTGGTGCAGAAAGGATATCTGAGAGCTTCTGGCCAAGGGGAACTGGACATCTTCAGGGAGCTCATTATCCTTGGAAGAAGCCAATTAAGAACCAAAATAAAATAGGTCGATCAGCTCTTTCTACTGAGGCTGTGGTCTGGTGCTAGAAGCAAACCTGAAGGATAAATCACATACTGTATGAAACTACGAAATCATACGCTTTATGGAGAATAGTATGCTAGGAAGTGTCCAGAAAGAATTACTTTCATTGCCCATTGAGGACCATCTATCCAAGAGCCAACAGGCACTGGAAGCTGTTCCATTGACACTCCCCACACACCCACTGCTCTTATCAGGCCTTTGTTCCCCTCAGTGCCAGGGTCCTCCTATGCTCCCAACATCTTAGATCTCAACAAATTCTTTGTATTTACAAAATCTTTATTAGACTCCAGAGGCCACGGATAAAGACAAAAGACCATAAAAACATCCACAGGAGGTTGGACCAAAAGTCCCTCCAGCCCAATATCCTGTCTGTAATGCTGGCAATAGCAGATGCTGAGGGAAGAGCATAAGACGAGGGCAAGCCTACAATAAAACTACCACGATATACTCTGTTAGCCTCCAGTGAGTTGCAGGTCAGGGACTTCCTGACCCAGATAGGGTATGTTTGTGTTTGAAGGCAGGGAAGGATTTGAACCTCTATTCCAAGCATTTGTGTGCTACAGGAAAAAACACTTGACCCAGCTGGAAAGAAATAAATGTTCACTATAAACACAAAGCTGGCGGAAGCAGACTCAAAGGCCATTTCCAAGCCCAAGGCATGAGCTCCAAGGAAACACTCAGCTTTCCAATGCCCAGAAGAATCTTTTGCCCTGAGAAACTCCTGGGGCAGTGCTCACCAGAGCCCTTTCCCCTCCCCAGACGTGTTGGCCTCTTGTCCCATGTAATAGCAATAGGATAAGAGGAAATGGCCGTGAGTTGCACCAGGAGAGGTTCAGGTTGTATATTTGAAAAAACTTGTTCTCAGAAAGGGTGGTAACATACTGGCACAGGCTCCCCAGGGAGGTGGTGTAGTCACCATCTCTGGAGGTGTTCAAGAACCACGTATATGTGGCACTGAGGGATGTGAGTTAGTGGGCATGGTGGGAATGGTTGGTGGACTAGATTACCTTAATGGCCTTCTCCAACCTTACTGATTCTGTGACTCTATAGAGGTGAGCCTCACCGTTGTGCTTTGAGCACATGCTGGCCAGGGCTGGGTACCCACAGTGAAGCCCTCCATCACTCAAAAGACCAAGCAAACATCCCACTGTAATGCTTGGCAGGGCCTCAGTGCTTGCATGAAGGCATGACTGCTCTTCAGAGCCACGCTACTTCTCTGCCTGCCACCACAACCCCCACAGAAATCATTTCCTGTTTTATTTTTACACTGTCATAAGCTGCTGCCAGCATGGGAGTGGGGTTGGGGCAGGGCCGAGGTGCCTGGACACACGTTGACAGGGGGTCAGCAGGATGGTGTGGTGGAGGAAACCCAAGGAGCAAAAGGCCAGAGCCAGGCTCTGCCAGTGATGCCCAGAGCCAGAAGCAGAGGCCATGGGCACAAACTGGAGCACAGGAGGTTCCCTCTGAACACCAGGAGCCCTTCTGTGCTGTGCAGTGATGGAGCACTGGCACAGGCTGTCCAGAGACTGTGGGGTCTCCTCTTTGGGGATCTCCCAAAGTCGAGCAGCAAGTATCAACACCAGAATCATCACCCCTTCTACTTACAGTAATTGTAGCAGAAAAAGTCAAAAAAGAGAACTTCAAATGGCAAATGGTACTAAATGATAAGCTAGACCAGCTGCATTACTGCCAGCACTGCCTTCTCCTCCAGGTCCCAGCTTCATGTTCACTTTACACCGGAATAAGTCTGCTGCTCCATCATACCCTGCCGTGTTTGTTTTATGTTCTTTTTTAATTTCCCTTGAAAATATATGAAGCGATTGGCACAGACTGGGGGAGGTGGCAGTCAGATCGAAAGGCAGAACTGAAATTCGGAACAAACCAGCTGCTGGAAATTGTTTCACAGGTTCTGGAGCAAACTGCTCCGCTTCACTTAGAGGCCACTGTGCAGCACATGGCCTGCCTCTTCCACGGGGCAAAATGGGCACTGCTGAGCTGTTTTGTTGTTGGTTTAGCACAGTAAAATCATTCGTGAAAAGGCAAGGGTTATTGCTCAAAGAGGCTTTTTTAAAATTCACCAGCCATCCCTTCCTGCCACCAGGATAGCTGTAAAATTTGGCTTTTTTTTATGCCAGAATTCGTGTAATTTCCATGGCTGTGAATCAGGACATCTTCATTCTTGTGGCATGTTTTTCACTTTTATGAACACTAATTTCGCTGCATTTTCGGAGCGGTGACTTTAGCCACAGCGTGGCTGCTGCGAAGTTCCCACGGCTACCAGTAGGACTTTTATGTGGGAAATCTGTGGGCAGCAGGGAGCCTCCCTGCTTGTATCAATAGGAACTTCCCAAGCGCCTCAGACTGACATTTTCTCAGCCCGGGATCGGAGCACACATGCTCTCATTTAGAGCTCCCTTCTCCGAAGCTGAAAGACATGTGTGATCATTTTAGCTCCGGCAGTTTTCTAGCAGGCCTTCTGCACACAGAGAAATCCTGTGCAAATGGGATTTTTTCTCTTCAGCCAGCAGAAACCCCATCCTGCAAACTGCAGGAGATGCCAGCCAGGGCCACGTTGACCCCAGGCCCCCATCGTGTTGAAGATCACGGAGGAAGCATATAAGAGTCCCACCAGTGTGGATGCTGCACTGCAGACCTCCCCTCTCAAACTTTTTGAAATTTGGGGTGCACAGAGCATCCCTGCAGTGTGCCTCAGCACCACAGAGACATTATTTTTCCTTCTTTCTGCATGTCTGCTGGGGCTGTCAGGCCACCGCCAGCAGTCATCCTGTCCCACAAGAGTTTCCCAGCCTTTCGCATCACAGCCATGCATTCCAGAGATGGCCAGACACATAAATACATCTTCTTGCACACTGGAGGACTTTCTGCAGCTGGATAAAAGAGCATGTTAAAAGCATATACATTGTCTCCACCAGTCAAAAAAAAGAAAAAAAAAAAAAAGGTTGAATTTTTGTTCTCAGAAGACAGAAATGCAGTGGGAGGGCAATGGGCATGTTGTACAGCTTTGGATTTATTAAAGATAATATATTGCAGGGAAAAATCAGCTGTGGTGGGACACTATGTTTACTGGATGTTTAGAGAAGACCACACAACCCACAAACACGACAGGACCACGCTCAATGATCATATCTCACTATCACTTCCTATTTGCAGAACTGTAATTGTGGGAATTCTTAAGGTCCATAATCACTAAAAGTGGATATCTGAACTCAGAAACCAGGGAGGCAGAAGCCCTCAAGGAATTGTTTTCCACTTCAGTTAAAAGAAAAGTCTGAATTCTTTGTCAATGAGAGATGGTCCAGTTTTGCAGCATTAGATTTAGTAAAAGAAACACCTGGCCGCCTATCTGTAACAGAGCGGAGTCTGATGAGAACAGAGGGCAGAGATTATCACTCACTTATCATGTGTAAGGATTTCATTGATGCACATCATTCCAGTACAAACTGGTAATAACTGTTCAGGGTTGCCCAGAGGAGCTGTGGATGCTGCATTCCTGTAGGTGTTCTCGGCCAGGTGAGATGGGGCTTTGGGCATTTGGTCTGCTGAGAGATGTCCCTGCTACACGTAGCTCAGAGGGTTTGAAATGGAAAAGAAATGGGAATATGTTTGCTGTTGTTGCAGCTAGAATAAGCAAGGTGTAAGTGTGGTGAGGTTTGTAGCAGAAGCTAGTATCTTCCTCCAAACAAGATATGCTGAGGGGAAAAGAAGTAATAATAACCTTTCTCCAGCTCCAAACTATCATCTCTCCATATCTTGATGGCATTTGATAAGCTTTCAGTGTCAGTCAGAAAGAAAAACATGTATACATTGCTGCTATGGCAAAAATCCTGCTATACACCATCACCAATGGCTGGTGCAAGAAGACCAAAATGTTCTCTCTGATATTGTCAAGTGGCCCAGTTCTGTAAGGTGGTTTCAGTGTCTGTGCATGCACATCTGTGCCCTTCTCCTTTAGAAAGCTGCTAACACCTTATCCAAGCAAGCTAAATGCAAAAGAGGACTCAAAGCAATTCTTTTCTAAAATCTGTTTGAAAATAATCAACAAAAGAGGAGAGAATAAACATACAATGTCTACAAGCACCCCAATTGAAAGTAGGGCTGTGGTGTGAACCTATGTTACTATGTCACCAAGATCACTGCAGGGGGAAGGAGCCATAATGTTTCAACACAGAGAATGGCATCAACAACAGCTTGTGCTCACCCATTATACAAGCCCATGGCACTCCAGTAGACATGATGCTTCACCAATCCCTTATTGACATGAAGAGCACGTTCACAGAATAACTGAATCATTATGACTGGAAAAGATAACTACCCGGTCCAACCATCAACCCATCACAACCAGGGCCACTAAGCCACGTCACTCATATCCAGAATATGGAGTTGGGGATGGGGTTTTGCTGGTGAGAGGAGCTAAAAAATGAGAAATGTGCCAAATAAAATGAAGAAGCAGCAAAAATGGGATAAAAGATGAGGAGAGCAGGTCAACAGGTTGGTCTCACTCTGCAAAACTTGTAAAGGCTTCTTGGTGTCGAGTCATGTGAAGGGAAAGTGGGTGGCTCTTGAGACACAGTAAAAATGAGAATTAACTCACCTACTAAATTCTCAGTCATCTTCCTCTTACAACCACTGCCAGGAAGTCTGATTAATCAGTCTAAGTTTAAATAGAACAAAAAAAAAACCAAAAAAACAAAAAAAAAAAACCTATGTTCTCTGACTGGTCCACGAGGAAACCATGAATTTGCTCTTTTAATAATTAAAAGTGACCCAGCAGGTTTTCAAGAGCAATCATCTCTCATTCAGAGAATAAAATCTTCTCCACCCATGTACATGGAATCCACTGCATTCTCTGCCCAGATAATCGCATTGTTTTGCCCACTTGGATGAAGTTTCATTTTGCGAGGTGGTTCCTCAAATGCCACTTGTTTTTCTGCTGAGAAAGTACTGTGTAAAATCATTCCAATGATGGAAAAGTAGAAATGTTTTAACTACCTAATTGGTCATCTTTTGCAGATTTCTATGGAAGAAAAAAGAAGTTCATTGCCACTGCCAACACAAGATGAATATTTTGCTGAGTATGACTGGCAAAATTTCCACCCCAAGTACACTGCAGTAGGAGACATGTCTCACAAGTTTGTGCTTGATTTCTTGCTGTACAAAACCCATGTACACATGTACACAGCTCATGCTGTGTAAGCTTTGACTTTCAAAGCCAGATTTCTATGTATCTTCACCTTTGGATATTCTCAATGCATCTACTTCACTGAATGGGAGAAATATCATTAATATCTGTGTCTTCAGAGTTCTCCTCCAGGTTACACCTGAGATGAAGCTCTCAAGACACTGTGTGGGGAAAGGCTCCACCACATTTAATCCCCTGGAGTACTTCATGCAAGTCAGTGAGAGTAACTCTAATGCAAAATGAGCAGAGGAGGCAGAAATGAGTCTGCAGGCAAAACCCTAGTGAGTCAAAGTGTCCCTCAGCGATGACATCAAATTGCTGGTAGAGGTGAGGCAGCCCAAACACCATGAGGAAGGTTGGGACTCCTTGGTGTCTGTGGGGGTTTCTTTCAGATATGAGCACAGTCTAAAATCTAAAGTCCATAAAAATCTTTCAGTCACTCTGGCTCTAAGAGAGAAGAGAAGATTTTGGTACTGAGTTTGAACGTACCAGAGCAACTGATTGGCAGTGCCACAATGGAAAGAAAAAGGAAGCAGAGCTGAAGAAACTTCTGAGAAATGTAAAAAACAGCTAACTGGACAGGAACTGAACAAGTTATCAAGTGTTATGGGAAGAGGCTGGTTCCTACAGGTATGTCCCATGCAGCCTTTCTGTTTATAAAGTATGTATCAGCACTCCAGTAATCAGGCCTGGACATTTGGGGTTGGAACTAGGTGATCTTTGAGTCCCTTCCAACCCAAGGCATTCTATGATTCAAGTTATTCTATTAGGATTAAGCTACTGGACATGAGAAAGCATATACTTTAACAGTGTCTGTAAATGAAAGGCATCATGGAGTTGAGAAATTGCACATCTTTGTTACATAACAGCACAACTAAAAACAAATAATGTATTACTTCATATGGCCATCTCCAGAATTTCATCAAGACCAATTTCATGCTCAAAATCTCACTAGCCTTTGCCTGCTATCACATAGAGAAAAGGGAAATTAGTGCACTCTTTTTCATTTTTCAGAACAAAAGCACAAGCTTTGAAGCGCTGCCTTTGTGAAAGAAACAGTTGTGGCCTGCTAAAACAAGCAGTACTGAAAAGGTTAACTAATTTGGTTTCCTTGATAAGTTTATCTATGATCAGAACTGAGTCATACAGAAAATACTCCTACAAGATTTGACCTTTTACTTGTATCCCACACTGAGATAATATTATACTTAAAATGGATATCAATAAGAACTTTGTTTTAAAAACTATATTTAAAATAAATTACTTTTAAATAACAGAAACTGTTTTCAATTAGCCCTGTTAAAGGAAATCAACTAGAAAGTTATGTATGCTTTTTTATTTTCTTTATATAAATTATACCCAGGAGTCCTATGATAGCAGCACTATACAAACTATGCACTACCTTTATATTTATTTCTTATCAAAATAAACTTAACAAATTAGATTTGTTTTTACAGCACTTTATATCCAATAATGACAATGTTGTATTGGTCCCAGGATAAAAACAATGAAAGTAGCAGCTGAATGGTATTTTTATTAAGAGTTAACAAAAATGTCCTGTGCAAACACAGTGTATAAAGAAAATTAATTCCATAATTCCTTATGATGAAGGCGTCCCTCTCTTTTTTCTTTTTTTCTCACAATATCAATCTCATTTGGAAAGATCATTTTAAGGGGAAAACTGTAAGTTTTAACATGACTTACTCAGCAAAATGATATAGCTGAACTTAAACATTGCTGACTGCTACGATTTAATATTAGGACCTGGCAAATGTTATGATAACTTAATACTTTTTAAAAGAAAACTTGTTTGTTACTGAAGATTTTGGGAGCTCAGAAGAAATATAATCTAAAAAAATAACACAGCTAAAGATCCAAAGAGAGGTCTCTTCTTTTTCCCATTTTTTCCATTTCCTTTACCTTGAGCTGGTTCCTCCATGCGAGCACATTTAAAGGCCTTTTACTGGTGGCAGATTCAAATATCTCTGAGATATTCACCATACAAATTCAGCAAGAGTCCAGGTTTTCCTCCAGCAGTGGAAAAATGGCAGGGCTAATAGTCTGGGGTTTGTTACTAAAAATGAGTCCTCACACCAAAAAAATAAAAATAAAAAAATAAAAAAATTAAAAAAACATTGTTTAGAACATGTGGTTTGCTGCTATTAAGTTAACAGTGGAAAATCTCATTACTTTTAATTTTATTTTGTGGTGGGATTGTTTTGTAGACTGTGGCAGATTTTCTCTTAAGTAGAGCCTCTCCTCCTACCTTGCAAGCAGCTCTTTGCACAGCTCGCCTCAGTGTTTCAGGTCAAAGTGTTGAATTAAAAAAAGAAAACAGATGTTTCCCCATGTGTGCCTCTCATGTGCCATCCTCTCCAGCTCTTGCTCTGACAGAGGAGTGTTCCAAAGAAGACCCTGGGCTGAGGGTGTTCTCCATGCAATGCTAAGAACATATCTGTTCCTATTGAAAGCTCCAAAGGGGCAAATAAGGCATCGGACCAATCCTGATGTCACCTCTATGCAGCAAGCCCTGTGAAGAAGCAAGGTGTAACATGGGTGGATGAAACTGGAGCTCAAAGTGGCCAGAGTAGAAAAGAGAAGATTCTAATTGCAATTGCAGATTGTCATTGTAATTGGATTTCTTGTCAAAGTTCGGAAGCCTCTCATCTGATTTCTGACTTTGGATTGAAGCTACAATTATTTATGAGAATAGAGGACCAAATGTGCAATTTGAGGTGAAAATATTGCCAAGGCAGAAGCCTTGCTCAGAGCTTAAAAGCTTCTATATACAAACATATATATATATCCTACTTATTGTGACTCAAATCTGAAACTATTATGGTTTAAAATATCAAGTGAGATTCAGGGTCACATAATATTTGCTTTCCATCAACAGCCCAGTGGATTCCCCTGTAACATATGCTTGCACATGACAAGGCTCACTCTCGTGCAGAGGTGAGCCATTACATTGTAAATTCCATTTGCAATACAATCCTTACGTAACTCAGCTTGTGTATTTCCAGATAGCCTTTTATTTTCAAGTTCAGCCATTCCCCTGGCACTCAGCACTTTTCCAGGTCCTGGTTTGTCATGAGAATTTGACATCAGCTTCCTGAATAAACAAAATATATGCACATAAGATCACTGATGATCAGACACTATATTTCTTTTGAACATCTCTCTAGTCCCCACTTCTTAACAAAGCTGCCAGAAACTGAGCTCTGCATTCAGATGATGACTCACCCAGCCCCGCTGCTGCCAGGGTCTCACTTTTCCATCAGTGGTCATTCTGGGAGCTCAAGTCAGTCTCTCAATATTTTTTTGGAAATCAGGGAAGGAAAAGGATCAGCTGCTCAGTGAATACAGGTCTTATGGGGAGTGGCTGAGGAAACTGGGATTGTTTAGACTGGAGAAGAGGAGGCTCAGGAGAGAGCCTTATTGCTCTCTACAACTCCCTGAAAGGAGGTCATGGCAAGGTGGGGGTCAGCCTCTTCTTCCAGACAACAGCAATAGGATGAGAGAGAATGGCCTCAAGTTGCACCAGGGGAGATTCAGGATGGATATTAGGAAGAACTTCTCCCCAGAAAGAGTGGTAAAGCATTGGAACAGGCTGCCCAGGAAGGCACTGTCCCAGGAGGTGTTAAAGAATCATGTAGATGTGGCACTGAGGGACATAGCTAGTGGGTATGATGAGGATGAGTTGGTGGTTGGACTAAATGGTCCTAGAGGTTTTCCAACCTTAATGATTCCATGAAGGGAGGAACTCTGACTAGTCTGAATTCCCAAACACTCAACAGTGCTCGGCTAGAAGTGCCACTGTATGGGCACAGCTCGTATGTTTGCTTCTATCCAGCTGCACTATGATTTTACAAAAAGCTAAAGCAAAGCAGAGGGCTGCTCATTGCTTCATTTTGAATAAGAGTGCCTGGGGAGTAGGCGTCTGATGTTTGCAGTGGCATGAGCACCTGCAGTTTGTGGGCTAGTGTGGAGGAGCAGCAGAAGTTCAGCATCTCTGCAACATCAGGCCTTGAACTAAACACACATGATTTCAAAGATGACTTTCCAGGGGCGCAGTGAGTGGCTGCTGCCATTTCAAGAGTGGGTGCCATTTAGAGCATTATCAGAGGTTTAGGAAATGAATTCAGAGCTGGATATGAAAACATATCGATCATCGCCTTAGAGATGAACAAAAGTTAAATGTGACCAGGCTGAGACAGAAAAACATTCATCTCTTGACAGATGTCCAAAGTACCAGCTGAGACTGAGAGCAAGCACTGAGACGGTGTGATGCTTTGGAGCTGCACTACCCATAGTGAAACCAGCTCAATTTTGACATCTGCTACATGTGCAATTTAAAAGTGAACTTGCAAAATGGGGATTATTTTGAGAGCTAAGTGAAACTAGCTTGTTCAGTCTGTAGAGCTCTTGGGTTCACTTTCTTACGTTTTACTTTGTACAGTTCTATACACCAGGAGTTTTGCTTTGAGTTTTAGGTTGAAACAAAGCAAAACTGATCACAAAGCACTGCATTTTGATTTTTCAGATTGAAATTAGGTCTCACACAGAAATTTTCAAAAGCCAAAGTGCAGAGCATTGGGAGCCTGCGTTTCAGCCCGGTCCGTTTCCAAGCTGTCAGCCTGAGGCTCAGAGCCAAGTTTTCCTTACGTGCACTGATGCTGAGAGCTGCCTTCTCTGTGCAGTCCCACATCCACACAAAACTCCCTAAAACCACCCGATTCTGCAGTTTCTTCCAGGAATAATAGGTGAAGCCATCCCAGCGTTGTCAGATTTAACTAACGTCAAATAGTGCCAAGTTAGTAATTGCTACCTTCAATAGATTTGTTTCTAGCTAAGTCCACGAAAATTATTACAAAAGCACATAAATCCCGAGCTACAGTTAGCACTATTTTCTGCTAGAACGAAAGCCGCATGCTTACCTTTATTATAATAGACATGTCTTGCCAAAAGCAGTAGGGCAGAGTGTCCAAAACACCCTCCTGAAGAAAGCTTTGAAGAAACACCTACTTAAACATACTTTCAGCCTTTATTTTATCCACTTTGCACATTTATTTTCTTAGCAGCCCTCGAGCCCAATGGTTAACACGTTGGATTATCGTTCTTACTGGCCACAGAAAATCATTTCTGTCTCACTTACAACAGAGCTTATTATCATACTTCCATGCTCATCATTTAACTTTCCACTATATTAATAACCCCGGGCCGGTTTTACCCAGCGAGCAACCTAAACCTTCTGACTTTGACAGAAACTTTGTGTGCTTATTTCTCTTTCTAACCATCAAAGAAGGTCACTGAACTACCCTAGGTATCAGCATTTTTCCTGTGTGATTCACTCACACCAAGCAAACCCTCTAGACCAACATTTCTTCCGTTTCTGAATTTGTACTTAACCAATAGGATCAACAGGCCCCCTTCTCCGTGGGTGGTGATAATGTCAGTACACCACTGCCCAAATAACCTTTCTCTATAGGGAAATGCTAACATTTAATTCTTTAAATTTAAACCACATGTATTTTGGTCTCATAACCGTACTCTGCATTAACTGCCTTTTGTTATTAATTTGTATCACTAAAAACCCTAATGAAACCGGTTATTTAAATTGGAAATGTTAAGTGCAGTAGACATCTAAAATTTGGGTATGAGCTATAATACATCAAAATATTTAAATAGTAACTAAATATTTTACCTAACCATTGTAAACACATTTGCAGAATTAATAATGACACAGCCCTGCGTATGTTCAATGTAAAGCCACGTCTCCAAAGAGCTGTTCTCTTCAGTCCTTTGCAGGGAACATAAGCAACAGCCAGAGAGGCTTTTGAATGGTTTCTATCAGTTACCTTCATCTTACCCAGAAACAAAAAGTGCCATTTAAGTACTGCGTATGTGAGACCTCCGCTAAGGAGAATAAATTACGTGTGAGTTGGCCACATGCTATTTTCCTCCTGGTGTTCTCTGAAAGAGACACTGCCACTGTATACAGTCCTTACAAACATTGCCGTGGGGTGACCACAAACACACAGCTGCCAGCACAGTGCAAATACTGACATTTGGGACCAGGACTCAGGGACTCTTATTCAGACAACAGGAAAACGAGATAATTCCTCAGCAAAATGTAACACAATTGAAAATGTTTAAAAAAAAAAAAAAAGAAAAGAAAAGAACAAACAGTCAAATTAGGTCTTAAAAATTCGTGGGGAGGAGGGTAAATTTTTAAATTTCTTCAGTATTAACACATGATCTAGATAATGGTTGCATCGCCCTCTGCTTACAGTTATTATTCTAATTACATGTTTCGTGTCTCAGCATAAAGACTTAGAAAACCTTAAACTGCCGATCACAGAGTTTCGATACCAGTCCATTATTTTTTGAATTGCCTTTTTCAAAGCATCCGCTGCCTCCCAGGTGCAGATTTACACCATCTTCTTTGTTTTTTAAATAGGAATTCTGTAACTCATTCCACAAGCCAAACAGTTCACTACTGCAGAATCTTCTTCTGGACCAAAATCACTGAATCATAGAATCATAGAATTGCTCCGGTTGAAAAAGATGTTCAAAACCATCGAGTCCAACCATGACGTAACCATACTACCCTAACTCTAACAACTCTCCACTACATCACGTCCCTGAGCACCGCATCCAAATGGTTTTTAAACACATCCAGGGATGGTGACTCAACCACCTCCCCAGGAAGCCTATTCCATTGCTTAACAACCCTTTCTGTAAAGAAATGTTTCCTGATATCCAACCTAAATCTTCCCTGGCTCAACTTGAAGCCCATCTTTCCCTATTCTGTCTTGGAGAGCTCACTGGGGCTGGTAAATCATACAAAAAACAGCAGTCATTGAAAGTGGCTGCAGTAACAAGAGGCATCCTTGGGGCTTGGTCACCGATTTCAGGATGCTTAGGTTGCAGCTCTCCATGGCTTCCTATAATTCTTTCCCATCTCACAGTTTTTCGGTTATATAATTCCCAGTCCATAAAATGCTGTTGCACACTCTGGGATTTGGTAAAAATGTTCAAAATACCATTGCTCCCTTCTAAAGAGACAAACCAGTCCTGGTTCTCTGTAGGAGTGTTCCTGTACCTTCCTCCTGCTCAGACTGCTGGCATGAGTGATGCGAGGAGAATGTTTGTTTCTCATCTCACACAACCACTGCTGCTGTGCCTGGGGGTTCATCCTGGAAAAGAATCATACAGACTCAGTAAAGAAAAAAAGACTGAACAAGAATAATTTTTCTGCTTCATTTGCAAATTATAGAATTAATATTTACACGATTAAACCCGATTTCCTGATTGCTTTGTGGGTCACCCTACACCATGCTATTTTCTGTAACAATTTGACTTTTAAACTTCTGCAACAATAATCCAAATTCCTGTCGATCATAATGCTACTGACCGACAAAAAACAGTTCATGGGAAAGTTTTATCTGCCTATACAATCCTCATTGATTGCCTGTAGTGAATTTCACACACAGTTTGCTACCCTCTCACAATTTTAGCTTCATTATGAGTTATAGATTTATGCACTATGTTGTTTTTATATGTTATATTCTAGAAGAACATTCAGTTCAGCATTGTACAATGCCCATATAACCACACCAACTAATATATTCAAGGTTTTTAACTTCCCTCCTATTCAGCAGACCATCAAAAATGAACCTGATTAACATAGCTTTGTAATTACTGCATGTATTTCTCTAACTCTGTGTAGCTGAGTGCCTGGTACCTGAAGTTACCACTTTCTTCATCAATATTAGTTTGCTGCATCATGCCCCAATCTGAGGAATTATGCTTACTTTTTCCAGACTCCCAACACTGTTGAACCTCCAACCACTGTATTCTTGCTGGGAAGCCCCATTTTCTCAGTCAGAGCCTGCACGCATCATCTGCAAGGGAAAGATGGACTGTTCAGTGCCCCAAGCCCTGAGCCTCACAGCTGTCTTCTTGTGCTCTCCCGCAGCATCAGCATCTCCCCACCCGCATACGGGTTCAGCTCAGACACCTTAATTCAAAACAGACCTTTGATGGCATCCTGTTAAACACAATAACCCTCTACTTGCTAGATACGGAATTACTTTCCTGCCCCTACTCCTTGTTAAACATGGATAAAACACCTTAGGTGGAATTACTTTCACAGCTGTGCCACCTTTGACTTTGTTAAGCCTTTATAAAGGTGTATTGCTGGTTTTTTTTTTTTACAGTGTTCTTCTCCAGCTGTATCAAAGTTCAGATGCCCACAGGAAGGTACCCAATGCCCTCTGGAGCAACCCAGAGTATCTGCAGCACCTGTAGTGGGTTGACAATGACAGCGTGGGACCTACAGGAGATCTGCACCACTGAACTGTCAGCAAGAGGCCAGCTGGGATTCCCCAGGGGCTCCAAAGCGACACAGGGCAATGCTTAGGCACATGCATTTCTTCCAAAATTAACACAATGAAGTATAAAATAAAGGCAAAAAAGTAACTAAACAAAAATTAATATGATCGCTTAACTAAAAGCTGGGAAAATAATACTCCAAAGATATAATTTCACTTTGATATGCAGAATAAATCCCATACCTACCTGTATAAAAGCCAGTTGTAGATAATTGCTGCAAATCATCCAGGTCCCATAAAAATAAAGCGCATAATGGAATAGCTAAATTCACTGCACTTTGATGCTCTTTTTACTTCATATTTTAGAAGACTGATACATTTTTAAAGTTAAATACTGAAAACAATAATTGCTTTGAACTATTCTAGAGTGAACTTTTTTAATTCTAAGTACATATGCTATTTTTTCTCATTCAGCAACAGTGTTTTATACTGTCCAAAAGAAAAGCATTGTGACATTTGTATTTAAATAATTTATTGAAAAAGATATGGACGCCTACGGCACAATTATTTCCCATCACTTCATAGTAAGTCCAAATTTTGAAAACATAAAATTAATTCACATCATAATGTATTCCTCAGAGCCAAACCTTGGAGATTGTTCTCATCTTTCCCCTGGATAAATTCCTTCCAGTACCTAAAGGGAGACTGCAGGAAAGCTGGGGAGGGAGACTGTAGTGATAGGACAATGGATAATGCCTTTAAAAAAGGGGCATAAAAGAGGGGAGATTTAGATTAGACATTGGGAAGAAATTCTTCACTATGAGGGTAGTGAGGCACTGCCACAGCTGTGGGTGCCCCATTCCTGGAGGCACTCAAGGCTGGGTTGCATGGGGCCCTGGGCAGCCTGAGCTGCTGGCTGGCACTGCCCATGGCAAGGGGCTGGGATTGGGTGGGCTTTAAGGTCCCTTCCAACACAAGCCATTCTGTGATACTATGAAATTTAGGCTGAAAGACAGAGCTATTTATATTCAGAACTATTTATAATCATCAGAGCTGTAATGGGTTGGAACAAACCTCGAGTGGAATACAAGGTTGGGCAGTACACCTCCTGCATGGATTTTTCAGCAAGTTTGGTTTTAACAGCCAGAAGACCAGACTCAGCAGACCTGGAGTCCTCAAGCAATAAGCAGTGATGTCTTGATTCTTCATAATTCTGGCACAGCTTTCTCAGTGTTGTTATCAAAATTATGCTCTTTATATTAAAGGAATCTGCATCTAATAACCAGGTGAACACTTAAGAGGTGACATAACTCTCATTTTAATAGGCATCAAAATGATTGCGTGATTCTCAAGTTTTATTTATAAAGTAGAAAGTGAAACTCTACTGTTCTTTACTTCAGACTCAATCTGAAGCAATTCTGCTGATTTCAGTTGCTTCAGTGAGTTTACTTCAAGCTTTTATCAAAGTAAATGAGATTTGCATTCATCACCTTATTCTGTATGCCCTTTGGGGGAACTAAAGCCCAAAGCCCATCATAAAAACTGATGATTATCACTACTTGATAGTCATCATGGGAGGAGAGTTCACAGTGGTGAAGGTGACACATGCAACTGCAAAAGGCAGGAGACATCATTAACCAGGCATTGGTTTGCTTCAACCATCCTCTGCCCTCTGTTCGTTATATGGCAGGGTTACGCAGTGCAAAGATTCTGAGAAAATATTCTCACAGTCTGCTTCAACGTAGACCAGCCAACTTTGTCTTGGTTTTTATTTGGAGTAACGTATCCTTCAAAAGCTTTATTTTAAAGCAAACTTTTTTTTTTTTTTTTCTGTCACGGCCAAATTCTCCACTTCTGGGATTCACAATATTTTCCTTTTTCCAGAATGACACCTGCTGGTGGGAGAAGCATGGATGAATTACAGATATTCTGTGATTCAATAGCAGCTAACCTAACCATACTCTCTGAGCGTGCTCATCACCTGTGTCCAGTAAACTCTTGATAATAAAGATCTGGAAATGTAAGGATACTATAAGGAGCATGTTGTAGAAGCAACATAGTTTTCAAATCTGATTTAATATTTGCTCTTATTAAATCACTAAGATACCATCCACCAAAGCGTTGCTTCAGTGGTGTTTCAGTGTCATATCCTAGTACTATTTTGGGAAGCCCTCAGCATGGATATGTCAAATTGAGGTGAAAGCCTGAACGAAATCCTTCCTATCCTATGCAAAAAGCTGCTGTGCTGCTTCAGACCTTTCAGTGTGAGTAAAACCAGCTGCTAACGCTATTATTGGTGCTTAACACTCCAGAAGATTAGCATCTCAAAGAGAAGCATTATGCACATGTCCCTCAACTGGTATACGAGGACATAGCTAGGAGAGACAGAAAGCAAGCTGTACCTTTGCCAAAACGATGACAAATGCTCCTCAATATGCCAGGCAGCATTAGGATCTGTAATGGATTTCTGTACCCACAGCACCTCTAATGTCTGGGGCTGCTGGAGAAGATTCCAGCTATAATGGAGCCGGACTTGAGCTTTTCATGCTTTCAGCACATTCACAGCAATATTTCCAAAAGTGATTTCCAATGCTCGAAACATCCTCACTGTGGATGCACAATTTTATCTCCTTTTTCTGAGACGCTAACTACCCAAAATCCCCTGTGATGGCAAGCTAAAGTGGAGGTGCCCAGGACCCTGAAGAAAACATATATATTGGACTACGAAAAATCTAGAAATCTGAATTATTGAAGCTACTCTCAGATAATTGCAGACAGTAACTTGTGGTCATGTACTAAATCATATTTTGAGACCTGTATGATTTGAGCCCAACTTATGAAGAAATATTTGTGAAAAAAATGTCCAACTAAAAAGAAAACAGTATCAGAAATTAAATTCAGAACTAGAATTCAATGAATTCTTTTGAATTATTTGCAAGGCAAATGTAGAATCATAGAATGGTTTGGGTTGGAAGGGACCTTAAAGGTCATCTAGTTCCAATCCCCTGCTATAGGCAGGGACACCTCCCTCTAGACCAGGTTGCTCAAAGCCCCATCCAGCCTGGCCTTGAATGCTTCCAGGGAGGGGGCATCCACAGCCTCTCTGGGCAACCTGTCCCAGTATCTCTCCAACCTCACAGTAAAGAATTCTTCCTAATATCTAGCCTAATTCTACCTCTTCCAATTTAAAGCCATTTCCACTTGTTCTATTGCTCCATGCCCCTATAAAAAGTCCCTCCCCAGCTTTCCTGTAAGCCTTCAGGTACTGGAAGGCTGCTATAAAATCCCCCTGCAGCCTTCTCTTCTCCATGCTGAACAGCCCCAGCTCTCTCAGCCTGTCCTTGTAGGAGAGGTGCTCCAGCCCTCTGATCACCTTCCTGGCCCTCCTCTGGCCCTGCTCCAACAGCTCCATGTCCTTCTTATGCTGGGGTCCCCAAAACTGGACACACATTCAAGTGTGTTCCTCTTGAGTAAATCATTAAAATATAGGTAATGTTATGGCATACCTCATCACAATGCCAGAAGGCAAATTCTGTGCTGATTAGAGAATTAGAATGCAACTTAGGAGCTTTGGCTTGGATTCCTGGATTTGTCACTGGCCTCCTATATAACTCTGAGCGGACAGCTTCACATCTCTGTTCCTCCAGTTCTTCCATCTGTGAAAAGACAATAACATTTTTATGTTTTATGATTTATGAAGATAGTTATGTGACGGATTTCCAAAGATTACTTTTATTTTGGAAAATGCAAGCACATGAAAAAAGGGGTATATTGCTGTAAACTCACTGGATAATAGGAGACACATGAGGCTGTTTGCTTCAACAGATACTTCAGAGATAGAGTTTCTTCAGACGTATTCCTTGTAAAATTCATCATGTCCAGCCAATGGTTGCACATACTTCTGGTTTTAGAGCCCTTGTTTGCCATGGCAAATGAAATACATGCATGTTATAGAAACAGCCCAGAATTCAAATAAGCCTCTGCAAAAGGATGAGAGCTCTGAATTTGGTCAAATTTTCCTGCTCTCTTAACTCAGCCTATTGAACTCACACTGAATGGAATAACCTTACCGTTGGAACCCCTTCCACATCCTTATCCTTCTATTCTACCTAAGACATTCTGAACTTCTACCGTCAGTAGTCACCAAGTTACCAAGTATTTGTCCCAGAAGGACAAACGCTACGTAACTGGACATTACTTACCTATCACCAACCTGAACAGCAGTGCCTCTGCACAGAGGAAGTAAGAATGCTCCAGAGCATTGCATATATTTGTATTTCTCTTCTTTATTGCCTTTTTTTCCCCTTTCTATTCTCTCTCACTTTCTTTCATTTGGGTTCTTTGCCATCTTATAACCCTACCCTGAGCACCAGAATGACAGTTATTGATTCTCCATCTGAAAACATATACTTTCAGCAGAAGCATCATATATTTTAAACTCTGTTAAGAGAAAAACAGGTAATCCACGCTGTAGTCTGAATCCACACAGGACCACTAAACACTGCACACTGTGCAGGATGTAATATCAATTCATGGAGAGAAAAATACATAACAACCTCACCCAAACTAACTGCAGGTAAATTCAATTAGAGAATTGCACCTTCACTTCTCCCCACTTCCTCTCTTTCTACTTCACTACTTCTCTCCCTTCTCCGCAGAGAAAAAGAAATATTAAATACTTTGCTGTACCACAGCAAATTCTGCACTGAGATCCAGAGAGGTTAGATTTACAATATGTCCTTTTTCCATTAAATCAAAAAGTTCCAGATTTGCATGTCATTTTCACACTTTTTTTTTTCCAAAATTGATTATTTCAATACTTCTTTCTATTTACTAAGTACATTTTTTTTCCTCCAAGATCTGTTTTGAAGACTTGCGCCCTTGATCTTTTTACCCAGATTAACAAACCTGCTCTTGTCGCAGTGACTCTTCCTTTCTTGTAAGACACTCAGGCATGTGGTTTCATACACCTATTTTGTCTGAATTCTGGATTAACATCTACCCCACTCCACTGACTTGAGTATCCAGACTTTGCCCTATTTTTTCATCATTTTAGCCTGGAGGTCCAACGCAGATTCTATTTCATCTTACCCCTGCCTTCAGTGCAGAGCAGCCTTCCCCTCTTCCTCAGTGTTTTCTAGATGAAGAAGCTTTTGCTATTTCCTTCCATTGGTTCTTACTTCATTCCTACTCATCCTGCTCTCTGACTCATCACTTTCTTTGTCGATTCCTCTTCTGTCTTTGCACTACCTACAGATGTATTTTCACTGGTGATTGCCCATCAAATTAAATAAGGTGCTCTCACCATTACCATTTTTTCCTTTGTTTTGTATACACATTCTGGATAGTTTTTACACTTGAGGGAAAAAAAGAAATAGCCTCTGCAGTTCAGCTCCTTGATTCTTCTTAATGCGGATGACTTCAACAGTTAATTCATGTAGCTTATCAAAACTTTTTATCTTCAAAATAAGGAACCTTAACTACAGTTCTGCCTCTATTTAGTCTTCTATTTAATGCAAATGCAATAGGCTTGTGAGTATTTGTTTCCAACTTCCTTATATGTTGTTTTTTCTTTTCTTTTTTTCATGGTCTTCATCAAAAGTAAATCTAAAATAGGTTCAGTTGAGAAGTCATTTGGTTACCTACTCTATCTATAGGTACATGGGCCCTACCTTGAGAAGTAAGGCCCTACTTCTGCATGTCTTTCACTAGAGATCACAGAATGAATCATAGAATCATAGAAAGGCCTGAGTTGAAAAAGACCACAATGATCATCTAGTTTCAATCCCCCTGCCATGGGCAGGGTAGCCAACTTCTAGACCAGGCTGTCCAGAGCCACATCCAGCCTGGTCTTGAAATACAGAGATACATGTCTGTGTGAGATACAGATGAGAAACATCTAGGAAATACAAATCTTCCCAAAATATGTCATTTCCATTTGTATTTATTCGTCTAATTATACTATTTGCGACCTGATGATAAGGATGGAATGAGAGCTGCAGCATCGATCCAGAATGATCCCTACTTGTTCTAACTAATGTTTCTCAAAGGAATGTTAACACAAATTTTGTGTTCAGCCAGCAACAAGTCCGTTCTTTTATTTTTTTTTCTGAGGGACAATTTGAGACAAATTATTTTTTTCTTTTAGAAAGCCAGTATATAAAATTTTCAACTCCCAAAGCAAACGTATCATTAGATAGCACAAAACCTAGGTCTGCTGGACTCCTGGCTGCCCTAACACTGGTGTACTTCAAAAAAAGCAGCTGCCCAGCAGTGAGGAAGCCTCAGAGCTGGATATCTGAAAGGGGTAACAAGTCTGAGAATCTGGGAGGCCTGGAGGGGAGAACCAGGTAGGTTTGAGCCCCCACCAGCCTGGGAGGAGGGAGCTGGAGAGCTGCAAGCCCTCTCCACAGATATGGAGGGAGCTGGCTGAGCTGAGGCAAAATTATTCCTTTCTAATGGTGTTCTGTTCTAATAGATTGGAGCCCACCCTAAAAGTGAGCTCTCCCACCGTCACGTCCCATTGCACCTTTGCTCAGAGCATCTCAGAGGCTGGCCCAGCAGGGACCCAAATGCCCCCATCTGCTCCTCTGGGGTTTCACTGCCATACCTTGGAACATTAAAGTGGCCATTTCCAGCCCTTTCCCACTGGGAACTTTTTGACACTGCTCTTCCCTACAGAGCAATAGCATTTCCAGTTACCACTAAAATATGTAAAACTTTCACAAGCATTAAAAATGTGAAGCAAGAGCAGCATTTCAGCCACCAGATGAGTAATACCTCTGAAGAAGACTTAACAAAAAGTTTGTGGGAATTTTTGTCCAGCTTTATTTACTGCTACAAATTGCTTACCAGACCGAGCCTGTTCAGACTGCTGTGCTTGTTACACCAGCAGAAAAACAGCTTTAACTCTGCAAGCCCTTTTTTTCTTGCAGTGTACTTTCACTCACTTTCACTAACACGATACAAAAATGATGCCTTGGGATTACAATTGCGTGATGGAAACTTTTTACTACACTTCAGTGAACCTTAAGGGAAAACACATACATATATATACTGTGGATATTATGTGGATTTCCAGGAACCCTGTCAAAATTATCTCATGAAACGTTAAAAAAAAAAAAAAGACAACTAGAAAGAAAACTGCTTCATTAACTTCTTCCATTACTCACACCAACGGGTAGATGTAAGACCAAAACTAAAAGCATTATTTTCAAAAGCCTTTTGAAAATGTGGCTGGGTTTCCTACCCTCTTACCTCTGTGAGCCATGCAGAGAATGAGTAGTCCGTGATCTTCTGAGCATCAAAACACCACCTAAAGCAGCAATGTAATTCCAGATTACGTCCAAAATGTCGAATTGTTTAATCCATGCACAAACCACAGTGTACTTTGTTATACATCTGGGAAAAAAAAAAATAAAAAAGAAAGAGAAAGAAAGAAAAAAAAAATTAGGGTATGATGAAACAGAAAACTCTCTTTGTGGTTTTTTGTATATCATCCTTGCCACTTTCATAATTAGAGGACATAAGCTACCATTAAAGTCAATTGCAAAGTTCTCGTTGACTTCAGTAGATGTAAACCAGGCATTAATATTATGCTTTTCAGTTTTCTTGAGGTTTAAACACCCCATAAAATAAATTTACAGATGAACTAGTAAATGTACACTTACAAAGAAACCTCCTAAGGAGTCCCTGAAGCCATATTTTTAAATGCTGCTATTCATTTGGTTTCTATCGACCAGATTAAGGGACTGTCAAACAAGGGTGCATAGATCAAGAGCTGCAATAAGAAATGCTGAAAATACACTCCAGCAGTCTAATCTCAAAAATATCATTTGACGTACTTGACAAAATGGACTTAGAAGAGGGTTTCATGTTATGTGACATGTTTCACGAGTACAGAAAACCCTATCTATTTATTTATCTGCCTATCCATTTCACTGATCTGTAAATGAAAACATGTACAGTAGACGCAGCAATTTTTTATTTTTTTTTTTCCAGGAACCCTTTCAAAACCACTCACATAAAAATACAAGAAAAGTTAATTGAGAATGAGAGTCTAACTGATGAGAAGTCAGAAACACTACCATCCGGAGCTGACATTTTCTTCTATACAACTATGTGCCCATTGGGCATAATTTTTGATCTTGCAGACTTTCCACATGTAAAACTCCAATTGACTTCAGTGCAAATGAATGAACTGCAGGATCTAATTAAGCCTGATGAGGTCTGAAAAACAATCTTATACAGTGCCTGAACATTTCCATGAATTACAAAGATTTTCAAGATACTTTGCCTAGCTCATTGCCAAATAAGCATCTGCAAATATTTAGAAGGATAATGTGTAAACATAAGGTGAGCATTAGATGATAAGCAGATATAAGGAGCTAACAGTTACCTGAACTGACTTGATGAAGGCTTTATTAATGGAACATCATACGTGACATTACCATACAAAGAGTGGTGACTGATGGATGACATTTGCATAATAATCTTGCACTACTGGCACAAGCAGAAAGGCCCTTTTGACAATTAATAACCACTTGGGAAATGTTTGCCTATTACCACACAGAAGCATGGTAGCAGAGGCAGGGATATTGTCCAGCTTTCCAGGGTAGAATTCAACCTCAACTGGAAGACCTTGTTTTCTTTTTCTACCACATCCTGATTCATTCAGGAAAATTCAGCTTCTCTACATGTGAGCTGGAGTTCTGCAGTTGCCATCCATCAATTCTGCTCAGTGCTGATACATCTCCAAAGCAGATACATACTAGATGTATGGCCAAAACCATATGAGAATAGACAGCATACTCACAAAAATCAAGTCAGTGTTACAGTGCAAACACGTTTTGAAAGCAAAACAAAGCTGCAGAAATCAGTCTTTTATTCTTAATTTATGTAAACTGATTCTTGTAAATTCAGTGTTAACATGGCATTCTCCATATACCTGCTGTTACAAAACGAATGAACCTCGCCTGTGCTGCGTTCAGATGTGGAGTATTCAGTACAGAAGAGACATGGAACTGTTGGAGCACATCCAGAGGAGGGCCACAAAAATGATCCAAGGCATGGAACACCTCTTCTATGAGGACAGGCTGAGAGAGCTGAGGCTGTTCAGCATAAGGGCTCTGAGGTGATCCGAGAGCAGCCTTTCAGTATTTAAAGGGGGCTGTAAGAAAGAAGGGGACAGACTCTTCAGCAGGGTTTGTTGTGATAGGACAAGGGGAAATAGCTTCAAACTAAAAGAGGAGAAATTTAGACTGGATGTAAGAAAGAAGTTATTTGCATCAGGGGTGGTGAGGTGCTAGAACAAGTTGCCCAGAGAGGTGGTGGATGCCCCATCCATCCAAGGTCAGGCTGGATGGGCCTCTGAGCACCGGATGGAGCTGTAGGTGCCCCTGTTCATTGCAGGGGAGCTGGACCAGATGGCCTTTAAGGGTCCATTCCAACTCAAACGATTCTATGATTCTAAGACTATTTCCACTACGTGGCATCATACCCACAGAGACCCATCATTGGGATGGTGTTCTCAGGCCCACACAGACTGACAGAGAGACTGATGGGAAAGAATCACAGAATGATGGTCTAACTGAAATTGGGAAGGACCTTAGGAATCCATGTGATCCATGCCCCAGTCATAACAGGACTAATGTCTACATTATGTTTGGCTCCCAAGACCTTCTTGGCCATTCTCTATGTCCATTCAGGAAAGTGGCAAAGAAACCGTGCTGGAGGCTGGCCACAAATGATAAAATTTGAGAGCTCCACATTTCCCTTAAGGGCAACAGGGACAGGCTGCAGGTCCAAGTAAAGGCCAGAGGCAATACCAGAGGAGTCACTTCCAGCCTAGCCACTGGTGCACCCAGCTGGTGACTGCTCAGCCACTCTGTGAGGATGATGTATGGAAAGTCTGAGCATGGGAAGGAGCTGTGTGAGGCAGAGAAGATGAAATCTCTGGAAATATTTGCTGTTAGGTCTTAGTAAATCTCTATGGAATATTTGGTAACTGTGTTTTTTTCCACTTCTTGAAACAGTCGACCAAATTTGAAAAGCTTTGTGGAGATGGCAGAAGACATATGCCTGATTCAAAGGAAGAGAAAGATCTGTCTTTGCTCTGAAACTTCTTAAAACTCAGGGTTGCATTATTATTATTTCTTTTTTCTTAAGTAGAATAACAACATGGGTGTTTTTGTTGTTGCCTTTTTTTTTTTTTTTTTTTACCAGCCTTCTTATAAGAAGTTAAATCACTTATCACTATGGCTAATACTTTAAAAAAAAATTCTAGAGAATGACATCCCATATAAATATATTTGACCCAAATGTGAGTTTGGCTAAGTTCTAAACTGAGAACAGAATCTTATAGCAGAAAACATTAGGAAAACTTCCTCAGGGGCAGAGCTGCCCATCCTGCCTGCAATACTGTTTATTAAGCACTTTGGAATCCGTAGACATGAACAGAACCATGTAACCAAAGCTTCTGGCCTGCATTGCCCCACTCCCTCTTTCTGCTGCAGTAACTTACTGTTAATTATTGTTATGAACCACAGCTGGCTGGTGGGAGCACCAGGCAAGCATGCTTTCCTCTGGAACTAAACTCCGGGAAAAGAAAAAAATTCTGAATATGCATTGCATCAGGATTAAAGACAAATTGTGAAGTTTGCTTCCAGAGCAAATGCTGCTGCATTCAAAGCCTATTAAGGTACAGGGGAGGGAGTGCCAAAGGACGAGAGCACTCCGCAAATACAGCTGCAATTCCATGAAGTCAGAGCAAGCAGCCCACAAGATGAAGTAAGTAAGGGATGCAGTGTAACAGCCCACAAAACACAAACGGATCTTGCTGTTTAAACTATTTAGACCATGAGACCCAAAAACTGATGAAATTAAACATAAAAAATACGGCCGTTGTCTTCAGGTCTGGTTTTACTTGCGGATTTTATCTTACAGCTCTAAATCCCAATTGTTAAAATGTTTTCTCTATTGTCATTATTATTAAGGTATTTCTTTTTAGGCTTCCAGTATGGGACATCACTAACTGGCAAGGGATCATGGGCGAACTGTCCATCCTGTGGCAGTGAGCAGAAAGTTTGCTACTGATTTTGGAGATGTGAGATTTTTACCTGCAGGAAATCAAGGTAAGTGGGAAATAATATACATTTTATCCAATTAAAAAGTGAAGCTTATGCATTTTCAGGTTCTCAGCCCACAGACATTTCCTTTTTCTGTCAGAAAAATACAGTTGGGAGGATATGTAATGTCAAGTACAAAAAAGGTGCTGTAACACAGAGAGGGCCAAGGGGGCCAAGGCTGTAAATTCCTTCCATCGACATGGTAATCTGTATTTGTAAAAGGCCAATATTGAGCAGGCAGCGAAAACAGAAATGCATAACCACATCACATTGTTCCACTGCCAAAAACATTCATACTAATTTCCACCATCAAACGCACAGTATGATTACTTAAAGGTTTTTTTTTTAACCAATCCAACTTATAAAAACAAAATCCTCAAGATGGTGTAACTTCACATTTTCATATTCTGTAACATGAATATCCATCAAATTGGCAACAATCCTTACCTTGTGTACAAGCCTCCTTCAGGGTCATTAATGTGGAATCAACTCCTTGCAGTAAGTAAACACTTTTTTTCCTTGGTTTTTATGTTGAAAATTGAAAATTAATCTTGCAAGTCATGTTGAACCAGGAAAACAGGGTTGACAAAGCAAGCACTGTAGTCTGATATCTTTTATTAGGCCAACTTAGAGTTCAAAAATATGCAAGCCTCCTTGACCACACACAAGTTCATGTATGCAGAACTCCAGACTGGACCCATAAAATGGATTAAACTACTTGCTTTGTCACTCCATATATATATATATATATATATATACACAGTATATGTATGTACATATATACAGTATATAATGAACATGCATATACATTTTCAAGGCTTCAGAATAAACTGTTCTTTGATGCAGCTTTAAAATAACAGCTCTGAAGGACTTCTGCTGGTTGGCATGTAACCATGCTATGGGTCAACAGGTTTCATAAAGAAAATTTAGCAGCGCACACAACAAATCCTACTTCTGATTCCTAATGAGTTGTAATTCCTATGCAAAAACTCATGACTTTCACTAACTGCTAAATATTATTAGCAGTTCCTTTCCTTTAATGGTAATAATGAGAATAGCTGGCAATATAGTAATATACTAGGAATAATAATGTAATTCACACAAAGTTTTGTAGGAAGAACAATAAAAAGGTTACTAAACTTACAACTCTAACACTTCAGAATGTTCTATGCAAGTAAAACCCTCTGTAAATGGATATGTCTCTCCTGCACAAGAATTCAAGTGTTTGTAACGTTGCTATGTGCCCACAGCAAGGTGTGTGCATAACCTGCTCACCTCTGCTTTTCCTCCCACAAGCATGTATCAAGATCACCGCCCAGCTCTTCAGCAGCCCTCCATCCAGAGGATGAGTCATCTGCCTGCAGAACAGAAGGGCACTGGTGGGAGATCTATTCCAAAGAACATGCAAAGAATTACAGGAACGAAAGGAATTGCTCTTCTTTCTTCAAGTTCTGGTGACTGGGAAACTCCTTAATGGTGTTTCATTAAAAGGGCAGTCACGTCAGTAAAAGCTAGCTTTGTTAGGACAAAAACTGAAGAAGCAGTGCCCTTCTGCAGTGTCAAACCTCTGTGCTACTATCCTCAGCACTGCTTCCTAAGTGTGAGTATCAGCAATTGCGTGGTATCTCTGCATCCCTCATCTGCTGGAATTCAGCCAGCATGAGCTGTGGCAGCATCCTGTATTCTAGTTGTGCATGCCTTGATAAGGGCTGGTGTATCTAATCTCCTTACATCAAAGGTGGCTCTGATGCAGGCTGGTAACTCATTTTGAGTGCATTTGAGGCCATGGCTAAGTATTTTAAGACTCATTCCTGTACAATAAAGGCTGTTTGTGACCAAAGAGCATCACAGATTTGCTGAAGAGTTTCGTCTACCTCAAGTAATACGTTAATGGTCTGCTAACATTCAAGGATGATCAACATTTTGATCCTCTTACCGGTGAACTGGGTCTTGGGAAAAAAAAATATTGCTAAGTGGATATACTGATTCATAAGAAATCTGAAACCACCTTTAGAATACATTTAAGATGTTGCCTCAGAGTCACCCTATCCACCTGAAAATAATATGGAGGATTAGACATAAAAGCTAGGACTTTATTTATCCGTGAGCTGAGGTAATGGCTACTAAAAATGTGGATTTCATTGACAGATGACTTAGTGAACGTGATGACAGCAGCTCAAACGTGGCTCCATTAAAGATAAAAGTAACATGCTTAAATCTCATGAGAAGGGATTTTTTCTTATTGGTAGAGTATGTATGTCAAGACCTTTAGAAACCTAAGAACCACATAATGAGAAAATAACGAAGAATCAGCACTCATAAGTGTCTGACTGAAGTTCCCACTAAATGGGCTTTGATAGATCATTTTTCTCCTGGCAACAAAGACACCAGAAGGATTGTCTGGATTGTAGCTCTTACTGCAACCTATGATGTAAAAAAACACTTCCTATAGCCAAGTAGAAATCCACAGAGAAGACTTTCTCCCTAGAAATAGCCATGCATTTTTTGCACTTCTAAAGTGAATCTAGTCCAGAGGTATCATCTGAGAACATCAGCACCACCAGAGGCAGAGGAGATGCCAAAACATTACTGGACAAAAATATATTGGGCCATTGTGTTCCTTGAAGACTGTTTAACCAGTAACTGGAAAGATACTGAAGAACTAAAACCAAAAATGAGCTTTTGGTTGTGAGAGCTCAGCCTCCACTGTTGCAGAGCCAGCTGTACAAACTTTGCAGCCTTTCCTTGTGCAGCTGGCACCAGTGAGGGTGGCTGAAAGGCGAGCTGAGAGCAGCCCCCCTTCCTCTGTGGGTTTCAGTGACAGCTGACTACAGCTACTGCATGGGTCTCCTGGAAACACTGACCTTGATGACAGTGGTGGCCTTTTTTGGCCCTCAGTATCAGCCCTCCCATTAACAAGACACTAACGGTGAGATTTGTTTAGTCACTGGATAGACACAGACAATTCTAGCATGATACAGAATCATAAAAGAAATGCCAAAAACACATCAGATGAATAATTCCCCAGAATTATCTACTCCTTACCACTGACAGTAAACACTGCCTAAAGTGACACACTTCAGTGCAAATATTCATAGAATCATAGAATCATTTCGGTCAGAAAAAAAACCTCTAAGTTGATCATCAGGTTCAACTGCTAATCCCATACTGCAGGCATCTACATTTAGATTACAAGAATTCCACCCTAGATACTTGCATTTTGGAAGAAGAACGCAATGTGGCGTGGATGCACTTGTGAGTTGATATTATCATGTCTTCCACATTACAAAGACTGGCTATTTTGACTTACAGATCTTCTCTGGGCATCCACAATGAATGCCAAACTGCACATTTGGGAGGATACTGGCCTATTTCTTAAGAGTGGAACACTGATTATGGCCACAGCATTATACTTCATTAACATGTTAATATGTTAATATAGCAACTGTGAAGTTCAGTAGTAACAAACTATCCCTCACTATAAATCCAGGCAAACACCAGTGCTGATCTACTTCTTTGACAAGGAACCAAAGGGCAGAGACCTGCAGAACTGGAGCTGCTTTTCACCCACGCATTGAGTCCTGTGCTGAGAAAGGATATGCTGTGTTTTAATGGACTTGGAGAAAAATGTGCTTTACAACAAGATTACTCCACAATAATTGCCTAAGGAAAAACAAAGAGTAGGCAGGTGAGAGGCAGCACTGTTCCATGCAAACAAAGAGATGAGAAAGAGGTATGATTGAGGCTCCTACTTCCAGTTCCTACTGTTGTGATGTTCCAAACTGCTGTAATGTCTTTCTTAGAGACATTTATTATGTTATTCCAATCATTTTTCCAAGATAGAGTAGGCCTAGAGATCTCATTTGATACATTTACAAGGAATTAGCACTAATTAATGATGAAGGGTATAATAAATAAATCTGCTAATCTGACCAGATGTAATTAGATACATAAGAATGAGATGAAGTGAGTTGAAATGTCTCTAAACTCCATTGATTGCACTGGCTAACATGATCACAAAGGGCACTTAGACACCCACTCACATGTGAACATCTAAGGTTACCCAAATAGCTAAAATCTTTCTGAGGCTTCACAACTTGCATTGTCAGATGAGTGAGTATTCCAGACCAGCTTAGTGCTTGTGGTGGCACTGGTGATGAGGAGACAGTTGGACTAGATGATCTTGTAGGTCGTTTCCAACCTTGTGATTCTATGATTCTATGATTCCATGAACTAAATGATCTCAGAAAATGCAGGAAGAGTCTGAAAACAAAGGTAGTAGACAACTCTACTGAGATGAGAATAAGGCTCTACACTTAAGCAACACATAGAAAGTGAGGGATAATAGGTTAAGCAGCAGTTAACAAAAAAAAATGCTAGGATTATAGCTGAATAATCTGAAGATGATTCACCAATGTCATATTGTTATGGAGAAAAGAAAAAACAGTCATAATAGTAGGACACATGATGGGAAGTATGCCTTACAAGGGATATTAAGGAATCTTTCCATTCATTTGGCATGAATTGCATTGTTCAAAGCTTTGGGCACTGTACATCGAGAGAGATGTGGAATAAAAGCTGTAAGAGGGGCTTGGAGGTCAAGAAAAATAAGTTATTCTCAAACTACTTTAGGTCAAGAAACAAAACAGATAGCAATCGACTTGCAGCAAAAGAGGTTCAGGTTATAGAGCAAGCTTGTCCATTTAATTTGCACATGTCAAAAAATAGTTTTCTAAAATGATTAAGCACTGGAGTACAGTACTGAAATCTCCATTCTTGGAAGTCTTAAATAACAAGTCTGTAAAATATCTGTTAAGGAGAATATAGGTGTATATCATTCTGCCTTGTTCAGACAGAAGGAAAAGATGGATTCTAGAACTGAGTGGTAACAATACATCTTAGAAATACAGAAATAAAAATATGACTTACCTCTCTCAACAAGTGTAGCGTATCCAGAATTAGGACACTCTGACTTACTTCATTCTTCCAAACAAAGCCAGCTGGTAATATTACCTGTTCTTAAGACAACAAAAACATTCTTTTAAACTGACATGCTTTAAAAACAGATGACCAGTTACAAATTAAAAAAAAAAAGTAACTACACATCAACATCATTGCTAAATATGTACGTACAAATCAAGCAATTTTAACACTTACTGTATAAAAATCAGATTTGCATTTCCAATCACATGAACTACCTGGCATAGTAAACACGCACATATTCCATAGTAAGTAGTACCACTCAGTACTTGCAATATCATGCAGTGTTTTTGTGTCTTTTTAAGCTGCTTGTAAGCTCCCTGGAACAAAAACACCAAAGAACATTTTCTGACTTGAACAAATGAAGCAGCAGCATCTCTGCCATATGTAAAGATCACTTTCCTTTTCCTCAGTGCCTTCCCTGTAGACTGATGTTAGCACAGATCCAGAAGTATGACTTCATTCTTTGATCTTTTAAAAACAGATGGGCTGGGGATCACCATGAAAACTGCAGCTTCTTAATCTTCTAACATAACTGTTAAGACCATGTACCTTCTTAGAAATCGTGCCAGTTGTTTGCACTGAGTTAAGGCAATTTTCTGGCATTAAATTTCAATGACTCTGGCTGAAGGTCAAAAATACTTGTAAGTTGTTCTAGAAGGCCCTAGCATATCCCTATATTTCTGTGGGGTCCTGTGACAATGTTATGGAGTGTTCCAGCAAAGCAATGTTCAGAAGCAGAAGCGTAAACGTGGCAATTCACATTTTAAAGCTACATGTTCTTTTGCATTTGAACAGAAGAACAAATCACCTGCTGCCCTCCTGCAATGAATTATCATCTCACTGATATCTGTTTCTTCAGAGTTTTTACCAAGGTTTAGAATTCAGTTGAGTTTTCCAATTCCCTTTCACACCAGACATTCTTATCTGTATCACAGTACCTCAGGTAAAAATCCAGTGTAAATGGTGTTATTCATGCCCTGCAAACTGCTGTAGTTAAATACATACAGTGGCTCTTCCATCAGCCTCAGGAAAATGCTCTTCAAAACTGTTGGTTAGCACATTGGTCATTTATATACTAAGTCTAAAAGGGCGGTCATGCGTGCCACCAGGATTTTAGTATCTGTGACTCCTCAAATTAACAAGCTTATCAGATATATCAGTTTACAGTAGAATTCCCATGCTGATGTTGGCTTCCTTAAGCAATACAGAATCCAGCAGATCCACAGCAGGCGCTGTCATCTGGAGCTCCATCAGCAGCATCATCTGTAGCCACAGGTTAGCATGGACAGGTTAGCTTCTGGCTCTGTCAAAAACGTGATCAGGATTTATCTACACAAGGTGACTTGGAAAATCAATCTGGGTCAGCCGAGTAAACTGTATTGGATTTAAAGTCTGTAAGTTTTCATATTTATGAGTGTTCAGTGTTTAACGCTGCTCAGTGTTTTAACACTATTTAGTATATCTGAATTTGAAAACTATCAACATTCCTACCTTACAGAGATGAGTTTTTGATGCCAAGAACTCCAGCACTGGTGGTTTCTTAATAGGGACTTGCAAGCAAGATTTATTCAGGTGTAGGAGAGGCTCTATGTAAATCCACAATTCTTAACTAAGCTGCAAGAAGAATGATGGCAATTAATAGTCAGCAACCAAGAGGCTCATCTCTGTATACAGGGTTATAACAGGAGACATTTGGGTGCTAAATATTTAGACAATGCCTTACTGACATCAAGTTTTCCTAAAGTTCATGGGGCACTGTCAATATGGTGGTTTTGCTCCTCTTTCCATAATAATGTATACAGACCAGAAGTGACTTACACAACCGAAATAAACCTACTTAACTGAAGCAAAACTACTTAGCTTGACAATATACATCTAAAATACAGATGTCCACATCTGACCTGTCAGATCACACTGTACACAAAAGTATATTTCTCTGTACAATTCCCCTCCAGAACAGATTAGATGGATTATACGCTCAAAATGTGTATTTTTCTTCTCTGTATATCAAGCGGTGTGATATGACATGAAATATACACTGTACACTTCTAGAGACAAATTACATTAATGTATATTGAATTTTCCATTAGCCTAATATTTGTTTCATTTTGGCATGCCCTACTATAGATGATCGAGTTAACGAGTGCAGGTTTCAGATCTCTGGATGTACATGTTTTACATCCCCCGTCCCTGTGCAGATCATAGAATCACTGCACTTGGAAAAGACCTCTGAGAGCACTTAGTCCAGTATCAGCCCATCCCACCATGCCCACTGACCACATCCCTCAGTGCCACAACCACACTGCACTTGAACACCTCCAGGCTTGGTGACTCCACCACTTCCCTGGGCACTTTCTTAACATATTTGAGCAAAAGTAACATTTTAATGTTTTGCTTTTGGTGCGTTCTAGAGATCCAACTGTTTTCTTTCACTACAAATATCCTCTGAAGGTCGCTCCTTGTGATCACCATTGTCTCAAGACACTACATTCAGCTGCAGAAAGGACAAAGGGAGAGAAAGCTCTAGGGCAGTGTCTCACATCAGATCGCTCTAGAAACTCACCTGCCCTTACCATGATAACTTGTAAACTTTGCCAGATGTTCCTCAGCTCACGAGCCCCACTCCTCCAGCACAACCTCAGCCAGGCTGATGCCTCCGTTCACAGACAGTGCATTCACCTGGGGCCATAACTTGGCAATTGCTGATCCATGCTCTTTATCAAAGCTTAAATTATGTGTAGCTAGTCTTTTTGGATGAGACTAGGTGGTGACATACTAATCTAGTTTCCTTCTGTAACAGGATAACAGATGGGAGAAGCAGGAGGTGTCATATCTTGACTGTTATTCACTCTGACATGCATTATTCTTCTATCCAAGACAGAAACACAGTTTAGAGGAAACTAATACGGGATGAGTACAAAATGGTTATGAAGCCATTCACCAGAAGCATTTATCAACAGAGAATTGTTGAAATTGAAGGCTGTATAAGAGTAAGTCTGGGATTTCTCAATATTTCCATTACCAACCTAAGGGATGGAAGATAACATATGCTTATTCGTTGTTGCAAATAATTCCAAGCTAAGAGAGGATGCCAGCTCACTGGAAGATGGGACAGAAACTCCGATGATCTTGACAAATTGGAGAAATAGTCTTGGGGTCTAGTTTGAGACACAGCGAAAGAAAGATTGGATGAGTTCAAAAAGGAGACATGACCTCTGTGAAATAAAAAAGACTGGTATGATTTAGTCTAGAGATGACTACAGAAAATATGCCAAGAAAATGATGGTTAAACACTGGCATAGATTGCACAGAAGGGTGTGAAATCCCCATCCCTGGATGTCTTTAGGAACAGGCTAACATCTGTCCAGCAAAACAAAGGGACAGCAAGTCAAGGGGGCATAGGGAGAGGCTGAATCATCTCCAAGCTGATACTGTCATCCAGGATACAGTCATTCTGCATCTTCTAAAAAATTAGTTGGAAGTAGCTGCGTTTAGAAGAATTGTATAAAGACCAGCATTTCTCATTCAGCATTCTCAGAGCTGAATGAACCTGAGCTTTTTGGTTGTTAGAAATTCAGTAAGTCTGCTAGCTCTCAGAGTTCACTGCGCTAAAGCTAAGGCAGTCAGACAGCCTGCTTTTATAATGCTTCCATTGAATAAATTTGCAAAGCTGCTACCTAGAGTCCACATTATTGCTCAGCGCCACTTTGTTAATTTGGAATCCAGATCTGGTGACTGATTTAGGAAAACAGTTCAGCTAATCCCCGGTGAATAGAAATCCTCAGCCTAAGATTGTATGGCTCACCAGATTCCCACATGTGCAAATGCAGCAGTTGCCTTGCAAAGGGAGGTTGAAATATCCAGTACAAACCTCAGGGGGGGTTCACATGACATGCAGGAGCTCCAAAAAGCAGAGGTAGAGACAATTGCAACCTGCACATGCCTACATGCAGAACAGCTTTTCTGTACATGGAAAGTGCATATGTGTATTCTAGATAGCAGTTCTGTCAGGAGAGTACGCAGAGTTAAAAACGATAATTCTGCTAATTAGTCTTGCCTACTTTCTTTGGTCAGCAAATACAATTAGCATGTATACCCCCATGATAGCAACAATCTATAGATCTCAAGCTGTTTTCACGTAATTGCCTTCTGCATGATAAAACAGAAACATGTCTGTCATTACAGGAAAGCTGTGCAGATTGCCTTCTGTCTCTCACATAGCCCTGGGCTGACCTATTGGCCTTTGGGAAACAGTACAAGGCCCACATATTCCCTCAGACTTGGTAGCAGGTGGGCTAGGATAGTCAGGATAGTCCTGGGATGCTGAGAGAAGCCACTCAGGGGTATGTTACACATTGTGCCTGCTCCTGCAGTAGTTGTTCAAGCTCAGAAATAAATAAGTAAATGTAATTTAATTTATATATATATATATAAAATTAGGAATACAAAGAAAATTGATTCTTCCTCAGGGTTTTTACAGAGACGTAGCAATTGCTTTCTAAGGAGTCCTTCTGAGTGGCACTGCCTTCTGCTTTAGTAAAGGTTGGTCTCCAGAGGTCCCTTCCAAGCCCTACAAGTCTGCGACTCTGCTTTAGAGAACAGTTTGAGTGCAAGAAAGAGTAGCTCCTACTGTAGCCCAGTACAGAACTTCTACCTACACACTTCAGAGGAATCCCCCTGATAGGGTCCTTGCATCATCTCACATCATTTACAACAGGAGCTTTGAAAACATTGTGTCAGCAGTCCAGTTATTGACTGGACCACGGAATTGACCATGTGACCACAGTACCTCAGGCACATGTCATCCTTTCCTCATCTTGCTGGGCCTTCCCATCCCATCCTCATCCCATAGCATTATTATTTTTTTTTTGTATGGCATTAACCTTGAAGACTATTGGTACCTTTCCAGCATGGCCAATGATTCTCTCCTGTTCTCAGGAGGGTTAAGGTTTACCCCCACACCATCTAAATGCACTTGCATACTTACACCACCCAAAGAGAAACAGCTGCTCAGGATTTGGTTGCCCAATGATCCCAGGTGACACTGAAGGACTTGAGCCTTTGTCCCACATAAGAAACCAAGCACCAAGAAATTCAGGGTGCTCTCCAATGCATGACAGTCTCACATGATAAACTTAGCCAACGTTTCTGAACTTACTGATTTAAGTGCACTGTGATGACGGTTTGAAACTGATGGTCTTGGAGGTATTTTCCCAATCTCTATGGTTCTTTGACTGGGCTTGGTGGTGATGGGTTGATGGTTGGACTTGATGGTCTTAGAGGTGTTTTCCAACTCTAAGCATTGCTGGTCTGTTTCCTGTAATCTGTAGGTACATATATAAAGCAAGGCTACAAGTATGCAAAGATATGCAGATTGTGTTGACTAAGTTACAGCCCTTGCATCATCGTGTGCAGTACAGACACTCGATGTTAGCTATAATGAATGGCAAGCTGCATTTGCTGAAATAAGGTGGTGATTAAGTGATGAGCAAATATTTTCTGAATATCATTTTACACTGACACACTTTTAATAACAAACAAGGCATCTTTTTTCATGTAACATTTTATAATTTTTATCTGCCTTGCTTCTAACCTCATCCTGTCTGGGCTATAATGCCATGATCACATATTGGGAGCGTGCTGCAACTCACTGGAAGCTAACAGAACTGCTGCATGGAGTAGGGTGCCTTCTGGGTCCCCAGGAAATGATCATTCCCAGAGGAATGCTTCTAAGCTAAGCAGGCAGCATACAGACAGGAGCAGAGCAGGGGACGGTGCTTACGCAGCCGTGTATCCCCAGCCACAAATACGCACGCTGCGTGCCTCAAACCACTTCCATTTGTATCCGCACGGATGGATGTCACAGATATTGAGCAACGTTTCTCTGTGCATTAGCCCTTCAGTACGCAAATCCTCCCCGTTTCTCTTCCCGGAATTCCCCCTAGAGCAGTTATTAATTAGAGGCAGAGAAGCAGCATTAACTTATCTATTAAAAAGCTGAAATGTAAATTCAGATGGATGCAGAGAAACACTTTTTCTCTATTTACTCTTGATTTACATCTCGATGAGTCAAATCCCCACAGTCTCAGCGCGAAGCCAAACAAATTCATCAGCGATTGAAATCGCCTCGTGGGATCGTGCAGCACCACGCACGTCTTTAGTGAGCGCTATTGAGAAGGTGCGCAAAGAGCTCCACCGGCTCGCAGCGTGCGGGCACTGAGGGGCGGCTGATGTCCCGGGGCACGGGGAGGGTTTACAAAACCCAATGACATAAAAAGAGAGGAAAGCAGCAGGTGTAGAGAAACCAGAAGGAGCCGATTTTAGCAGCTGGAGGCGAAATACTGATTTTTTCCATCCAGGAGACGCGAAGACGCGGACGCTTCTCAAGCAGAGAGAGCGCGGCGCTCTCTTCCCTTCCTTTTCCTTCCCCTTTCCCGCAGCTCCCGCCCAGAGCCGCTGGTGTGGCCGAGCTGCAGCCGGGGGCCGGGAGGGACTCTGAGCCCTGCCGCTCCGCCCGGCCCCCAGGTGCGGCTGTAGCCTCCGCCCTGCACGGATCGGTCCTGCCCGGCCCGGCCCTGCTACTCGATGCTCCTCGCTCCCAGGTCGTCCCAACACACTCCTAGCACCGTCTCGACTGCCCCACACCATCCTAGCGCTGTCTTCCTGGAGAGAGCCCCTCCGGGTGCCCTCATTGCGAGGGTCCCGGACAACCACGGGGGAGGAGGGAAGGAGGGAGGGAGGAACGGGGTGGGGGGGAGAGGGGGGGAGACGACACACAGCTTCCAGCCCAGGTGCGTTGTTTGCAGTTTCCACGTCCAGTTTCCACGCCTCGGACAAACTGTCTCGGGGCGTCAACTTAGCAGAAAATGGCCGAACGCGAATTTTTTTTCTGCGTTTGCACTCGTTTTGCATTTCCCCCTCCCGCAAAGTCGGGGCTGAAGCCAGGAGATAAAGAAGGGCAGCGGCGGTGAGCGCTGAGCGGCCCGGGGTAGGCGGGGGGAGGGGGGAGGTGAAGGCAGAACCCCGGCTCCGGCCGCAGCCCGGGGGGAGGGGGATGGGGCATGGAACGCTCCGGGGGCAGCGACCGCTGCGCGGGTGTCTGCGGGGAGAGATAAGGACCGGGCCCGAGAAACTGTGACAATGAAATAGCGAGAAACGGGGATCGCTTGGAAGCAGCTGCAGCTCCGCCGGGTCTCAGACAGGGGCGGGGGGACAGAGAGCGCACATGGCACGGGATGTGGGGCAGGAGGACGTGGGGACAAGGGGGAGGAGGATATGGGGACAAGGGGGATATAGGGACAAGGGAATATAGGGACAGGGGAACATGGGGATATTAGGAACTGATGGACATGGGGACGGGGGGCCATGGAGCAGGGGGATATAGGGACACAAGGACACGGAGATCTGGGGACACAGGGACAGTGGCAGCGGGAAGAGGGAGCACAGCGGGCAGAGCGGGAGCAAAACTGAAAGTCCTAAATCGCCCCAACACGCATTTGTCGGTGCGATGCTGAGGGGTGAAATGAATGGAATTCACTCACAGCCCCTGAAAGTTTTGTTCTTTTCTTTTCTTTTCTTTTCTTTTCTTTTCTTTTCTTTTCTTTTCTTTTCTTTTCTTTTCTTTTCTTTTCTTTTCTTTTCTTTTCTTTTCTTTTCTTTTCTTTTTCTTTCTCTTTTCTTTTTCCCTTCCCTTCCCTTCTTTTCCTCCTAGCTTTTCAGGCAGCCGGGAGTTACTTTCCGCGTCGTTGTCGCTAAGGTTTACGTATTTTCAGCGCACCGCAAAGTTTCCATCGGTGAAATCCCCGCACTCCCCCGCAGCCGCTCAGCTCTGGGGACGCCGGGACCCGCCCGGAGCTGCAGCACAGCCCGGCCATGGGCGGCCCCGCCGCCACTCCCCGCGGTGTCCCCGCGATGTCCCTATGCCGGTACCGGCACGGGGCACCCGCAGCCCCGAGGAAACCATGCCGAGACTCAAAGCCGCTCGGAAAACGATTGTTGGTTGCTTTAGTTTTTGTTTGTTGTTTCTTTTTTTTCTTTCCCCCAGCGGTATTGCAGCGTTTTCTGATTGTCTGAAGATTTTCTTTTTTGTCTTTTTTCTTTTTCCTTTCTTTTTCCTTTCTTTTTCCTTTTCTTTTCTTTTCTTTTCTTTTCTTTTCTTTTCTTTTCTTTTCTTTTCTTTTCTTTTCTTTTCTTTTCTTTTCTTTTCTTTTGGTTAATTGCTTTTGAGCTCCTGCTGAAAGGTATCCGTCACTTTTCTTTGCCCGTCAAACAACTCTCCGTGCGCCGGGGCAAATCGGAGTCTCGGGACACGCAGCGCGCTCAGCATTTGCGTTCGGTATTTTTAACGACGGCACTGAAAATCGCCGCATTTAATCGTGCCAAAATGGGAAGATAACGCGGTCATCGATCACCTCAGCTCACACCAAACCTACGCCAAGTTTGGGCGGGAGGCGAAACGCGCAGCGCCCGGGGAGGGAAGGAGGCACGAAATGAGGGACGTGGGACATCTGCGAGGAGAAGCGCGTCAGAAAACGGACGGACAGAGAGGTGCCGTGGAGGGGACGAAGAGGGCAATGGGGCTGGAGAGGGGGAAAGCTGTGACACCGGGGTTTGGTTCGCGTCGTCAGGGAGAGCTCGGAGCTGGGGAACGAAAAGGGGAAAGGGAGCGGGCGGCCGGGGTTGTATGGACGGCTCCGGAACATCGGCTCGGGGACGGAGCAAAAGGGAGGAAAAGGGAAGAAATGGGGGAAAAGGAAAGAAAGAAAGAGGAGGGAAGGAAGGGAGAAAGAAATACTAAGAAAGAAGGAAAGAGAGAAATAAAAAGAAAGACAGAAAGAAAGAAAAAGAAGGAAAGAAAGAAAAAGAAGGAAAAGGCAAAACGCTGGGAAAGCGCTACCCCAGCGCAAGTTATTGAGATTTTTCGCTAAAGGCTGTCACAAATTGCAGAATATATATATGCACATATATATATAACCTCCCTCAGCCGCTCGTGACGAACACGTTTCCAAGCCTCCGCCGCTAACGTACACAGAACCAAGGCTACGGCTGACACTTCCCAGCTACATAGGAAAAAAAACGAAAACAAAAACAAAAACCCAACCTCGACTCAATTCCGAACAACGACTTTGCCCTAGGACAGCCCCCGCCGCTCAGCTCTCCCCGCCCCGGGCCCTTCCCGCGGCCCCCACAGCGCTCATAGGGCCGCACCGCCCCGCGCCCCTCCCGCCCCGCAACGGTTCGCTTTGCGATGCGAAGGCTGGGAGCGACCCTGCGGGGATCCCGAGCGGCGCTCGGCCCGGCCCTAACAACAACCTGCTCGCCTACAAGCGACGGGGGCTGAAATAATAATTACGGAATGACGCCGCTCGAGACGCACAAAAAGTTTCCAGACCGAAAGAAAAAAAAAATGTGTATGTATATATATATATATATATGTAATGTAAAAAAAAGCCCCACGCTCTCGGTAGAAGCGCCTCTTCGCTTCGACGCGCGGACCGCATCCATCCCTCTTTCCCAACACGTCTCTTTTTGAGCCCATCCCGTCACTTTAACCGTGCGGGGCCGGAGGGGTCGGAGCGGCGCCGGATCCCCCCGGGGCAGCGGTGGAGAGCAGTGGGGCGCGGGGCGGGGCGGGGCGGCGGCGGCGAGCCGGAGCCCTTCCTCGGGCCGAGCTCGTCTTTTCTTTTCTTTTTTTTTTTCTCTTTTCTTTTCTTTTCTTTTCTTTTCTTTTCTTTTCTTTTCTTTTCTTTTCTTTTCTTTTCTTTTCTTTTCTTTTCTTTTCTTTTCTTTTCCTTTCTTTTCCTTTCTTTTCCTTTTTTTCTCTTTTCCTCCTCTCCTCTCCTCTCCTCTCCTCTCCTCTCCTCTCCTCTCCTCTCCTCTCCTCTCCTCTCCTCTCCTCTCCTCTCCTCTCCTCTCCTCTCCTCTCCTCTCCTCTCCTCTCCTCTCCTCTCCTCTCCCCTCCTCTCCTCCTCTCCTTCCCCACCCCCCCCCCGGTCATCTCTGCGTTTCCCGACGTTACACCGCGATTTTTCCATCACATCAAAGGGAAGTTTTTATTTTATTTTATTTTATTTTTAAATATATAATTTTTTAAAGCGCTTTGAAAATCGTACAGGCGTTGACGTTCCGCTCCGTTTAGCAGTCCCCGAGCCCGGCCGCCAAGCGCGCTCCGGGAAAACGGCACTGGGACAGCGGAGCATCGCCCCCAAATGCCAACAGCCACCGTCGTCAGAGCCCCCTCTGCTTTAGGAGGAGCTGGGGAAGCTGCTGGTGACCAGCATCAGAGAGAGGGCTGGGAAAAGTTTTGTTTTTATAAAAATGGGGAAGGAAATGGGATTTGATCTCTCCATCCCCATCGGCGCGTCCCGATACGGACGGAAAGTTTGCAAAGAGAGGACGAGAAGTAAAAGCTTCCCCCCCTCCTCTCCCCCCCCCCCCCACCCCCCCCCCCCCCAGTCCCATGGGCACTGGAAGGCAGAGGAGCGAGGGAGGCTGAAGGCTTCTTCCCAAAAGAGGGAGTCCTGAGGTCATTTCAGCCTTTTCGTCAGCGTGGATGGAAAGGAAAGCTCAGCGGCAGGGAGCTGCCCCGAGGTGCCCGGCCATGCGCCCGCTGTGCCAAGCCGGGACCGGCCGTGAGGCCCGAGGGTGGCAGCCCCGCTGTGCGACCGCTGCCGCTTCTGGGTCACAGAGCGGGCGGAACAGCGAGAAGCGGGAGGGAGGTCGGGGAAGGAGGGGGGAGGGTCAGATCAGCTCCTTGATCTGTCCCAGAGGAAAGCAGCCCGCGGCCCGTGCTGACTTTTGCCTACGAGGCATCTTGTGGGCAGGGAGCGGTCGGTGTGCCTTCGGGAAGAGACGTGCGGCTCTGAGAACGTCGGAGGGAGAGGTGGAGGGGGGGGGGAAAGAAAGAAAGAGGAAAGAGAAAAGAAAGGAGAAGGAGAGAGAGAGAGAAAAAAGAGAGAAAGAGAGAGAAAGAGAGAGAGAGAGAAAGAGAGAGAAAAGAGAGAAAGAGAGAAAGAGAGAGAGAGAGAGAGAGAGAGAAAGAAAGAAAGAAAGAAAGAAAGAAAGAAAGAAAGAAAGAAAGAAAGAAAGAAAGAAAGAAAGAAAGAAAGAAAGAAAGAAAGAAAGAAAGAAAGAAAGAAAGAAAGAAAGAAAGAAAGAAAGAAAAGAAAGAAAGAAAAGAAAGAAAGAGAGAAAATGAAAAAAAGAAATTTTTTAAAAAAGCACCCTGCACGTATCTGAGCCCTTCCCCTCACGGCTCGCTCCTCGCTCGCTGCAGCACCCTTCTCACCAAAACCGACGCCAATGGATGCATTCCCGGTTCCCCACGCTCCCTTTCCCCAACACTTGCGAGGACAGAGCGCTGCCCGCCCGCCCTCAGCCCAGCCCCGAGCTCTCCCCGCAGGCTCTCCAGTCCCGGCCTCTCCCATCAGCCCCGTCCGGCCCCGGGGCAGCTCGGGGAGCTCATTTCGGGCTGCGGTTTTGACTTCCCGCACAAAAAAAAAACTCCGTCTTTTCAGTGAAACCGAGCACTGTCCGCCTTCGAACCGGGAGATATTCGTTCGTTTTATTTCTTTCCGCAACGACGAGGAAGGAGCGGGATCCGGAGGGCGCAGCCCGAGCTGGGAGCCACGGGAAGCCGCTTTCATTTCATTCCTCCGGAGCCGTCCGGGAGCGGCACCGCGCTCCGCTGCCCCATCGCCGTGGGCCGCGCGCGTTCCGCAGGGACTCTTCTCCCGAAAACCCCGCAGCGCGATGAAATCCACCGTCACTCGGGAGGGGAAATCCGCACGTCTCACGCGGGCGGCTCGGGGGGGAATCCCAGCTCCCGCCCTGCCCGGCCCGAGCCCGGTCGGCCTCGCCCCGCTGTCGGCGGGAGGGCAGCGCTTCGAGGCCGGGGGAGGACCGAAGCCTCCGCCCTCCCGGGGCACGTCGGCCTGCTGCCCCGCGACCGCGGAGCGCCAGGTCCCTCGGGGCCGGGCCGGGTCTGGCCGGTGCGCTGCGGGGAACGGAGGCCGGCACCGCTCGGGAACGCGTTCCCTCGCCCCGACCGCGGAGGAAGGCCGTCCTCTCGTGTTTGCAGTTTTCTTTGTTTACATTCACTCTAGAAAACATTGGCCCGTGGCCAGCAAAGTGCGCTCGCGTTTCTCGGTGGAAAGCCGAGAGCGATCCGGCCCTGGCGGCTCCGCGCTGCCCGTCCTCGCCTCATCCCGCCGGCCCCGGGGAGCAGCGCTTTGTCGGCCGGCTGCACCTGCGAAGGGCGCGGGCCGCTCCTCGCAGCTCGGTCTCCCCGGCCCCGGCCTCCCCGAGGCCGCAACAGGTTTCTCTGCGCGCACCGCCTCCCGCTGCGGGCTGCGGGGCGGCGCCGAGCCGTGCCGTGCCGCACCGCACCGAGCGGAGCCGCGCCGTGCCGCCCGCCCCGGCACACGGAGCCGCGGGGCGCGGCCCGGAGGGGGGGGCCGGCGGGTGCCCGAGGTCGCGCGTGTGCGCCGGGCCGTTCGCCGTGTCGTCCCCCCCGCCCCGTCCCCGTCCCCGCGGCCCGTCCCCCGGCGAGGAGCGAGTGCCGCCGCTCCGCCTTCTCCTTTTCGCAATGTTGACGCAATCTATAAATAGTGGAACAAAAGGAGCAACTTCCTCGCAGCTTTGCTGAAACTGCACAAAAAAGGCAACCGGGGGGGTGGGGGGCGTTATTTTGATTTGATTTTTTTTTGCCACCGCTTTCAAAAGCGAAGCCTCCTTCCCCCTCCCCCGCCGCTCTCTCGCTACTGGAAGATTACAGATCCGTGCGCGATTATTTTTTGATTCCTCGTTGTCTGCTGCGCTGGCACCGTCCTGCGAGCGGCGGAGCGGCTCGGCGCCGGGCTTCCCCCGCTGACAGTAAGTGCCGGGCGGGGAGGGCAGGGGGGAGGCGGGAGGCGCTCCCCGCCCGCCGCACCGCACCGCACCGCGGGTCGAACCCCTCTCCCCACGCGCGGCTCCGAGCCCCCATGCGCATCTCCCCCGCGCCTCGGGGGTGCTTTTATCGGCGCGGTGGGGGTGTTCACGCGTCTTCCCCTTTCTCTTCCTCCTCCTGCCGCGCTCAGTGGGAGGGTGGGGGGATGATGGTCACGATCACGCGTGTCCCAAACACCCCCCGCCCCCCCCAACCTCCCGCGGAGGGAGAATTACATCATCCTTTCTGTAGTGATGCTACCTTAGCGTGCGCGCACCCGACACCTCGGGAGCGCGCGTCCTCCCTTCTCGGAGGCGCGCGTTTCCCCCCACCCCGGCTCGGGCTCGGAGAAAGGCGCGCCCCCGCGCTCACACACACCCGCGCCGCCGAGTGTTTACAGTGCTGCCCCAGCCGTATTGTGACGTCTCCTGAGCGACAGTGCGTCTGGCCAATGGGACGCCGAGGCCCCGCCCACTCTCTCTCTCTCTCTCTCTCTCTCTCCTCCCTCTCTCTCTCTCTCTCTCTCTCCCCCCCTCCCTCCCCCGCTCTGTGCGCGGCTGTCACGCTCCGCGCGCGCCGGCGCGCGTCCGCGATTGGCGCGCCCCACGCTGGTGCTCCTAAGCTCGGGGTGCGGGAAAACAGCAAAAATGCTTTGTTGTTGTTGTTGGGTTTTTTTTTTTCTTTTTTCCTTTTTCCTTGTTCCTTTTTTTTCCTTTCTTCTTTTTTCCTTTCTTCTTTTTTCTTCTTTCTTTTTCTTTTAACACCGTGCAAAGATAACAGCGCCTACTTACACGCTGCAAAGCCCGTAGCAAAGATCAAAAAAAGTGTTTTTTCACACTTTTGAAACTTGTTGCGAGTTTAAGGCAGCAGTGCAAAATTCTCCCCCGAGCGGGCACCGGCTTAGTGCGGGATTTAGGCAACCGCCCGGCCCTGCTCGGCAGCGCACGGAGTTTTTAATGTGTTAATGGCTCGGGGTGGCTTCAAAGAGCGTTGCTGTTTTGAAGTCCAGGTGTTTCTATTTGTGCAGAAAATCGAGCGGGGAGCTCTGAGCTCCTACTGTTACTAAAGTTAAAAGGAAACAAAGTTGAGCTGCTAAGTCGGCAGTCTGGAATGAGTCAATAGTGTCTCCTTTGTCCTGCTAGGTTGTAGCTCCGCTCCGTTTCCTCCGCACTAGCGAGCGAGAGTTTCGCCCCTCGGCTGAATTCTCGGTACATTCTGTACGCATCTCCCCCTCGCTAAGCGTCCCGGCAGCGAGGCTCAGAGGGGTCGAAGCCTCTCCGTGCTGCGGCTGCGGCTCGGGGCAGCGGGACGGCGCCGTGCAGGGCCGTGGGCTGAGCCAGCCGCCGTGCCGCAGCGCTCCGGGCGCGGTCAGCAACGGGCCCTCGCGGGTTGGCACAGACGTCGCCCGCTCGCTTCTCCTTTCCCCGCGTCTGTTTTGCTTTTCGATCGCCTCAGTTGCGTACGCGGCTACGTTACGGCCGTCCCTTCTCACGCTTGAAAAAGGCTGTCCCTGCGGCCGTGCCCAATACTTCAATTCTTGAAATATATTTTAGCTCTTCGCTCGCGGCTCTTTCCAGAAACGCCGCCTCGCAGGTCCTGCTAGTCACACGCGGTTTTCCCCGGTGGCCGTGAAGGCCTCGGCCGCGAGTTCCTAAAGCTTTCGTTTCGAGTTCGCAACGCTTCCCTTCCGCCCCACCGCTAAGGCCGGCCCCGGGTCGGGAACGCGGCTGCGGGCAGCGCTGCCCCCTCCGGCCCCGCGGCAGCCCCCGCGTCCTGCTCTGCGCCGACGAGCAGCGCCGTGCGGAATTAACGAGGCTGCGAGTCCGGCCGCCGCTTTTGGGGAGCCCGCAGCCGGCCCGTCTGCGCTCCGAGGTGTCCCCTCCGGACGGCCGAAATATTGAACGGCGGAAAAACGCAGCGCTTGTTGGTGATGGGGAAGGTGAGGGCAGGAAAAAAAAGTTTTAAAAAATGGAGCCTGAGGCACAGAAGGAGCGGCACGGATCCAGCTGTCCTTTTATAGTAAGTGGTGTTTTACAGAAAGTGGGAAAGGAGAGAGAAGTGCCTCCCTTCCCGCAGCAGGACAGGGATGGTGCAGCCCTTCTCATCGCATTCCTGGAGGAATCTGCACGCAGCTCTCGGTTCTTCTCATTTCTGGAAACGAGAAGTGTCGTTCTCAGCAGTTCCTCCTCTTGAGCCCTACTGCCGGGTCTTGCCTGACCCTCCGCTGGTACTGACGGATCTCTGTAGAACAGTTTTCGAGCTTGGCATTCGTGCTTCATAAAAAGTCGTAAGAGATAGCTTTGATGAGTAATTTCTCGAAGTGCAGTTAACATTCTAAATACTATGTATGCGTAAATGTTGTTAGTTAACTGGGGCGTTGCTTTAGAACGTGTACAAAGGAGACACCCAGCACAGACCGAAAGCAAACTCTCAGCCCAGGTCAGAGCCACAAATATATCACATATAAAGGATGGGAGCACGGTAGGAAACCTGCAGTAGTTCATCAGGTGAGAAACAGGCACTCCAGACTGCACGAAGAATTAAAAAAGAGGTGTGCAGAAAAGCAGGCAGCATTAGCTGGCAGAAGAGGATATGAAAACAGCTGTACTTTTTCAGGGCTCTTCATATCCTTGTTTCTGGCTGAATGTGCTACGTGCATGAACATCCTTTCTTATAAAAGAATAAATTTCACAAAGATCCCACTGTATGGCAGTGTACTGATTGGCTGTCACAGCCCCTGGCTAAATATTAATGTTGGTCGCTTTTCCAAGTCAAATCTATGAGCTACTCTATCTGGAGAACTTGAAATCTCTACCCGCAAGTGAAACTCCAGTACAGTGCTTTTCTGACTTGCACGTTGTCTGTCCGTGTTTATAAAGATTTCCTTAGTAAATTACTTTTCGTTTGACAGCATTTTTTCTTCATGTGTTGCTTAGGGAAATATCAGGCAGTCTCTTTTGATCTGAGGCTTGGTTTGTTGAAGTTTTACAATGCTAAGCAGCGTGACAAACACACAGGACTAACCAGAAGGAGCTCCCCATCGGTGCAACCCCTTTGGTTTCATAACCTCTTGCAAACTTAGAGCCATGATTTACATAGCAGTGAGGGAAAATGAAAATGAGGAGGAAGCCCATTGTGCCATGTACGTGTATTTTCTCCTAACGCAGACTAAATTAAACCTGGCCTGTGCCACAAGAACACTGAAAGGTGAGAGCAAAGACGAGCAAAGGATCCTCCCTCGTAATGACACGCACAGTTAATGTTCTCTTCACCCAAGATAGTAAACCAGACCCAAAACGGGAAGGAGGATCTGGGCTATTCTTTCACCTCCCTCCCCACCCCCAGGCTCTGAGCCGTGGAGGAAGGATCGTGTTGCACTATTTTAAAGCTGGAGCAGCGTGTGCACCTCCTCGGTACAGTGAGAGCACTGGGAGCAAAGCTCTCAGGGCTCCCTGCTCCCAGGGCTGTGTCTTATCCACAGAGCCATGCTCCAATTCCCCTCCAAGTTCCCTTGCAAACGTACAATATTTGCAGGGATGTATACAAATAAGAAAGTTATTAAACTGACTTACCTTTGGCACGTGGCTTTGAAAGCTTCCTGCTCGAGGCAAGTCACAAAAGTCATGCTGTCACTGTAGCTCAGCACTGCAGGTAAAGTTGACCTGTAAATGAATGAAATAAAGAAATTGAGTGCCTTTGCCTAATTTCCTAAGCTTAAATGAACTGGATCGATTAGCAAATTGAAAAATATCATTGCTACGTCTTTCTCCCCACCACCTGAGTGCAGATGATTTGAAGTTATACCATACAGCTGATGTTAAATCTGTGCCAAGGTAGGAGATGGATCATGGTTTCGAATGGAAGTTCAGGTTAGGGCCATAATTCTGTCCCTGCCTCCCAACTTTTAAGATCAGGACAATTAAAGCTGTTCTACCCCTCACTGGATCAAAGAAACCAAATATGCATACAGGATGCTCCATGGCCACGTGGAACTGCAGAAAGGAACTGCAGAAAGAAGCCACGAGCCTTCCCCTGGGAAGTTGGAACAGGGAAAGTTGTGGGGAGCAGTAGGAGATCCAGCACAAAGGACTGAATAGATTCTAGTGCCTAACTTAGTGGTTGATAGCCCTGCCCATGGAACTGGATGCTCTTTGAGGTCCCTTCCAAACCAAGCCAGTCTGTGACTTTGATTCCATGATTCCAGGATGTATAAAAGCATGCAGAGATGATAGAAGCTGTATAATCATGGGGTGACAAGATATGAACAGTTTAACCTTGCCTTAGCCTCTTCTACCTGGACTCTGTGAGTTTTAAAAGGAGCAAAATCTCGTTCAAGGCTTAAAAATACATTGAGCTCTACAGATATAAAGCCATATGTCATATTCAGCTATTCTTAATGTGGTGGGTGAAAAATACATAATTTTAACATACAGACTGGCAGACATCTCATTTGAAAGCAGGAATTAAAATAATGACAGGTTGTGTCACGTGAGAACACATTTAACAGCAAAACTGTCCTTTACTGGTGCATGAAAGTCAACTATACGGAGGGAGAGGCTGCTGGAAATAAGCAGGGGGCACAAAAATGGAGGGAAAGATGGGGAGTTTAATGGAAGATGCTGAGTTGATGACCGGAGTCTTCAGCAAGGCTGTTACCCTCTTTACTTTCTAGTGCTGTGCAAATGAATTCTCCTGCAAATCAAAGGTTCTGCCTCTCTGTGCCCCTGAGGTCATTCATGCCCATGTCCTGACCCTGGCAGTCTGCAGTGGTCCTCAGCACAGGCACACACCTCCCCAGACACTGCAGCCCACTCTGCGTGGTAGGTTGCATGCTGCTTCCCCCTTCCTTGTGTTTATTTTACAAATCTATTTTTTAAAATCCTATTACCTTCTACGTATTTCTGCATCTTTCCTTGCACTGAGAAGCTCCTTGATACTTCAGCAAATGTTAAGATATAAGCAAAAATATAGGAAGATCAGATTATTTCAGGCCACTTCGCAGCAAAAGGAATACTTTCTTTTATGGAAAGCAAAATCTTCAGCTGAAAGAGGCTGGTGTTTACATTGTCACTAAAACTTCTGCTGAATGGGGAAGAAACAGTAACGGCAGACAGCACTTCAAAAGGAAGTTCTGTTACAGCACAGAGGAAAAAAAAATTAAGTTCTTCCAGTGTATAAAATATGTACTCAATGCTGAGCTTCTACATTTGCCTTCAATACTGAGCTATGAGCATGGAGTGCCCCACTGCAAGTTGTTAATGTACCCACCAGCCCCACTGCTCAAACCTATGCGAGGAAAGAATTAATACAAAGGCATTCATCGAGCACAAAACTGAGATATTCTTTCACTGCAACTTCTCCAGCTCTAACAAAGGCACCATTCAAAAAATAAAAAATAAAAAAGCATTTCAAAGAGCAGTGTAGATGCTGGGCATGGATCGGCTCCTCACTTAAAGACAGAGGCCGCTAGCCCAAAGGAATAACTCAGACAACACTGACGCTCCAAGTTTCAGACTTTCAAGCCGTAGGCCTCCAGTTGGAACTTATCTCTGTTTTCACACATCAGTAGGTTCGGCGGAGTTAGAAATACCCAGCACGTACAAGGAAAACAATCTCTATCAGTGGATACAGCATGAACACGATAACGTGATGTTTTGCAAGCCTCGAGCAATTGTCAAGCCGCTGCGCTTTGTCAAGGCAGCACACTTGACTGTCAGGGCCACCTAACCTCAGGTCACCTTCTACCTTGCCCCCTGGCCAGGTCCCAGCACCTCCATTTACTCTCTGTAAGCGGCTGCAGCACCCTGGAGGCAGGGCCAGAGGCAATGGATGCTGCTGCCCCAACTCGAGCAGCAGCTGCCTGGGTGCATCGCTTTGTGTCTCTGAGTTAAATGATCCTTTTTTACTACCTGTCCAAACAGAAAAGAGAAGGACCCTACTTTATTCTGTCAATTTTGGGATGGTTTTGTATTTGCGTTGTTTTATTTCAGTGTTCAAGACCCTTATTCAATTAAACACAGCCACTCACAAAACACGTTTCTTTTTGTCATCCGGATTTGTTATTCCCTCGCTATACAATTTTTACTTAAACTCCTATAAAGCAAACCTCTGATTCTTAATTTTTACATTTTGTAATAGAAAATGGGGGATGATATGATGGTGTGATAGAAATGGGGGTATGACGGTATGATAGAAAAGGGGGTTTTCTTTACTACGTGATTAAGCCTTCCAATTTCAATTTGTAAACTCCGTGTAGATGGAAGCAGAATGCAATTAAAATGTAGCAAAAGAGCACTACATTTCTTATCAGTTTAATTAAATAACCATAGATGTACGTAATGTGTAAGAAAAAGAATACCCTGATCAGAACATAGAGCACTGCAAGCTGATTTATTCAGCAAGGACTAATCGCTGCTAGCTGGTGAGCTGCAGTGATTGTTTCTGGTCAGCACGACCTTCAAGACTTTAATGCTGGTACATCTCATCCTCTCGCAGTCTTCACTCATGGGCTCGATGAGAAAGAAAATTAGGAGATTGCCAGCTTTTTCATCTCTCAGTGCAGCCTTCTACTTTGAACGTAAAGTAAATGAGTACATTAAAAGAAGAAAAAGCTATTGGAAGCAGCTTCAGCATTCTGTGGGTTACAGTTCCAAGCGCTCTGGCAGTGACTCCCCACCCCTTCAGTGGTTTGACTTGCTCCAAAAATCTGGCGTCAAAAAATGTGTCGTGTAGCACTTTTATTGTGTTATTTTAAAATACCTACAGTAAATGTAACCCTAGAACAGGCTGCCCTACTTCCATATTTAATTTTAAGTGGTCTTGTTAAAAAAAGAAACATTTAATTTAAATAAAATAAAGTATACATATATAACTCATTAAACTCATATTAATCATTCCAGTAGGCCACAGAAGCAATAGAAAATGTGGATTCCCTCCTTTCTGATTTATCAGCCACTTATGCTACGGAGCGTTCAGAACAGAACGGGTTCCTACTGTGCCTGCTGGTGTACGCATGAAGTTAAAGAGACAGAGCCCTGGCAGAGAGGTTTGCCTTAATTTGCTCAACACCTGAGGTGTTAAAAGTAAAGCCAAACAGGAGAAGCTTTTTGCTTTCTTTTTTTCAGTAAAGCACTGGCTGTTCAAGTGCAGGTTTACCAGTGCCAGGAGGCAGAGTGTGGGGGGATGCCACAAAGGGCCCCAGATCCTCCATCCCCTCTTGTTCCCCTTACCCTTGAGTTCCAGCTGCATTCATCCAGGCCTATGGACTGGCAGTTGGAGAGAGTTGAAACGAACCAGGGAACTGAATGTAAGCAACAATGGCATTAAGCTCTGCTAAAGATAGAGGCTTCCCATTGAATTTCCTTCCTGCGTGACGCTGGAGCATAAACCTAGCACCAGGACCACTTCTCAAGTGGAAAGGAAGAAAATTATTACTGACAAGGTCCAAAGACTGGGATACTGGCCTGCTCAGTTTTGAACTGTGCCTTACAGATCGGCATTACAGATCTGTGGATTCAACTGATTTCCTTAATATGGATCAGAATGTAATTCCTGCTCCCAGATTACTGTGTTGGAAACCAAGCTGTCCCATGAATTTTCTAGCTTTTGGGGGGTTTTGTTTGTTTGTTCATTTGTTTTTGGTTTGTTTGTTTGTTTTTGTGGACTGAAAGATTTCCTTTCTTGTAGTAGAGAGAATCTGAAAGCAAGTGTAAGGAAGAAGAAAAATCATTGGTCAAAATTACAGTGGTAACAGCAAGTTTCTAAAGAGATCAATTTTTGTTTAGGTAAAGCCAAGATTAAGCAAAAAAGAGAGAAGGTAGAGGCGTTTCACTAACTCATTACAAAATTGTTGACTCGGGTTGGCTCTCGTTGGTTGAATTTTAGAATGGTCTTGAAAGTATTGTTTCATTGCTGTAAGATTGGGCTAGGAGAGGCTCATAAATCAACTGTATCTTAGAATGGAAGAGAGATTGGGCTGTCCATTAACCCACCTCTGACAGGAGGCATAGGCCAGTTCCTAGCCAAGTGAGCAGCAGGAAAAGGACCAGCACACTTGACATTGCCCATGGTGCCAGTACCCAGTTTTTAGCTCGGATGTGTCCCTGGCTTGATGCGATCTGTCTGCTCAATGACCTTCATTAGATCCTTCTCCATGTTCTTCTGCAGCCCCTCCTTGAATCCACGTGAGCTATTTGTACTACCTGTACTATCTTAAGGCAAAGAATGTCACAAGTATATTACCCTCGTGCACATAAAATAATGCAATTTTTTATACTATTTGCTCTGAACTTGCCTACTGACAGCTTCATCTGATGCACCCTCATTACTGTATTGGTAGTGAAGGCAGAAAGTTGATCCCTGTCCATCCTTTTCATGTGCCATTTTAAAATATTTATTGCTATTTTGAAGAAGCATCGGAGGGGCAATTAAAGACTGAAGTAGAAGCTGCAGTCTCTGTGCTGGAAACCTTTTTCTTCTTAGCTCTCGGCCACCGCTCAGCCCACTCTCTGTGGCAGATGCTGGAGCTGCTCTTGTACAGAAGGCCTTCCAAAATCCCAGGGAACTGGAAGCTCCACCGAGCACACTTGGGGAGAGCTACTCTTTCCCACTGTTAGGGATGATGCATTGGAGGAAAAGATGCAGTCATGCATATTGCGCTCTTAAAGCCCTGCCGGTCTTTCTGCAAGCAGAATCTAAAAGAATAGTAGGGAGTGGAAATAAAGAAAAGAAAATTTGCTATTCCACAGAAATCAGCCCCATTCTAAGAACATCACTTGCTAAGAATTAAAGCTCAAGGAATCAGTGTAAACTTCAGCTGAAAGCTGAAGTAAAAACCTAAAGTAGTTCAAGCCTTTCTCTAAGGGAGCAAGACTTTGTTTCTGGAGTTTGGCAGCAGACCTTAATCAGGCAGAGCTGACAATAATTAAAACAGCAGAAGCTTGTGAGAATTTCCTAGTATTTCCATAGGAGATTCATGGAATATATTCTCATTTTACTTGCTTTTCCATATTCTCATTTTACAAGGCACAGGAATATCTCTCAAGCAAACAGGAAGGTCCAGTTTCTATTGGTGAGAAAATATTGAGATATATAATGGGACCCATTTTCATTCTTAGGTAAAAATACAAACAGAATTCGTTCAGAAACCTTACTGCAAGGTAAGATATATCGTGTCCCAGTACAGAGACATTCTGTAGAATTCCAGGTAGTGTTAAAGTTCTTAAACAGCACAATACTACTGAAAGCAGAGGTTAGGAGAAATGCTGATGATGCTAAGATACGTGGACAGAAAGTCTTCTAATTTAGATTTAGTGAGAGGTACTCTGTGTAAGACAAAATATTCTGCACTGTTGTGAAACAGTTTCTGTCAGTAAATTTCACACTGGCAACACCCAGACCCAGTTACAGCCATCCTGGGTTTGGCTGCAGAATCTGATTATTTCTTCAGAAGAATATGCGTGGCTAAGCAGGTACAGAGACAGTGCTGAAAGTTTCACACAACGCAAAGAAAGGTGAAAGGAAAAGGCATCCACAACTCATGTTTCTAGGAAGGTCAGCAGAGCATTTTTCCTGGAACTGTCAGTGTTGCTCCTGGTAGAATGGGGCACCTACTCTTGTCATGAATAAGTGCTTGTTTAGGATTTCCCATTTGAAAATGGTTCCTCTGGAAGACCAGTCACTGTGGTTGGCTGCCCATTATTGTGGTTAGATGGACTGAAGGTCAGGAAGGGTCAGAACCTCTTAACAACAAACCCCAAAAGTTCCCTGATGTGTGTCAGGTGAAAGTTACTGAACAGTCTTACCTCTCACTGGGTCGTTGACAAAACATATCATTGGTTATCACTTTGACTATCAGCACTTGTTCAGCAAGCCTCTGAAAAACAAAACCTAGTGTACTTCTGATTCAAGGTACTGGGTCCTGCCTCAGAGATACACAGAGAACATCCCCCAAGCATCACAGAGACTTTCAGGGTGAGCAAATCCCTGTATCTGAACAAGCTGCAGTCACATCCAGTAAGAAGATGACACCATACTGAGGACCTGTGATTGGTTTGCCCCAAATTTAATGAGGAGAGGACTTCTTCATGTGCCACACCATTTGATTTGGTGCTGGGGAGCAACAGGTCAACTTTGTGCAGAATGTAGACAAAGTATAGTATGTCTTGTGAGGGACTGTAAATGCTAAAATGCTTTCAGTGAGCTTAACAGATGTTTGGAAGGAGTTTAACTGACTTGTTGCTGTTCAGCAACCCGATAACCATGTGTTTAAAATCAGTGTGGCTGGTTTTTTTAGGTCTAGAACCATTGATTCTATGGTTTTTAACCCATGTGACTTGAGCCAATCACCTGTTGTGGCACTACACTTCAGTTTATTATCTTCTAAGACAATTGCTTTTGGGAGAGAGGCAGGAAGAACACCAGAACAAAATAAATGTCTCTTGGTTCACGAGGAGGATTTGTGAAGGGTTGCTCTCTGCAGAATTAGGAATATGCTGTGTGGGCTCCTGTATAAAGGACACTTTGCAGGCTGATCTTGAGAATTAAGGATTGGTGAGGAATTGGTCATGGATCCAACATCAGTCCAGATTTGAAATAGCAAATGGAAGTGTCACAGTACTGATGGCTCACAGCATAGGGCTAGCCACTCACCCTTTCTGTAAGGAAAGTGGTAGGTACAGCAGCTTCTGTTAGCAATCCATGGTGGCATATTTGCTCCTGCAATCTGTTGTAAAAGGAAATCTGTTTCTGGTGTTTGTTGTTTCTGACTGGCTGGATAGTTTTTCAGGGAATAAGGGATAGAGAAGGCACAAGAACAAGTCAGACAGCTCTATGGACAGCACAGACACTACGGAGGTGATCGCTGCTATCAGGACTCTAAATGCATCAGGCACTTAACACAAAGCCAGTCACTATCAAGGTCCCTGCAGGGAGCATCCAGAAAATAAAATAGTTCTTTTCAGGCCATGGACTTTAAAATACATGAATCAAAGAACCACCATATTGCTGATGACTCTTTCATCCCTTGCTATGTGCATGTGCTTGTGCTTGGAACCGCAGTCCTCCGGCCAACTTCCCTGTCGGTGGGCTGTGGGCACAAGTATGGCCTAGAAGCCCAGAACCACTGCTTTTAAGACACTTAGTATGAGACACTGCCTTAAAGCATAACTGTAGCTTTATTCATGGAATTTAGAAATAAACTGATTTTTCCCCCCCCCCTAGGGAAATCCCCTCCCTCCTTCCCCCACTGTCTGTTTCCTTGTGTCATAAATAGGATCTGAAGAATCATGCTAGGGAAAATATTAAACCTCAGTAACTCATGACTCTCTTATCTGTATAGAAGGAGACATATCTGGTATAGTAATTTAAACCATATTTCTTAATAGTCAGTAGGAGACCTAATTTACTGCATGAAATTAATTACAGTACTACACATAAAAGTTAAATGAATCACACAGTACTTATATTGCACTGTTTCTACCTTTGTGGTATGGAGGAAATAATGAAATCATGAAAGTTTGTACTCACAGCACTGTTTAATGCCCTGAGGACAGAGAGCATAAGGGTGCTTCAAGTAATCCACTGACACCGTCTAATAATTAGACTCTGCTCGTCCAAACTGTCCTTGTACTCACGGGGCACATACACACCAGCAATGAGCTATATCTACTCAAGCACTCAAGAAGCCAAAAGCACCCCAGCTGAGTTATTCATATGCTTCATAAAAATCGGGCAATTAAAATAATTTTCTGTGCTTTGGCCAACTTAGATGGAAAGCTTGGCTACATAAGTTAATATGCATGCAAACTACATTAAGAAAGCATCGTTCTCTTTATTACTGTTTCTGTGTATCACAGTGTAAGTATGGAGAGCCCAGAACTACCTACAAACTCTAATACTCCAGAGAAAATATTTTCTTAATTTTGACGTCCTCTTAACTTATTCCTCACAATTGGCCAGAGACTGTCTTTCTGAAGTACAGTTTATAGCACTTTGGTCAGTCTAATTTTGATTATGCTAAGTAACCAGATTACCATCTCTTTAAAATAATATTGAATCTTTTAAGACAGAATAACTCAAAACAACTGCACACCATGTTTTCCCAATTCTATCTCACCTTCCAACTATACATTCTCTATAGAACTATAGAACCATAGAATCAAAGAACGGCTTGGGTTGGAAGAGACCTCAAGGATCATCAAGCTCCAACTCCTCTGCTGCATGCAAGGCACCAACCTCCATATCTAATACTAGACCAGGCTGCCCAGGGCCCCATCCAGCCTGACCTTGAACACCTCCAGGGACAGGAGGTCCTCTCTGGGCAGCCTGTGCCAGCACCTCACCACTCTCCTGGTGTACTTTCCTTGTATCAATCTGTCCATCTTCAATTAAAAAAATCTTCTGTTCTTTATCACATCATTCCAGTTTAATTGTGTGTGGTTGTTTACCTCACTCAGTCAAACAGCATGTATTCTTTTTCTTCTCAGCTGCCCCTTGGTAATTCTTACTGCTTCTAAATATCTTTATTTAATCCATAAGAAATGTTTTCAAAGTTGTTAAGTGACACATTCATTGGCACCTTTGAAATAGCAGTTAGAGCATTCTATACTATTAGTTGTAGGGTTTTTTTTTTTCTTGAGTATCATATCATCTGAAGTAGATTACAGACACCTTGCTGGGCATTGATTTTCTTAATCGTCTCATTGGGCCCTGAAGACACATGGAGAAACTACATTTCTCTTCCTAATAAATCACCTCTGGTTAACGAAATCTTTTCTTTAGTCTGAAAAAATAATACTAACTGATTGATAAAATACTCAATGGGAATGTTGAAAATATAGTTAATATTTTATAACTTCAAACTGTAAATGTGAATACTCAATTACTAAAAAAAAATCAGAGACTTTATGCACACTTTGAAAAGCAAGTTCTGAGAAGTGGGCAAGCTTAGATTTTGATTTGAAGTAAAAGAAGCCTTAGCAGTTTCACATTTTTCTCAATTTGTTCTATTCATCATCCACAATTCACATCATTCTCTCTTCACGAAACGTCTTGGATCATAAGCTACTACTTTGATTTTCATGAGAAAAACTAAAAAGTGTGAATTAAACGTTCTGAGGTTATTTGCTAGACATGTTCTTCCCAAAGCTTCTCTGAAGAAAGCTGGTTTTCTTCTAAACTATATTAATATAAAGAAGCAGTAGTATGTAATTTATATTCTTGTTCCACAGTGCTGTGGGAATTTTAACATAGAGCGTACTTTGCCTGTAGCAAACAAACCTGTAATGCAGTCAATTACTGTTGGTAAATAAGACTCCTAAAATTACATACATCACATTGACTACAATCTCTGTCTGGACTGCTTTGTGTTTTAAAGGCTTTGAGACGATAGTGGTCTTCTTCTAATTCAGTTCTCAAATAACTTAAATAGATGTCTTCTGCTTTAAAAACTCCTTAAGCCAAGACCTGGTCCAGTGTAGATGACTCACGTGCTGTACAAAAGAGGAACGTTACACTGGAGCTCCTTGGTTTTAAAGCAGGATAACAAGACAGGTCTGCAAAAGCGAAGGATTGCTTCTTCTCTTACTTTCTTACTTAAGCCTTCTTCTCTGGGAGGTTAACTAAGCAGAAATCATTTGAGTCTCTGTATGCTATTCACATTTTTAATACAGCTGTTCCTAATAATTGAAATGTTTCTCACACAGTTTGAATGAAGGTACAAAAAATGCCCATTTTCATATATTCAGTCTTTGCTGCCACAGACCAAATACAAGAACTATCACTGCAAGATGAGCACTTCAATTTGAAGACTTTAGCTATTGTTTGAGATGAACACAGAAATTCTCAAGCTGCGAACAGATCTGCATTTTTACTATTTATCACAATAATAAATACAATTAAAGGCTTTTCTCATTTTCCTTCAAACTGAGTTTCTTAGAAGGATCAGACGTGCTCATCAGGATTTTCAGCAGACTGAACATGGTCAGGATTTTGAACAGGCAAATGAACCTCATCCTTCCAGTATCCTTGCTCTTCCGTGTCACGTATTTTATGTTCTACCGAAAGCACACATGCGAATGACTCACATTATAATCAAGGCCATGAATGTCAGTAACGTGATCCATACATGTTCTTTAATGTTGTTTTTGAGTACAGGAAAATAAAATAAATTGAGGTTTGGAGCACAAATACAAGTGATACTTTCTAATATCACTAACTAATTTCACTTTGGGGTTCCATTATGACAGCACAGATACTAGGTTTCATTTTTATTACTAACAGACTTCACTTATCACAGCAAAAAATAGGCTGCTAACCACAGAAAGTAAAATTGATCATCAAAGTTCTGGTTTTGCTTAGGAGTCAGACTTTTTCAGATACTCTGTAAAGTAATACACTCTGGTTATCTATTTATGACTTAAAAGAAACTACATGTGTTTTGAATGCAATATATTTCCCCATAATATCAACAAAGCTATACATACCTGAGGAGCATGTGCTGGAAGTCAAGGGAAGAGTGTATTGCTGATGCTGGAACAAAGGCACACAGCCTCCTGTGTGGAGGCTCACACAGTGCAGTCAGGTACCAATGCTGCTTGCACAGATAGGTGAACTTTTATCCTTGTCCATGATCTGCAAATACAGAGTACATGCATGTGAAGTTCAACGTTAAAATTGGTGAAAATTAAAATACAAAAACGCATACAAAATAGAAAAATGCCTCTATTGATAAAAAGATGCCTGTATTTTTAATGATTTATCATGCATTCAGACTAGCTAATTTCATTTCTGCATTTCATAATTTATTTTCAAATTACTTATTAAATTCCAGATTATTTATTGAGTTTAGTGGAGCTAATGGAGTTAGGAGAGAAGATAAATGTAAGAGCACTGTGGTGACAGAAATTCATTGTTTAAGGTGTTCTAAATTGCCAGTGAGGAGGATGCTCCAGCATCTCTGGATAGCACAGTTCCAGTCTTTACCCATCCTTGGACTCAGAAGTGCTGTTAAGTGCTGTAACCCAAAATTAAGATAATCTTTTCTTGTCTTTCCACAACAGGCTACAAAAGATAACTGATGAATGTCTTCTTCACAATAATCTTTAGATGTCAGATTCTTTTATTTTCCCCTCAGTCCTTTCTTCTGCAGACTAAACAAACACAGCTTTTTCAAACTGCGCCTTATAAATCTCGCTCTGCAAAAGCCTTTTCACTCATGTGTTCTCCTACAGATTCTCTTTTACCTGGACATTGAAATAATTTCCCTTTCCTAGATTTCAACACAATGATGCGATTTTATTTCCTTTTTTCTTTTTTTTTTTCTGGCCATTTTGCTCAAGTGTTTCTTGTTGGCTTGCTTGATTGATTTTGTTTCATCTGTAAAAGTACATGCTATCAATATCCTCTGGAGTTTTGTGGTGCTGTAGAGCAGCAGGGCCCGCAGAGCCTTGAAACAAAACACATCTGTCCATTTTTTCAGTCACTTTTTTGGAAATCAGTAATGACACTTAATTCTCTTTGAATGATTCGCTTGTTCTCATTTTTTTTCCTTTCAAGTAGTGGATGAAACAGGGATTTTGTATGCCTTCTGTTTAGTAATACTTAACTTTTAGGTGTAATGCCTAAAACAAGAATGATAATATTCTTAATAAATGAGCAGCCATACAGATGGACAGAGAAGCGTTTTTTTGCTGTGAGAATCAGGCATAAACAGAAGGAAGGTTTGACTCAAAGCCCACATCCCTCTCCCTTGCCTCAAAACAGATCGCAGTGCCTTCTGAATCAGAGGTAGAAGGATGCTGCTAGCTGAAATATTCAGTGGAGTCCCTTTTGATGTTTACAGAGTTACTAGTTTGTGGTAAACGCGTGTCACATTCTGCACTGTTTTCAATATGAGTTTTGTCTGAATAAAGCCGAAATATTCTGGACCAAGAAAAATAAAACAAAGGATGTAAGATAACAGATCAAAGAAGTGCTTTAAATGCTGCGGTGGCTGTCTTTCTTCACATTTATTTCCAGCTGCCTGCCTTTGGAGAATCTAGTGTCTTTACTTTTTTAACCAGAGATAGTTTATCCTAGGAATCTCCAAATTATTTCCTTGAAAAGAAAGACAAAAAGTGAAAAACTGGTCAAAGGTCTACGACATGTAGCCCAGATTTTCTGTCTCTTTGCTCTACTTCACTCGCACAGACTGTACCACTATACCACAGTCACGTATGAAAGTTCTTCTAAGAAGTGGTTTCTTCGGTTTGCTTTTACTTCTTAATATTCATATCTTCTATTCTTAGGGTAGTTTCATAATGAATTCCCGAAATTTAGTAGTTGTTCTCTGTAATCTAACTAACCTAGCCATTTGCAAAGCATCCAGACCCCAAAGTACCCAGGTGTGCTCCCTTTGACAGTGAACTCTGTGGCTCCCAGCAGCTCCTGCTCACAGCAATCCATTTCCCACGTCAGAAAAAGCCTTTTCACACCTTCTCTGATGATTTCTGATGCATTCACCTCCTGGACATGTTGAAGCTTGCTGCACAGCTCCCAAAAGCAATGGGAAAAAACCCTTTCTCTGGGAACAGAGAGGCAACCCCACAGCACGTGGCTATTCAAGCAAGAGTGATGAGCACTGAACATACTCAGAGTGAGCAGAGAAGCAGTTTACCAACACTTTTCCAGCAGACAGTCATACCTGTGCTATCTGCTGTATTTTTCCAAATCTCTTTTCAGAGAAGCCTTAAAGTGACTTTTTTCCCCCTCAAAACAGGAACTGCTAGCTCTGACAGTTCAGACATTAGGCTCAGAGAGAAGTGGACAGCTTCAAATATTTTGTTTGTTTCATGCCATTTCCTGAAACTGAAATTACAGAATTTTACATAATGCATTTGCATTTCAAAATTACAAGGTCACTGTAAGAACTTTTTTTTTTTTCCCAGCCAGATATGTAATACGTGTGACATTGGCTTTTTTTTTCCTCCATCCATGTGAATGCAAATCTACTTTCTTCACCCTGATGTTCTCTTGCCTTTACGGATGCATAATTTCTGTTATTTGCAAAAACAGAACTATACCGAAGTCAAAGGCATGGAATCAGACATTAACACTGTAGATGTGATTTTGCTGAACATATTTCCCCACCACATTGCACATATGGATGCCAGCATAACAGTAAGGCCTGAAAAGCCCACTTAGTTCCTCCAGAAAAGCTGCTCGAGTCTTAAGGACTTGAAGGACTTGCTCTGCACTTCTTAAGGACTGCTTCTCCAAATAAGTTACGCTAGTTAATCTGCAGACAAATTTATGCCTGAATAGCTGTTAAGATGGTCTCTTTGTTTCCCAGCATTACATTAAGAATTGTTTCCTACTAAGTTGTTTCCAAACACCTACTCCCATTTTTTCCTTCTCAACTTCTGGCCACTTTATTTTGATCTGCAGCATCCTAAAATTTTCCCCAATTTATTTATTTATATCCCTTATATACTGAATAAATTTAGTCAGTATCAAGCATACAGAAATTTTAATCAAGCAAAATCAAGTTGTTTGTGAATTCAGTAAATTCGGCAAGTTCTCATGAATGTGGTGACCCTGTGCTGAATGTAGGTATTTTCCTTTGAACTGCCTGTGACACTTCATACCACAATGCCTCAAACATTATAGATGTGCTGCTATCAGCACTATACATAACTACTCTAAAAATTATTAGCTCCTTAATTTTATCTATTTTCAAACGTAATGTACAAAGAGACAACATTCTTCTTATAACCCCGATGGCATTCTGATACATTTCTTGAGTTTTTGTGATAGATTGATATTTCAAGAGCCGATTTTGCCAAGTATAAAGATCCTCAGCACTCACCAGAGGACCTGAACCCCCTGCAGAATCTGCACATTGTTTTCTCTCTCTACATCTGAGTAACTAAAATGACAGTATTCAACTGAATGTTAGCAGATCATGTTCTAATATTGTTCAACTTGCCATGTTTTCTCTCTCTCTCTCTCTCTCTCTTCTTTTTTAAATGTTTTTAAAGTTAAGCAGTTAATCCCAGGTCTTAAAATAGTCCATGAATGTAATGTTATTTCCTCTTTTTGTGTATCCCACACGTAGCTTTCTACAACCTGTAAAATCAGAAGCAACAGTGAAAACAACGGGTGACCTCACTAGGTCAAACTTTGACCTGGAACCTAAGAGTAATTACATCACATACTGGCAAACTGTCCAAGTAATTCAGAGATTATATTAATCCCAAGATATTATTGCATATCCCTTTCAGAAATCTGTACAAATATTCAGTAAAGCACTTATTCCATCATGTGCAGGATGAGATCACTACTCTGAAATATGCCCGATTCAGCATCAGATCCTTCTCAAAAGACTAAGAACAAAACACCATAACCAAACACATTATATGCCAGGCTTGTATCCCAGAAGGAACTCCACATACATAGGACTCAAAATGCTTTATATTAATGAACTAAATCTATTTACCCAGTCATATGCTAACTTCTTTGGGTTGACGGTTGAACTAGATGATCTTAGTGGTCTTTTCCAACCTCAATATTTCTATGATTCAGTGATTTTTTACTGTAACCTTGCTTCCTCAGAAAGAATCTTTGTTCACCTACACAGCTTTCCAATTTCATTTAAAAATACAGTCAAGTGAGAACTGCTTTACCTTTTGCTGTCCTTCTCTGACTTTAGCTTAGTGATTTATTTTCAGCTTTTCTTTGTTATCTTTAAGTCACTTTACATCAAAATTTATACATTCATTGACATTTCGATTGAAGAAACCACAGTCTGAAAGGTAACTATAGATGACTGGCTTTCAAGCCGTTGCAGCTTTATCTTAGAGCAGGCTGTACAGCTGTTATCACCGCCAGCGGCACCTCGTTCATAAGGTTGATCTGTGTCACTGGGCTGAGCGGGGCCCAGATGTGCGTTGGGCTCTGCCATGGGACAACCAATGGCTTTGAGCTGTTAGCGTGCTTTTTGGTGTGCTTCTGGGCCAGGCCGAGAAGCCAGGAGCAGCACGGGTTGGGTATTGTGCTCAGCAGGCAGTAAGGACAGCTGCCACCCAGAATGGCCAGTTGTGTGAACGGGAGCTGTGACACGCTATCCACCTGCAGCTGCACCACGGCCCTTTTGTTTTCTAGCACAGACGCCTAAGAAAATAAAGGCAGAGACTCAGTGCATCGCCTCGTGCTGCTGTTATCAGAGAGCTGCTGGCATGGAGAGGCCCCCGTCAGCTCCCGGTGGCCACAGCAGAGGCGCTCGGCCTGCTCAGAAGCGGCACAGAGCCTGAGCCATGGGTGCAGTTGGATACCTGTCCATATTTACAGTCACCCTGTTTGTTTGCTGTCTCTTCAACTGGGGAAATCCGTTTTATCTTTGCACAGTAGCAAACTCACAGTTTGCACTCCCAGTTCATTTTTATTTTAAGCCGTTTAGTAGTTTGTATCTTACTTCACTGACCGTTTGTTTTCAGGGGAACCCTATTCTCATTTTATTGCAGTGTTAGTGCTGCACGAGCTTTCTGCTGTTACTTCCCAAACCTTGCATTTTTCTGCCAGTGATGTTCACTGTGATTCCTGCTTTTCTGGCCCATGTATTGAACTAGAAGTAATGTACATACTTAAGGTCTTCATTTTAGGTTTGTTGTTTTTTTTCCTGATCACTATCAGATCCAGGACTGAATTAGCTGTCATTACTTATTCTAGTAGTATTAATAAAAAATACCCTATATCTCGGATAAAATAAATATGACATTAAAGATATTCTCTATGTTAGCAATATGTTGTAGCCTATTTGGGAACACTCTCGCACATAATTCAAAATCCTCTATTAAGCTTTTCCACACCCTTATTTTCATATCATCGCACAGTCCTTCTTCCCAGCCCTATAGAGAATCACATGAAATAAACCTTCATCACAGCGTTCATGGATCTTCCATTTTCATGTGTAATATTATTTCTGTGCCTGCCAGCCATGTGAACTGCAGGGGCTGCATGCAGGGTGGCTGTTTTTATAAATTACGCTCCCTCACCTGATCTTCCCTATATAGAAACAGATAGTTATATTCTATTTATGCCTTAGCCAGGCTTGTTTGTAATGCAATCAAAAAGCATTTCATGGAATTTGTTGTGGCACTGCACCTCTCAAGACCACACGCACCTAAGCTGTGCTTATGAACAGAAATATCTAATTTCACATGATTATTTCCTGAAAGAGTTTCTAGATTATGTATATTATCACATCTCAGTGTAGTAGTATTCACTCAATGTCATTCTCTTCTTGCTAGTGTTTCCCTATGGCTGCATTCGTTTATTTGCTGAAAAACTTGTCTTGCTTTGTTAGTATTTCCAGCTATGCTTTCCTCACTATTCTTCATATGTTGAAGAGAGAGAGATTTTAACTGGTTATTTTTACTGAGACACTGTCACCCAGAAATTGCAATTAAAAAACCCAACACAAATTTGAGTGTAAAAATACTTCCGTCTTCAAACTGTAGCCCTATATTTTAGGTTAGTAGTACGGTTAAACAAGCAACAGTTTTGTACCTTATGTAATGCCATTAGAGTACTCCCAAAAACAAAGTTGATTCTCCCGTGCTAATTCAGTTTGATGTATTTCCCTCTAACAATAATATGCCAATCTTAAAATTATATTATTTTTCATGATAAGACCATGTTCCATAACTACTGTAAAACTGATAAAGGTATTAAGGAACAGTCTGTTTCAGGATGTTATTATATTACATTAAATAGTCAATGAAAAGGACAGAATGTCAGCAGCTATAATTTAACTGTATGCATGCCATTTTATATAATATGAGGATAATACTAATAGGCTTTACATAGTTTTTAGAAGTCTTTCTTTCTCACTCCATGGATAATTTTTGTATGGTTCATTCAATAAGATTAATTGCAGCAGATCCATTCTAATAGAAGACTTACCAGTGTTACTATACAACCCAAAACCCCGTCCTCCATATAACTACTACTGGGTCCAGTATTGCTCTGCTTTCTAATTCTTGTATAGAACGTCAACCTCATACTCAGAAAATGAATCTGACATTTAAAAAAAAAAAAAAAAAGCTTTTTTAATGGACTCAAAATCACGCAGAATTCTTGTAATTACACTGGTTTAAAACTTCTGGGCATCACAAATGATATGCTCAGCCACACCCAAGCATTTTGTCATAAGTTACTATCATTACTGTAAGCTATCGTAAGTACCAGGAGAGGCTGCAGAACCATATTGTACATATCAGAAAAATTCCAAAATGTCACTATTTTATCATGTACTTAGCTTTCCTTTCACTGAACTATGTCAAATCCAAGCAGTTCAGATTGCGCAAAGAACATTTAGTAAAGATTACAAAATGTGTAGGTATCTACCCCTCAGAAAACATTAACTTTTATTGCAGATTTCTGCTGTAACAAGCATGATTTATAAAAAAAGATCAACTACTTTTATGGATGTACATCTTCTAGTTGTCCTTTTTTTGTTACTCTAACTGTTTCCATTACTGTCAATACAAAGCACTCTTTGTGCTAGCATTTCCTCTTTGATCTATCTGCAAATAAAATCTAAATGCTCCTGCAACGCCAATTATGAAGGCAGAATGTTTGCTTTCTTTCAGATGCTCCTTTTAAGTTAGCAATCCTATACTGAACCAATACCTTAAATTTGTATTTTTATGGGAATGTTCATGCCTGTCCATAATTATTATGCCACTGATGTGGATTCCCGTGAGGCATGTGTGGCATAAAATAAACTGCTGTCACTGAGTGCTTGAGTTTCTTATCTATTGGAAGTCCTGAAATGGCACATCTGATCATGCTTAAGACAGTTGTTTAAGCTGATGGATGTATATGTGAGAAAAAAATGGATTGGTTTTGAACCAAGAGAGTTTGGAAAGTCCGGCGCGAAAAGGAACAGGAAACTTAAACTAGGAAAAGGAAGTAAAAAAAGAGAAGATAGAGAAGGAAACAAACTTAACAGGAGAGATTTTTAAGCAATGGGTCTGAATAAAGAAAGTACTACCGTAGGGAGGAGGAAAATAATTTTATCCTTCAATAAGTCAGAATTTGCTAGTCCACAACCTTTAAGGTATAACCCACTTTCTGCAAGTGAGCCATGTCTCCATATTTACCAAAAAAAAAACAAAAAACCAAACAGACTAATGCTATATTTTGTTAAATTTAAATTACTTTAATGTGGGTTCACATTTGATTTTACATTTCTACAAACATCTTTAAATTACAAGTTCATTAGGAAACCAGCACACTTAATTTGCAGTCACAGCAATACTTCTAGATGATTCAAAACCGTACAAAAATAAAATCACAGTAGTGCCATCTTCTCTTTCTGTCTCTTCACTACAGTACTGTCTCTCACAGAAAATACTGATATCAGCATCAGAGGAAATGGTCAGCAGTCATCCAGATCAGAAGTTAGGACAGTGCTCTCAGGACAGGAGGCAGGATGATCAGAGAGGGAGCAAATGAGAAGCTTCAGAAGAGATGGTAGCTAAAAAAAGCCAGGGAAAGATAAAAAGACAGAGAAAGATAATAAGATGGGACAGGAAAAGAAAAAACAAGCAGGAAATACACAAAAAATAGTGACAGTAACAACTGTACTTATTTTATAAATGGTACAAGAAGAAGACAAATAAAGGTGAGGAATAAGGCTATTCTTAACAAATAGAAAGGTTTACAGAAAAGACCCAGCATGGCTTAGTTACCCCTCTCCTCTGGTGACAGTCCACTCACTTCACTTTTAGTTTAAGCTAGGCAGTTAAGGCAGAATTCCTGTGAAGCCAGTAGACTGAAACGGGCACCTCCAGAGGGCGATTCATCCCATCCTAAGGCTTAAATCTCAGACTCTGAACCATATCTTTGGAATGTTATTAATTTCTTGACGTTCACTAGGTTTCTGTGAGCATAGGTAGGCTGAATACTTATAGGTAACGACACTAAGATTAAAGTAATACGAAAGAGAGCACATTTTCAACTTTCTTTATTCCGAACAAGCAAAATTTACTAACAGCTTTCATCTGCACAGAATATGCAGTATGTTTGTGTCGTGGGTTTTTGTTGCAGTTGTTTAATTATTATTACCAAACATTAATATATTGAGCACAAAAAAAGAATTCTGATCCAGTCAAAATTAAGTTTGCTCTTCTGTTGGGCAAATCTATGTACTACCAGAGACTTAAGCTTAACTCCTGTAATCTAAAATCAAAGCTTGGCATGACTGGGATTCTATATTCCCAAGATTAAGAATGTGATTCAGGAAATACCACATGTATCTGATACTTACAATGGCACTGCTGATATTTCAGTCATTTGCGACTAAATTCAGTGATTATTTACAAATAGGATACTTAGATTGTAATGATTACTTTAAATGAGCTATAAAGACAGGAGTCAAGGGTGAAGGAGTGGTTTTAATGTTGATATATGGTCCTGTCTGTGTGCAAAAGCTCCAGGAGCAAGTTTGAAGGCATAAGCCTTTTATCCCACGTACACCAGATTGCCAGCCCTGATGCAAAAGCAAGACACTGCTCTTAGAGAACTGCAGTACCAAACCATAAATAGTGAGAAAAGAGGATGGCAAAGGGAGCTTCCTCCTGAGCACTGCTCTGGGGAATGTGCAATGCACCCCAACAGGACAGTGTTCACAGTGTGCACTTTTTTGCATAGCAAGTCTGAGCCATAATCCATACCACCACCGCCACACCATAATTCATACCACCTTGGAGATGTATGCATGTAATGGTCTTGCAATTTACTCTATGTTTTTAATGACTATTTCAGGATACAGTCACCCCAATCCTGCCTATTATGTAAGAACAACGTGGATCTGTCAATGCAATTAAAAAGATGTCTTTAAAACCTAAATATTACCCTGCTTGAAATACGATTCTGCACTGAAGAGTTTACATCATCTAAAGAATGACAGACCTTTGATGGAAAATAGTACAACGCTAATGAAAACAACATAATGATAGCAGCTAAATTGAACATACAACATGAAGCCTGTTATCTAGAACTTCCCTAAGTTGTGTCTGCTTTTAATTTCAATTTCCTTTTTGAATGAACAGAGCACAGCTACATTAGTTTTTCAGTCTTCTTACCGTTACTGGGTGCCCTTACAGACTGCTGTCCAAATTCTCCTGTGCAATGGCACAGACACTACACATGAAAATGAATCCTGTAACACAGCAATTTGTAGTGTAATTCTTACGAAGGCCTGTATCTTTCTATTAGTAGAAATTAATACTGAGCTGTTCTACCTTCCAAGAAGTAGATGTTATCACCCAAAAATTAATTGTGAATTGGCACCGTAAGTGCTGTCCTTGCACCACCCATTTCTGTTCCCAGTTTTGTAGGGATGCACTCTGCCGTGCATCAGCTAAGGGCTCAGTGACAATGTAGTGGTGCTCAGGTGGACAGCTGAGGTGTTTTATGCATAGCACCGAGTGAATGTAAGAAAACAGGAGGTTTGTTTAAAAATAAACAAGTTTTTAGCATTATAACTCATGAAGACCAGAACTACTCGTTATATAAACATTAATTGTGCAGTTAAAAAAAAAAACATACTTTCCCAATTTACTCTGCTTTAAGGCCATATATACTCTTTAGAAATATGCAGACATACAAATGAACAAACTAATGAATTAAACCTCTTTTGCCATCTTCCTGATTTATGTTATTTTATTACAGATCATGGATGAAATCCGTACACTGATGTCTAACCTGTAACAAAGGCTCATGTGAGTAGTCTGTTGATCTATATCTACATTTGCTTATGAAGTGACTTTGCCTAGTCCGGTTGAATGATTATAAATTAGCAGTTAGAGTTTATGTGTTTATATTTTTATAATATATTTTAATATATTTACAGTTTCCTGTTCAGTCTCACTTTCCATTTAAATTCTGACCAACTGATGTAGAGATGGATAAACCTCTTCTGGATTTAGACAATCACTTATATTTCACATTGCTCTTTGAGGATGGTATATAAAGTATTGGCTATAAGTGTTCCATCTAGAAAGAACAGCCTCGAACATGGTGTGGACAAGAACTTGACAAAAAAAAACAACTTGAAAAACGAGGCTAATTTTCACTTCCATCGTTATTACAACAAGGTTTTGCACAGAATTTTTGCCACCGTTCAGTGTTACAGCCTTTCTGTATGCTGTCCTCTGTCCCAAATGCCAGTGAGTGGAATTAACAACAGCAAATATATATACATATATATATATATATATATATATACACATACATATATAACTGGCTTTTTTATTATTTGTGTTTCCAGCAGTGTTTTTAGATGGCTAGGTTAGGAAGACAGAACAATGAGGGAAATAGTGCACTTTGCGATTTAGGTTGCCTCAGAAAGATAATTTCAACCCTTTTTTAGAAGCAACCACAGGAAGGCAAAAAAGGACATGGAATAAAGCACGTCTCAGCACAGCAGTTAGTCAGAAAGCAGAAATCTCAATCTATCTTCCACACAAGCGCAAAGCATTACAAGTCTGAGCACTAAACATTATTCCTCCCTTTTCACCCTGTTATTTCTCCTGTGCTCATTACACTTTCATCTTGCCCTTCCTTCTGTAAATCACAGAATGGCCAGGGTTGGAAGGGACCTCGAGGATCACGAATCTCCAACCCCCCACCACATGCAGGGCCACCAACCAGGGCCCCGGGCCCCATCCAACCTGGCCTTGAACACCTCCAGGAACGGGGCATCCACAACCTCTCTGGGCAGCCTGTGCCAGCACCTCACCACTCTCTCTGTAAAGAACTTCCCCCAGACATCCAACCTCAATCTTCCCTCCCTCAACTTAAAACCATTTCCCCTTGTCCTGCTATTATCTACCCTTTCAAAGAGTTGGTTCTCCTCCTTCCCTTTAGGTATTGAAAGGTTGGAGGTCACCCCCCAGCCTTCTTTTCTCCAGGAAAAGTAAAGGAAGTAAAATAAAGGAAGGGAAATTTCCTCCTCTCCATCTGATTTTTTTCCTTTCACATTTGCTTTTCCCTATTCACCTGCACATTCCCTGTAATTGCAAAACTTGAAAGACTATGAATCCAATCCTGGGGGGAAATACTAAGCTTGTGCTTGCAATCTTTTACCACGGACAAAGAGCGATTACTTTAAATTTAAGTGTTTGCATTTCTCCCTTTTTCTGAATGAAGTTACAAAATCACCAGGATAAAGTTTAGTACTGAAAATCTACGTAGGTAACTGTAACCTGATCATGTAGAATGAGATCACCGTTCTGCGCAGAGCTCTGCTCATATAGAAAAACAAAATGATTTTTACTGCTTTGGAACCACACGATTATTTCCAAATCATTATTTTTATGCTTAGCTGTTATGTGAAGTGAATCCACCTCTCTCCTTTGGTAGTAATTTTAAATGATGCACTGAATACCTCGGCAAATGCAATGACTCGTATCTTTAAATACTTTACAACGAACATACAGGAAAATACTAAGAAAGAGATTTTAAAGAGCTAAAAAGTTAAGACCAGTATATTGTACACAAATCAAGTTCTTTTTCCCCTGCAACAGTTCCCAAGCAACATTTATTACCTACATCCATGACATACATTTTTAGATGTCAGCTCTTCTAACCACACAATCTATTTCACAAGATTTCTAAAGCAGTGTCATAGCCATTACATCAAATGTTGTTTCACAGATGGTTATCAACACTTTGGTGTTTCACAGATGGGATAAAAGAAAAAAACCCAACACCTGAATTTCAAAAAACCACCAACACAGTAACTTGCATTTAAAGATATCCCCTTAGAAAGTGGCTCTCAATCTCTCTGCAGTCTTGCGGTTTCATGAACAATTTTCAAGTGGGCTGCAAAATAGTAATTTAAAAAATGAAGCATATTGTCAGAAAGCTTCAACGTATCAGCAGTAGGTGCAATCATCCACTGCATTTTTTCATTTTTTTTAAGAAGGTCCTAGATCACAAGGAATTGTGAATTAGATTAGGCTCTAGAAACCCTGAACTGTTCTGCTTCTCGGTAAGTTAAACATTATAAAAAAAACTGTATTTCAGCACAAAGGGAAAAAAAAAATTGTCACGTTCTAACGAACAGGGGGAAGAAGAGTGAACGAACTCCTCTTTGATGAGCAGATTTCAAATGATGGGTTACATCCCACTTGGAGAAGATGCAAACTATCTGGTGAAGCAGAGGCATTATTTATTCCCAGGAGGGGTTTGAGGGGCCTTTTGTACTAGTGTGTGTCCTTGTTTCTGGAGTAAGCAGGAAAGTAAGGTTTCCAGTTCACAATCAGACAAGAAGCTGGGATTCCAGAAGACGTGGGAGAGAACAGGTAGGGAAAGTGTGCAGTGAGCCTGTGTTGCAGAGCCATAGCCATTTTTGGGGTACTGGCTTCCAGCTGACCCCAATGCATTTATCCAGCTGTGACCTCTCCAGCTCCTACAGGAATCCTTTCCTGATCCCTGCCACTAAATCTTTACTCCTATACACTGATCTTCAGCCCTACCCATATACCCCATCACTGCTTCTGTACCCATATGCCTTGCTTATAGGCATATTTATCCTCTCCAATCACCCCCAGACAACACTGGTAAATAACTTTTTTCCATGCTAAAGTGGTAGAAAAACACTCTCCTCTCTTGTTTCTTTCTGACACAAGGCAGAGATTTCCTCCTGACCTTATACCCAGCTTAGCCCTGTGCACGTGAACAAGACAAACCAACCATATGCACTATGCATATTAGAACACTGAAAGGTAACTGCAGAATCATATCAGTTAGCAAAAGACATTTAGTAATAATAATATAAAATTAATAACAACCATATAAAAGCATTCACAAAACTCACTTCCTACATATGTATAAAAAAACAGGAATAGGAAAGATGCAACAAAAAGGGTTACACAGAGCATGCTAGCCTGACAAACTACTTTAATTCCCTTAGAACATTATTACTGTAACTTTTGTTTCCAGTACTATTTTGTTTACATTTCATATAACACATATGCTACAATCTAATTTTAGATTAGACAATAGACTTCTTCAGGATAAACACATTTATACCATTTTAATAAGATTTATAATTTGAATTTATGATTTATAATAATATTATAATTTCTCCACTTCAACACCACTGTGGTTACTAAAAAGATGCACAATATGTTGGAAAAGATATAATCTCCGCAAATTATTTATTGATGTGCTTGTATGGCATTTTTGACGACAGAAAGTAACCTACATTGGGGCAACTGAAAGCATAGCTAATATAAATACATTACGATTCTGGAAAATTGTCAGTGTGGATAACATTAAGAATAGGAGGCTTGATAGGAGGAAGAGGAAGGTTTTTACAATTACCATCCAGACAGCTTATGTAAATTAAAGAGCACAGTCAAACAGAAGTGGATTTTTTTAGAGTAATAAACTGATCTTGTAATAAGACAAGCTAATACTCAGAAGAAAAGTTTGCACCTGCTGATGTTCATAGAAAATCAGAAAAGCATTCAAAGCTGTATATATTTTTTCATTTGATTGAGAAGTCTAATCTTTGTGCGATGGGGATCCAATCCTCACTTCTCAAGCCACTAAATCCACTATTCACGAGCGCAGATGGAAAGGAAGAGGAGCAAAGACTGTTAGTGATACTCAGGACAAGGCAACAGTTAAAAAAGCAGCAGTTCTGTTACTAGTTCCTGGGAAGGACGTGGTGGAACACAAGGTTACTGCTACCAGCTTGATCTTCCTGGCTCCCTCCGGGAACCTCTTGCTGCTGCTTCTCCTGCAGAGGCACGCGGCCTATCTGATGTTGAAAAAGCAGGCAGCGCTCTCTACCTTTTCATACACACCAGAAGAGCAGAGCCCAAATTTCTGGAGCAAGTGATTGCTGTCAGCCCTTAACATTTTTCACAAAACAGCACACGCCCACCTGATAAAACTTCTAATTGAAGGGGCTGTTTAAAACACCATTAGATATGGTTTAGCCCAATTGCTGTTCAACCTATCCAAGTTACCTTGTAGCCCATCAGGGGTTAGCAGACCACAGCTTGGAAACCATTCCTGCTATTTCAGAAATACAATGATGTTCCCTGCTCCCTCCCTCCCTCCCTCCCTCCCTCCAGAACTTCTGGTTGCTGTTTTAATCATTTCTGCTCTTCTATCTGATTTCCCCTAAGATTGATTTTAGGACCTGCTATTTGCTTCTGGCTTTCTGAAGTAGCAGCAAACTGACATTCGCCTTTGCCCATACATTTGTAAACAGAAGCAAGGCCAGTATGACCATAACATTACAGACACAGGATTAGACAGAAGCATAGTTTAAATATTTATAAATATATGTATATATATATATATATATATATATATATATATATATTCAGGTTTAGGAAAAAGGGACCAATTTACATTTGATTCATATTTAAAAACTTATCATCAGACAATAAGGCCTACAAACTTTTATTTACAGAAAAGCTGTAATTCTACACGGGTTGGATTTTGGCCACGGCTGATCCAGGACAAACAGAGATGTGCAGTTTTGTGCCACAAAGCTACAGCAGATGAAACTGGTACCTTCTGCTGCCTTAAAGGACACCTAAGATACAGAAAACAGTGACCAAGGGCTCCTTGTTATTCTGTCCTAAGAAATAGAGAGTTAGAGTCTGCTATTAAATACTTCCCCATATTCATGGTTTCAGAGATCTTCCTTATGTTATTACTCCTCAGCCAATGTTTTTCCAAAAAGAAGAATCTTGATTCAGTTACTGCTCAATAGCTATGCCACATCTTCATCATCCATGTCTATATTGTTCATAATTCTCATCAGTGCTCAAAACCGACTAGTATGCCAGCATGACTCCTTTGTTTCAAGTACCATTTTGCCTCAACTCCATTCAGAATGACTTCAGGAAATCAGCAGGAGCTGCTAAAAATCCACACAAACATTAGGAAGGGGCTTGAGAAACCAGGCTTTTCACAGCACCCGGACAGCACCCATCAGCTTAACAATTAAACTTCACCTCTGTGACAGGCAGGAATTCCAAGATCAAAGTCTGAATTTCAAGCTCACCTAAGGCTGTGAAACCCTAAGAAATAGGGAAGTAGAACTTCCACGCTGCAGTCCCTGTTAGAACAGCTGCAAGTCCCTGCCTCCTGAACAGCAGGGCTGGCTGCAGCCTGCGGAGCTGGCAGATGAGGAGGTGATGACCCTCTCTGCTGACAGGTCTGGTTTAACAGTGGGTCAGCCATACCTGGCCTCTGGGATGGCTGTGGCTCCTGCAGCACCACAGCCCGTGCTGTGAGATCCTTCTGCAGCTCTTCAGGGCCAACGTCAGCTCTGACTCCAAATGCACAGTAGCCTTTTATCATCTCTAAGCATTATCACTGCACTTTTTCATACCATTTAGGGACAGGTGGACCAGAAAATGTGCCAGTACAAACTGCTGGGAGGTGGTGTCATTAAAACCACCCATTAGTTGCTATAGTCTTTATCTTGTAACCATTTATTAATCCACAAGGAATCTTACACATCTCAACACTTCACTGTGTTAACATTCTTTGGTGACAGACCTTTTTAAAAAATTTTTGGGTGACCTACTCCCATGTACCTGTTTACTGCTTCAAGTAACAAGCAAAGCCATAAGACAAAACTACCTTGTACAAAAAGGTATCCATGTTCCTAGTAATCATATTCTTTATCACATTTGCTGGCATTTTGCCTGCCATAGAAGTCAGACTTATTAGTACATTAGTCCACAATCATCCCTAGAGACCTTTTTAAATGGTGTCACATTTGCTGCTTTCCATTCCTTTGTCAGCAACACCAATTTAAATGATGGATTATACAACACAGTTCACAGATAACCAGTTTCATTTCTGAATTTCTCTAGAACTACTGAAGGAACAACGTGCTATCTGGCAATCTGCTAGTGCCTATTTAATCAAGTTGTTCAAGAATCTTTTATTGGTATTTAAAAATTGAAATACTTCTTATAAAGAACAACTTTTATATGGGACTGTTCCTAATCTCCCTGGAATGAACTGCCAATGCAAGGGTTTGTCCATATGTTTCTTTCTGCAATGGCTTTGCCTTTAAATATTCTATCTCTTGAACTCAGTGTCCTGCTAACAGAATTAACTGAAAAATTAATGCTTATAGATTTTACTTTTTGCTTTTAGCCTGTTTCTCCTCAAAATCTTTTTGTCCCTCCTTACAACAGATCTACGCTTAGCTTCCCAGAATGGGAAGCTCTTCTCTTCTTTGCTTGTTTGAATTTCACTCTTTGAAAAACGCCTATTTATTCCTAGTAACTTCCCTTACTTCTCAGTTGTCATGAATTCTTATTCACTTGGATCAGAATTAGAAAACAAACACTCTGTGTCTCTCATGGCCTCTTATTAATTTTTACTTGAACGATTTCTTCATTGGTATGCAATTACTTTTTACAGTTAAACAATACTGGATTGTTTATTTATTTTCATCATTTTCTCTCACACAAATGTGACAAACTTCAGTTTGGTATCTGCCACTACCAATTGTCTTTCCTATAGTTACTTTGTCAACTAAGTCCTGTTACTAATCTAAACAAAATCAAGAGCAGTCCCCATTCTACTGGATTCTCTAGATAGTTTGCTAAAAAGTTAGCCCTTGATGGAAGTTAAAAACACAGCTTATGCATGATGGCCTAATGTTAAGCTTATCCAGACCATACTCTGAAAACTGAAAACTCTTGTTACTATCAAGCTTAGCTGTATAGCCACTCTGGCCTCCTGCAGTACTTCAGTACTGCAGTACTGTGTCCACTCTGTCAGCTCGTTCAGAGCTCTTGCCAGGCTTCTCCTATTCAGATATGGAACCATTTGTAATTACATTGTATGGTTTAGCCTGATAAATTTAACTTATTTGACTAGTTAGCATATAGAGCCCAACAGACCAATCTATCGTCTCTCTGTCAGCAAAGCACTAACATTTCATCATCTCTGTTATCATCTGTACGCTGCCATTTTGGTGTCACTTTGAAAGAAGGAAAAGGGACACATGCAGGCCCACTTCCAGAAACACTGACATACCTGAAGAATTCCTGTTGTAATTCACACTTACCACTCTTCTGAATAATCATTATCTTCAAGGTACCAGGGAAACAGAGCAATATGAGGCAAAAATGTACCTAGATACTGAATCAAAACTAGTGTGGGCTCCTTCTCAACAGAGAACCAAGTGGCATTTGACAAGGACTGACCAACAGAATGGCCTGTGGTTATTCAAGATTTCTGTGCCAAGAGAAGCTGTGTCAGGAAGGGAATGCACTAAGGAGCAGAAGGACACTATGGAAGTATATGAAGTCCTTTAATCTCTTGTATACACTGGAGAATTTTGTAATACATTAACTTCCTCTGAGGAGGGAGAGTCTGCTGTTAATGCTGTGGAGAAGATAAAGAGGGATGCTTTCTGGACACAATGCCAGTAGATATTGACTTGGGTTTGACAGCTGAGAAGACCTCTGGGGTGCTAGCATTTTCTGTGTTGGCTGAAACTCACTTCTCTCCCTTTTGTGAGGCCTCTATTTGGAGCACCTTATCTCTGCATCAAATATGATGTGACCCAAGGCTCAGCAGAATCCAATGGCTACACTGCAGTATCTACTGAGTATTCAATTATTATTTATTTGTATTACAACAAATCCTAGAAGGCTACAGCCTGGATCACTTCTCATTATGCTGAATAAGCATACAACAAAAAGTCTACATGCTTGAATTCTACGTAAAGAGACAACAGAGATTACTGCAGAGTACAAAGGCAAAGTATTACTGCGACAAGCATTGGTATTAGCATACTTGTACAACACACTTATTTTCTAGTTGGATTGTCATAAATTTCATAGTACATAAAGCTTCTAAGAAGATATTAAAGGAAGACAGCAAACAGTTCTGTTCATGGAGGAGTCAATCAGTACATGAGAGGCAGCTGAGGAGAAAGTATCCAGTGTGAAAATTTAACAACTGAATGATGGAAGCTGGCATCATATGTTGATCAAAATTAGTCAACCTCTTGATATTGAAGGAAAAGTATCAGGTAGAAGTAGTCTTGATGGGCCTTGAAAACAAAGACAGATAGCTTATCTTTACTGCTTTAAATTGAAGGAGGAAGTTTAAAAAGCAAAGGAATAAATTTGGAAACTGATATTTACAGCAGCACTTGGAACACGTAATGACAAGACTACATTTGTCAAGGCAAAAGAAGATTTTCTAATAAAGATATGATCCACTGAAAACCTGGATGAAAAATACAAGCAACCAACAGAGAAGAAAGAGCATCCCTGAAGGGTTGGAAAAAGATTTTGAAAACTAAGATTTCGCCTTGATTTGATGACTTAAAGCAAACAACAGTATGATGGTGTCATTTACTGAGGATGCAGAGAGTTTTGTGAGGACTCCAACCTAAATACAAAAAAATTACTAACAAAAGTTGTAACTGGAAATAAAGAACTGAGGACAACACTGAAGAAAACTTTCATGCATTAGATCTGCTTAGGAGTAGAAAAGAAGATGGGAGGAGGTATATGAAGTGACACAGAAAACACTGTTCTTCCTGTACTATGAAATGAGAAGATTCTTTCACGCCACATTTATTACTAGGCTATTACAGCTACCTGAGCTACCATGTTCTAACTTTCAAGGGTTGAAGAAGAATAATTGTAATTTGATGGGTGCCTCATTCAGCAAACAAAAACATGCTACATCCAGCTCAAAGACAGGACAGTCGTGATACAAGCCAAGCACAAACAGCAGTGGAGAAAAAGATCTTGCAGCGTAAAGTTAAAACAACTAACATGGTGAACATTCAGGCACATTCCTTTCCTCTTCCTTGTTATTGTGTAGAACCAACGCTATCATTTCAGCTTGCCACCGAAGGAAAATTACTCTCCTTTGCTCTAGTTTGGTATTTCCAGCTCCTGAAGTATTCCCAAATCTACACAAAGTGTGCCCATGTAGCAAATGCCCACACCCTATATTCCACCAACATCAACAGAATCTCTTCATGTCTGCATCAACAGAATCTCTTCATGTCTGCTTTCTTGCTGTTTCCTAGTTTTAGTTATTTACAACAGCACAGAATGGGTTGAACCAAAGAAACAAGCAGATCAGGTGCTCAACCACAGGGGTTAGCAGCCATGAGTACTGCGACCTACAGCAGGAGACATTTCAGAGTTCCTTTTCTTCCAAACAGTATTCTGTAGCAGCATTACCTTAAGCAGAACAGAGCCAAGCTCCTGCATTCTTTCTCTCAAAGCACAGGGAGTTGCTTTCTCAGGCAGGAGATGCAGTCAGATGTGTGTGAGCTGCCCTCCATGGAGATGACTGAAAAACTTGGACACATGAAACATCCAGGGGACTCCTCATACCCCACTGACTAATATATCACCTTGCTTCTTTTTCTCTTCTGAAACTAGATCTTTTCTGAGGTACTTTTTTTTTTTTTTTTTTTTTTTTTAATCTGCTGTGGAGAGGGAACTCTTTGAAAGAGTAAATAAAAGCAGAACAAGGGGAAATGGTTTTCAGTTGAAGGAGGGAAGATTTAGGTTGGATGTCAGGGGAAAGTTCTTTACAGAGAGAGTGGTGAGGTGCTGGCACAGGCTGCCCAGAGAGGTTGTGGATGCCCCGTCCCTGAGGTGTTGAAGGCCAGGTTGGATGGGGCCCGGGGCAGCCTGGTCCAGTATTAAATGGGGAGGTTGGTGGCCCTGCATGTGGCAGGGGGTTGGAGGTTCATGATCCTTGAGCTCCCTTCCAACCTGGGTCATTCTGTGATTCTGTGAACATAGGAGACTGGGTTTGGTTGTTGTGCAATCACCTGATCTCTCTCTCCTTTTCCTTCCTTTGCACAACTTAGGGGAAGTAAGAATAAATATGGCACATAGAACTGAAAGATGAGAACAGTTAACTATTAGAACTATGCATTAAAAAAAAAAAAAAAAATCAAGATTTTAGATGCAAAGTGAAATATTCAGTGTTCTCATTAATCAAAAGAAACTTTCAATGTTCTCAAATAATGGTTTCATCTCATATTGAAAAATAACTCCATTTCGTGTTCAGAAATTATAAAAGAAGCACCAAACATCCCGCAACAAAAACAATCACATTGTGTTTTGAGCTCTCTTCCAGATGTTAAAACTTAACATGGTTATCAGTTCGAACAAGAAACTCTGTCTTCTGCTTAGCACTAGCCACATTTTAGCATATGTAGACCACTGACCGCTGTTCTTAGTTGCAGTTGTCATCTCAAATACTCTTTTTATACAAGTAATTCACAATCACTAACTCTCCAAAGCCCACACAACCTCTCCAAAAAAATTGCAGAGAACTGTAGAGAAAGACATTTGCTGAAAGTTTTGAATTAAATAGATAGGTAAATCAACCAGATACTTGATGAAATGAAAAGTACCAGTAGCTACACATTTCAGTTCTCCTTCTGCCACATATTCTTCTGTTCAGTTCCTTGTTTCTTTTTGTGTTTTGTTTGTTCGTTTCTTTGTTAATTGGACTCTCAATTTGTTTTTGATCTGTTAATGATTTCTTCTTTGGTCTTGCTCTTTCTTCAAATTCATTGCATGTTACTTTTGTGCCAAGCAAAAAAACAATTCTACAATCCCTTAATCTTTACTACCCAATCACTATTTGCATCTTTATTCTACATTGAGGAATCTCTAATTGGCCATGCCTACAAAACCTCTACAGCTTTACACTTCATTAATAATTATTCACAAATTCAATACCAATTCTAGTTCTTCCATTTTCCAGATATAAGAATGCCTTCAGAACATTTTTGTACTTGAATACCAGAAAGGAAATACACCATCATAAAAAAGGGCATGGAGTTTATAAAGCCATTAGCGTTACACAGGTAAAACACCTACACATAATTTTTGCTCACTGGATATAAAAATACGAGTCATAGCAATGCCTGTACCCATAGATACAAGAAAAAAACTTCCTCTTCAATATACAAGTACATTTATAGTTATTTTGGGTGAATCCACTGACAGAGGGTATGGATAATTATTACTGATTAAGCACGGGATGCTTAGCTAAAATAAAATATATAGTTCTTGCCTAAGAAGACTATAATTAATCAGCATGTGTGATCAAATTGCCACTCATAACGTCAGATCAGTTTAGTTTAATTTAAGCAAGTTACTTTGACATGAACATAAGTATGTATTTATTAACACTTCAACGTTCAACTCAGCAAGACAATTATGTTAGTAAATCTGCTTGCAGTAGCTACCCAAATACTGGTGGCATAAACAGTTTTTATAGATCTATAAATTTGGAAAATTTTATGGGTGAAGATAGAGAGCAGGTCAGAAGCACATTGTTCTGAAAGCAAAGGAAATAAAGAAATTTAAACTCCCTACCTAACAGCAGTGCTGAAGGACTCCAGGTTCACGTGGTAAATTACCCAAGAATAATCATATCCCTAATGGATATATATTGTCTGTATGCTCTAAAAAGAACCAGGGTCGCACATAAATCACACCTCTTGATTAACCCTTTTATCATTATTAAGCTTGTCAACATCAGCAAAGACTAACTATTGAAAAATTCAATCATTTCAGTGTACTTACAGCTGAATTTTCTCATCATGTGACCAACTATCCACAAAGCCTCAGTGCCATTAAGAAGTTTTGAGGAATATATTATTTGGTACTGCCAAAAAAACATAATTAAAAGAATGCATGTAAATTATATTTATTTTCTAATTCAACACTTTTTTCTTTTTTTTTTAATGATTATTTCACGTCTAAAGTACAGTTGGGGGAAAAGCAGAACTTACATTATCCCAAAAGGCAGGTTCCAGCACAACCCATGATACACTGACAGAATTCACAGTAAGAAGGCACAGTGGGGTCACACAAACAGAACCCCGCACTACTGCAGAATCTCCTTAATTTCAATAGGGCCCTACCCACATATAATCAGTTACAGAGTCCGCCTATGTGGGAGTAACAACAGTGAGCACAGGACCCGTTCCTCCACACACCTGCAAAAATATTGGGATAAAAAAAAAAAGAAATTCAAATTAGTAACACGCAGCAAAACCTTCTGATAGCCTGTTTTATTACAGCATTTAGCACATAATAAAGGAGTTCCATACATCTTTAAGTTGTACGTTATTTATAGGAATTTTTAGTTCCTTTTTTTTTACAGAATGTTGACTTAAAATTGCTTACAGGCCTTACATGTAGCAGCAGCACATTATGGGAACTTTTACTGATATGTATTTGAAGGAGAAATTTAGATGTATTTTTGATTATTACTTTATAAAAAGCCATTGTCATAGTTGCTTCTTAGTGTTTAAGTCTGCTTAAAATCAGCATACAGGGGAGACAGTGAATTTCTGAGGTCTTCATGATCATGATCCCCCAGCATAGGAGGGATGTGGAGCTCTTGGATCAGGTCCAGGGGAGAGCCACTGAGATGAGGAGAGGGCTGGAGCACCTCTCCTGTGAAGAAAGGTCAAGGGAACTGGGCTTGTTTAGCTTGGAGAAGAGAAGGCTCTGGGGAGACCTCATTGTGGCCTCATAGTACTTGAAGGGAGCATGTAAACAGGAGAGGGAATGGCTGTTTATGAGGGTGGATTGTAATAGGACAAGGGGGAATGGTTTTAAACTGAGACAGGGGAGGTTTAGGTTAGATATTAGGAGGAAGTTTTTCACACAGAGGGTGGTGACGCACTGGAACAGGTTGCCCAAGGAGGCTGTGGATGCCCCATCCCTGGAGGCATTCAAGGCCAGGCTGGATGTGGCTCTGGGCAGCCTGGTCTGCTGGTTGGTGACCCTGCACACAGCAGGGGGTTGAAACTGGATGAGCATTGTGGTCCTTTTCAACCCAGGCCATTCTGTGATTCTGTGATTCTATGAAAACATCTGGCCACATATAGCAGCATTGAAGACTATACTATTTGAAAACACAGGATAAACAGCAGTCAATTTCAGCAGACTAAAAGTGATCTTTTTTAAAGAAAAAATCCCTACAAAAATCAACTGCAATCATTTCCTAAATTTAAGTTCCTACGGAAAACTATTTAAAATGCAGGAAATACAAATGTAATGTTAAACAAATACATACCACCTCTTTGCCATTCACACAAAACTTAACATTTATGATTTGACCTCACTGTTCTTATTAAAAATACATCTATGTTGATCTTTAAAAGGCATTTTATTTTCAGTTGCAGTGCTTTTCTATATCATAAAACATTTACAAACACATTAACTATGGTTTCCAAGAAATAATATTTAACTGGTGACACTGTGCAAGAGCACTGATGATAAAGGATATGAGAACTAGATCCTAGAAACATGCTGAAGACACTTCTTCATTCCTTTAATTTAGATACCATTAAAGAAACAACAATATTTAAAGCTAAGAACACATTAAAGGATCTGACACTCTAACAGAAGAATCAGGAGTTCCATAAAGACAGAATGCAGTCTTTTTTTCTTCTCTACTTTTGTTTTGTTTTGTTTTGTTTTAGCAATCAGTTGTTCTCTTACTGGCTGTGATTTTGTCAAACAGCAGACTTGTAAACAAACAGAAAATGGAGAAGAGTATCACAGTTTTTTGTTCCTTGCCAGGCTTAAAGCTTTTAACTGGGCAGAAGGACAAGCAAAAATTTGAAATCCACATTTCAACATACAAGCATTACAACAAGTTTCAAGGCAGTTGTCTTAGAAGTTATTGAATTTGAAATGTTTCTTCTCCTTTTATTCTCTTTAAAACTTTTGGTTTATATGCATGACTTAAAATGAAAAATTCAACTCTTTTTAAAGATCAGTGCTCCAGCTCTAAACTCTGTTCAAAAAGTGTCTTAAGATATAGAATCACAGAATCATAGAATGGTTTGGGTTGGAAGGGACCTTAAAGATCATGTAGTTCCAACCCTCTGCCATAGGCAGGGACACTTCCCTCTAGACCAAGTTGCTCAAAGCCCCATCCAGCCTGGCCTTGAATGCTTCTCCCATCTAATGTTACATAGAAAAAAATTACAAATACCAGACATCCATCACGTTAGCCTGCTTGAGCCTGCAAGTGTGAACCAACACCTGAGCCTACCTGAATGAGCTGGTACATCTGGCAAGTGTAATGGACCATTTCTTACTGACTGAGAATGAGCAGACTATACTTTTGGGGACAGTCAGTTCTCTAGGAGCCCATGACTACGAAGTTTGGGAAACACTGGCATTATCCAAGATGCAGTGCAATGTGGTAATTTATGCAGCCAGATCCTAATACCGCTTTCTGCCCCGCTGCCTGGCTCCACATCTTTCTCCAATAAGGAAGTTAACAGGAATACAATGCACTGCTCCCAGAGTGCAGATTGTAGGAGAGGTCAGGGACACATAGCTGCAGTCCAAATGACAGTCAGTTTCTGAGAAGAGCTAAAAACACTATTACAAATTTGACACATATCTCAGAGCTGACATTCAAACCATCAAAGAAATGAAATACTGAAAATGCCTCAACAATTCCCTTCTCTGACAAGGATAGGAAAAACACGCATCTAACCTAGGTACAGACCACCATGAAGTTGAAGGATACACGATTGGTTTGGGAGACTGGAAGAGACTGCAAAAACAAGGGTTTCTTTCATGACCAGAAAAGTAACAAAGTCTAGTTACTTCCTAATGTGCTTGCACATGCCCCAAAATACTCGTGGAGCAATCCCAAACTGACATTACCCTGGCTGGATTCCCGCTCCCTCCTAAATAATTTCCCTAAATTTCTTCACAAAACACCAACTTCTCACTACTGGGAGCAACTCACACTGTGACTGTCGGACCAACCAGTGATGCTAATTTGCAAGGCAGCAGGTTGAATGGAATAGAAAATATCCATGCTGAAGCTTTTTCTGTCCTGGGGGCACAAATTTGAGTCATTTTTCTAATCTCATCCACTAAGTTTCATTGAAACTGTAGAAACTTGACCTTGTGACCTCTATCTCTGTATCAAATACGGCTCAAATGAAGCAGTGGATTGAAAAGTTACTGGGAGAAAACTCATTGCTATATATCTTGTTTTATTCAGAAAGTGAGAATGAAAACACAGTTGTATAATCATTGTGAAAACAACTATGAATTTTATGTTATTTACTGTTTTCATTCAGGAGTCACACCACAAACTCAGCTATAACACAACACAGATTTTTACAGGGTGAGAGTATGAAAGAATCCACAGAACAGAGACCGTTTCCATAAAACTGCCTTTGTTTTGTCCCTGTGCAAAGCACCCTAAATATATGTCAATTCATAAAGGTGAAATTTTAACAGAAATACAAATTTATACATATGTTTTGAACTTACCAAGAATGCAGCGGACTGCCCTCCGTGGAGATCCATGCTTCTCTTCCAATTCTGTGTTGTATCTCCCAAGGCTTAAGAAAAGTTCAGTGACACACAGCTTAGTAACAGAACACTGATATTAACTTTAAAGAATCAATCTAGTCAGTGGGTTTTTCTGCTTTGTTTTTCAACGAGTAAGCATAATGGTTATTAAAGAATCACCTTAAAATCCTACTACTGCTACCTGGCTTCCTAACTATCTCAATTTAGAGAATAATTTGTAATAACAAGCAAGTCTCAGTTCCCTTTTTGAAAAATGCCACCCACTGTGCTCTTCATAGCCTTTCTATTGCTCTAGAGACAAAGAATAGTCAGCATAGCAAAGTTAATAGAAAATTGGACATTACAGGACAGGTTAGAAGGAAACAATGTGAACAGGACCAGAAGTGAAAACGACTTAACAAAAAAGGGATGGAATAAAAGAAACAACGTTACTTTCTTAGCAGAGTAATAAAAATGGGATTTTCAGAACCATCCAACTTCTATTGAAGTAAAAGAATTACATCAATTCCAAATATGCTTTTAGAAAACCTTTAAGCCACTTATCTTTAAGCATTTAACTTTAAGCATATGGAGTATCTAAACTCTGCTCAGCTAAACAACTGAAGTGCTTAAATTTAAAAAACAAATGTAAATCATCTTGAAACCATTCACTCCTTTTGTAATACCAAGCTTGCATACAGATCCGAGCCCCAACTCCTTACCCTGCTTACATGCTGACTCACACTTGGGCTGAATCCAGCCTATTGGTTCTCAGATAGGCAAACCCAAGTACAAAACGTGAGGGACTAAAGTGCATTCAGACTTCTCTCTTACAAGCTGGCCTCGTGCAAGTATTATGACTTAGGTACGTGATTAATTGTTTGGTGAAGCAGAGCGCTAATAATTGAATGCTTAAAGTTAATTCTGGAAATGGATTTCAAAAAGAAAACTAAAGAAAGTGCCCGAGAAAGAAAAAAAGAAACTGAAAATTAAATCAGGATTAAAAATAAATGACCTCTGGGTTATATCTCAGTGCACTCTGCCTGAAAACTGCTGCTTCTTTTTGGCTTAAGTATTAAATCTCATTTTTTAATATGCAAAATGGTAACTAACTTTGACAAAGGTTAAATTAGTTCAGTGTTTGATGACAGTACTGTAGTAATTCTTAACACAGAGTTAAGAAGTCATTCGGTTATTGGTATAAAGGGCTCACCATTTCTTCTGCCTTGTAAACACACCTGAGCTTCCAGTCCTGCTTTGGTAGAGAGCAGGGTGAGGGTTAATAGCCAATATTCCAATCTCTGTGGTAGCAATCATAAATGGAGGAGGAAATGTGGAGATCGTAAGCTGCTAGTAGGGTTCTGCCCCTTTTACTCCTTACTCTACAACACAGTTACTGGAGGAAAACATAAATTGAGCCACTGAAATCAAAACAGTGAACCAACAAAGTTCAGGGACATCTCTCAGCATCCTGTGAACTTCTGGTCATTGTGATCTGCCTCCTAAACTGCAGATCATTGTATACACCGTTATTTTAAGCTGTCACCTCTCTAAACTACCAGGAAGCCAGTACCAGTGCTTAACAGTCACATTCTCATGTCCTCTCCTGCTACTAATATTCCACCCTTCACATACAGCTATAAAAAAGGAAATTCTCTCTTTTTAAAATGCATGCATAATAATCCCATGTGTAAAAATCATTACTTAGTGTTGGTATGGAGCTAGAGCAAGGGTTGAAGACCTGACTAAGGCAGTGAGTTACTGAAAGAATTAGTTCCTCTCTAGATTCAGTTCCCTTCTCACAAAATGGTTAAACACAATAACGTTTTGTTCCTTTTATGAGAATCATGAGCATTACTAAAATTTTATAAACGTTTTGAAGCTCAGATTTCAAAATTTCCCAGAAATTAGGAAACTAGAGAAGCAAATGAACAATTTACATCACGCTGTCTTAAAAGAAATGAATTGAACAGCATAAAAGCAAACAAATTAGTGCTAGCTAAAGCATTTCCAGACTTCTCACTCCTGTACTAATTTCAGTAGCTTTTCAATTAAATGCAGGAATACATATTTGCAAAGTCTGAGTTTCAGTCTTTCCAACAATTCTGCATATCCGAGCTGTGCTGCACTGATTGGTGGTGCTGATAGAAATTCTCCTATGGACACAGCTGAGCACATGCACAGGACTAAGGCTAAATCAAGTAATAAAAAAATAGCTCATAAATTCAGTGTATCTCTAACAATTATTTGGAAAAGTCCAGGATGGATAAGGAGATGATAAAGCTTGAGAAAGTAACAAGCGAAATAGCGGGTGGGAAGGTGAGAAATCAGGTTCTGGCCCCAGCAATTACCCTACCAAAACCAATCTAACTTTAATGCCAGTTAAATAACAGAATTGATACCAAGAAAAAAAAAAAATAATAGAGCATCCCCTCAATAATTTATAGCCCTGAGAACCACACTTATTTTCTCACCATTTGATGAGTCCTCTTCATGTAAGGCCAAAGTTCGTGGGTGCTGTGGAGAAGATCACTTGGCAACTGCTCTGCTGTAATTAATCCATAAAGAATGGGCTTCAGTTTTCACAGATAACGAACCAGCACATTTCACAACCACTAACATGCAGAAGAATTTTTACAATGTTTAGAAGTTACAGCGAGGCCGATTTAGCAAAACTTCACCACAGAACCTAAGTGTAATAGCAAATGTTTCCCGAGGCCTCAAGGATATGTTCTTTATGGGTCAGGCCTATGGCTGTGTTAGAGTCAATACTGTCAGGTCTTAAGAAAAGCATCGTAAGCCCAACCTTTGGATTATACCAGCTGCCTTTATGCTGTGTGAAGCATCTTAGACACTGGGGGCAAAAAAAATATATAGGGAATTTAATAAAGCAGATGTACGTCCTAATCTAGCACATACTTCCTACAGTCCTTAATACCAAGAGAAGGATCCCTAGATCAGCTCTCAAATGGCAAATTCAGAACTTTGTTTTCACTGCCATTGCAGTCTAATGACTGTACAATAACAAATGGTGCACACTTCGGTCCTTGCTACATGACAACCTGAAATGGCATAAGCAATGAATTCCAAATCCTATGTTTGTCAGGATACATCAGAGACTTAATGACCACAGAAAGAAGCAGAAAAGTCAAAAATGAAAGGAGATGTTCAACTATAGAGTAGATTATCAAGCAGAAACTTAATAATTTAGTACCAAACTTTCAGAAGAGGTTTGAGGGGAGGCCTTGGTAAATCTCTAACAGGGATCCAGCAAAGAAGGCTGGATAAGCACCAAAAGCAAGGCAGGGCTTAAATTAGAAAAATTTAAAAAAAAAAAAAAGTTGGAATTTCCCCTGGCTATGCACACATATGCCATACCAAAACAGGGAACCCAAATAATAAGTTGATGTGCAATTACTTGAAAATGTTATTATAACTGCTCCATGTTGGATGTACCTTGGTGGCCTCCATTTGGTGCAACTCACTTAGCAGCTGGACCAGAAGAGAATGGAATAATATGCAAGTACCCAGGCAGACCAAAGAATCCAGCTACACAGTTACACAGTAATGACACAATGCCAGTTTTCATTACAACAAATTCCTCTAATCCTCACGGTTGTAAAATAAATCTTAAAAACACATAGCAAGGTAATTTGCAAAGTAATGCGTGCCTGGGTCAAAAGACGGCCTCCAGCTTTCTAACCACCCCTGACGAGCTGGGAGCTCCTGTGCCATTCAGGGAGATCAGTACCTTGCTTTGGTTGTGTGACCTCACAGACAGATCCTGGCAGTTTGGTATATCCAAGTGTGATGCTTGTTCCATATAGGGAACTCCCAAGTATAGGAAGCCAGAGGGAATGTCATCTCAGTGGTGTATGTGAATTTGGGGGTGAATTCCCCCCGAAAGTCCCTCTCTTCCACCTAATACTGATTTTCTATAGAACTTTAAATGACAGATTTAGGGTCTCCAGATCCTCCAAGGCCTAAATCCAGGTTTCCCAAAGAAATGCCTGGGTCTCCAGATTACAGCCTCGTGTCAGCTGTTTCCCTTACCTGACACAAGAGAATTTACACAACTAGGGGAAAAAGCTAACATTTATAGAGATACACTTTCTCAAGAGCTGGAGCAAGTCAGTGGGATGAATACACCCAAGAGCTAAGGGCCATCAGGAGCCCAACCAACCACATAGTGCTTGGAGAACAAAATACATGACTTTGACCTTGCCTCACTACTGTAAACACACAATACATATATTGAAAAAAAAAGACAGATAAACTCAAAACATTCAACTGCACACGCTCCTCCCCCTGGCAACAGGAGAGCAGATAACATGACAAATGCTGGCCATGTCATGTTACAGCAGTGAAAGACTCTCTGAGAACGTAATGACACTCTGAGTAGAAGCGCCTACAGTGGGGGATTGGCTCTGCCAGGAGGTGTGCAGGTTGTGCTTCAGTGAGGAATGTGTGAGGAAGAGATTGCAGCACAGAAACTGCAGCTCTGCCCTCTATTAGCTGCCACAGCAGACAGGACTTCCACCGTTCTGATGAGCCTACGTTATCTGGAAAGGAAATCTGATCTAAAGAGCTGACATCGCTTTTGTTGAGGTTCAAAATCCCTCTCCCGTGCCTTCTGTCCTCAGCTGTGCCCCTGCTGTGACTCCTTGGCTTTGCCAGTCACTGAGGAAACGAGCTGACAATCCTCTCCCAGATGCTGCAGCCAGAGAGTGCAATACCCACCTCGTATTGCAGGGGCTGTTAGACAACAGTGACTGCCCTTCCTCTCTGTTAAATATTTAACCATCCTGATCCTAAAATTATGATATTGTGCATTATTTAGCTACAATCCTGGAGATATGGGCAGATGATGCAAACCGAGACTATTGCACTGGGTTTACGCTTCGTGCAGCCCTAAGTCATACTGAGAGCAGTGATTGTGTAATACGACTTCCAGCTTAAGTTTGGAACAGGGGCATAATGAAGCACAGAACCACACACAGGATTGGGCCTGTGTGTGTCTGCGAGCACGTAAGGGATAGCAGCGGTGCAGAAACTTCACTGCTACTAGAAATCCTAATGAAACCTCAGAAAAGCCATTTGAGAGGACAATAGTGTGATCTGTATAAGAGAATACCACATCCTATCTGCTAGATCTTATTTCTGCATCATGGTTGGGAAAAAAAATGGGTGCAAATATCAACTAGAATCATTTTCGGGCAAAACTATATGCAATCTAAATACAGACTAATGGTATCGGCAGCACTGTATTTTTTATATATTTTTTCAGTGCTCTAATTGCTATTTCTACCACCAAATCCTGCTTTTGTGGGCACAAAAAAAAAAAAAAAAAAAATCCAAGCCGTTGGCTGCCGTTCCGTTCAGTGCTTATTGAAAACTTCACTCGGGGCAGTTTTAATCAGCTAAGCCTGAAAGTGTAAATATACAGCCAATCATTTATACTCAAAAAAAAGAAAAAAAAAAGAAAAAAGAAAAAAAAAAAAAAAAAAGAAAAAGACGTGAGGAAAGACCAGTTCCTTTTTTTTTTTTCTTTTTTTGCTGAGAACTTGCTTTGAAGAAAAAAAAAAAAAAAAAAAAAAAAAAGAGTTGGCTCTATAGTGATCCCGAGCTTCGGAGCTGAGGCGCAAGCAGCCGCACACGGGCGCGCTATCAGCGTGCGGTGTCTCACGCACCGCTCGGCGCTCAGCCGGCAGCCCCGGGATCGCGTGTTTCTGACCGGCAGCGCACTTCTCGTAGCCATGACGGTCTGAGCGAGCCCGGCAGCTCGGAGCTCCGTGCGTCGGTCGGTTAGGGAAAGAAAAAAAAAGAAAAAAGAAAAAAAAGGCAACGAGCGAGAAGAGAGTGAGAGCGCGGGCCTGGGAGCGGCGGTGCGCGGCGTCCGCTGCTCTCTCCCTCCCGCAGAGGGAAGCCCGGCGCCGGGGCTGAGGCGGACCCGTCGCAGCCTCACGTCAAGTGCAGAGGTCCGGAGCGCCTCCATCTCGCTTCCCCCCTCCGCCAAATGGGGCTGCGAGCGCGGGCCGAGCTCCGTCCGCTACCTGACGGCTCGGCACGGCTCCGGGGGGGCGGCGTGAAAATGAAAGTTCGCCTCTTCCCCCCCCCCACCCCCATCCTCCCCGCCCCGCGTCCCCGCAGCGCTATTTTTTTTCAAACCGGCTCTGCGCGGGGCCCGGCCCGCACGGCTCGGCCCGCAGCGTCTCCGGGCGGGGCGGCGGGGGGGACCTGAGCGCGGGGTCCCGCGGGGAGGGATGGGGGTAGCGGGGGGAAAAGCACCGCCGCGTGGAGCACCCCCCCTTCCCCGCGGCCCCTTTACCTTGACAGCCGGCGGCGCTCCCCGTCCCTCCGTCCCCTCGCTCCGTCCCTCAGCACCGCGCCCGCCGGGTGACATTTCCCTCCCCCCTCCCTTTCCTCCCCCCCCACTCCCCCCCCCCATCGGTGGCGGTTGGGTCGGCAGCGCGGGAGCGCGCGCTGAGCGAGGCGGGCGTGGAGCGCGCGCGGGCGGGAGGGGGGGGAAGGAGGGGGAGGGGCGCGCTGTCAGCCCTCGCCGCGTCCGTAAGCGCCGCTCGCTCAGCCCGGGCCGCGCGCCCCCCCACCCCCCCCCCTCCATTCCCGGCATGCCCCAGGGCGCGGGGCCGGCCCTAACGAATTTGAATGAAGAGCCCTGCTCTTTCGGCGCCATTTTCGAGTGATGCCCGATCGCATCGCTGCCGCGGGGGAGCCGCGCAGAGCGCGGCCGCTGCTGAAAGCCGCTTCGCTCCGCCGCCGGCCCTCGCGTTCCTCTCTCCCCCTCCCCGCCGCGCTCCGGAGCGGTGCCACGGGCGGTAAGAGCCGGGGGGAGCGGGCGGGGGGCGGCTGTGTCAAGCGGCGCTCAGCGCGGGGAGCGGCCGGAGGAGGAGGGGGGGGATGGGGAATGGGGTACGGCGCGGTGCCCGCTGTGACAGCCCCATCTCTTGCCCGCACCGCGGGGTGCGGCGCTCGGGACGCGGCTCCCCCCGCCAACCCCCCCCCCCCTCCTTCCCCCCCCCGCGCCGCGCATCGCCCCCGCTGCTCTCTTTCTCCGCTCTCTGCTGTGTTTTCGTAACCCGGATTAATGCCCCTCGCGCTTTTTCTTCACCCACCTCCACCCCCCCCTCCTTCCCCCCCAGAAAAAAAGCATAACCTTCGCTTTCAGCCCCCTTCCCTCCATTCCCCCCCCCGCATCCCTCCCCCTCCCGTGTCAGCAGCACATTAACTTCTCCCCGCTCCCCGCCCGCTGCCGCCCCCCCTCCCCCATCCCCCCCGCCGCTCCGTTACCCCGAGCCGTGGATGGCCGCTCCTCTTCCCCGGCGGTGTCCCCCTTTCCCTCCCCCCTACCCCCCCCTCCGGACCCCTGGGCCCGGCCCGACGCTGCCCATTCACCTCCTCCTCTCCGCCTCCGGAGCGCTCCGCTCTGTCACCCGGCCGCCGTTCGTCATTGGCTCTGCTATTTTTTGGTGCCTGTTTCCATGTCACCCCTCGGCGGATCGCGATAGGCGATGAGCGGCTGCGAACGGCGCTCCGTGACACCGCCGCGCATCTCGCCGCCTCCCCCCCCCGCTCCGCACCCTTTCTCAATCCGCGGTTCGGAGCCGCTGGGATGCGGCCGGGCTCGGCCCCGCGCATCGCATCGCCCCGCGCCGGGGGCGGGCAGCGCTGCGGGAGCGGAGCGCGGCGGCGGCGCCTTAAAGCGAAACGCAAAAGTTCGCCTCTCCCTTTTCCCTCCGTCCCTCCCTCCGTCGCGGGGCTGAAGGTATTTCGCGTGTCACGCAGGAATCCCCGCCGCTTCGCTCGGCTCCCCCGAGCGCGGGGCGCGCACCGCACTTTCCCAGCGCCGCTTTTTCCCGTTGAGAGCCGCTGCGCTCCGCCGGTTGTCCCTCGCTGCCCCGATGGCCGCGAAACGCGGCGGGCTCTCGCTAGCATCGCAATCTCGGCGTCTCTGCCGCGACGCGGCCACTCGTTACAGTACATTCGCGTCGCGGCTCGGGGAGCGTTTTTAGCGGCGAGCATGGGAATGCGTGCCGGGCCGCCTCGTCGGGCCGCGCTCTCCGCAGGGATGAGGGCTCGAGGAGCGGCGGCACCCGGCAGCCGTCTGCCCACCGGCACCGACTTTCGCTTTCAGGAGCTCGGCGTCCTGCCCCGCTCGGTGCCGCACAGGTGCGGGGCGTTCTTCCACACCGCTCGCCCGGCGTCTGTCCGCAGCCCGCGGTTCGTTCCCGTTTCTCATTGAAATGAAAGCCCGTGCCCTGCGCCAGCTGGGCTCTGTCGCACCATCGTTCCTTTTGGCTTTCTTATTTCTCGAGCTGCACCGTTTCCATATTTTATAATTACATAAAGGTGGGTGTGGCTAAAATGAAAGCAGTAAGCGATCTAATATCGATACGCGGGCTGTGGAAATTAGGTTTTCCTTCCTTGTATTTGACATGCTCCTCATTTTGAGACACTTGGGGAGGGGGGTGGGGGGGAACCGTGTAGCTTCAATGGACCCTTGAGGAACTGCTTGCATTTTTCACCTCAGTTAAAACGTCAAACATTAACTGGATGGTTTGGCCCTGCAGAAGGCACATTTGGAGGAAATATCAAATGTGCTTCAAGATCGAAACCTGTGTATTTACACGATGGCGATAACTGAAAGCTGAACTTCTGTGCTTAGTGGTGTTTCTTCGCTGTGCCGTGCACTGCGTACACATACTTTCTTATTTTTTTTATTTTTTTTTTCAGACTTTTTTTTTAAATCTCAGCTGTCAGAAAAGCATCCAAATAAGCTTCTCTTGCCCTCTTAATTTTTTGGTAATTTTTTGGTAATTTTTTAACATTTTTTTTTGCTGTTTTTTCAATAGCCTGGTGCCGAGAAAAACCCAACCAAGTTGCACTGAAAGTTTCCAAGAGGTGCATTCTCTTTTCAGAGAGAGAAACCTTGTGCAGCTTGGAGCAACTGTGCTTTTTGTAATGCTGAGGAGCAGCAGCAATGGGAAGGTGTGGGGCTGTGGGCAGCGTGTTGCAGTGTGGGGCACGGTTAGGCTGTGTGTATGGTCACAAGGTGTGCGAGGTGCTTTTGCTGCTTGGTCATCGATTGGGGTTTTGTGTGGTTTTTTTTTTCCTTTTTTTTTTTTTTTTTTTTTGCTTGGCTTTTGGAATTCTGGGCTTGTTCCTGCTCCATCCAAAGCACAGCGTCACAGGAGGGATTTTGCTCCTGAGCTGTGGGCTGCGTTTCCTTAATTCTCCCAGTGCTAATGAATCAGGATGTGAGCAGAGTGCAGCCGGGGCTGCAGGCACTGCCTGTCAGTGTGAGCACTAGGGGAAGGTGCACAGCCCATCCCTCCCAAAGGGCACAGCTGCCCAACAGGTGTATGGCACTGCTGTCTATTTGAGTGAGCTGCACCCAGAGCTCTCACCTAACAGCGAGCACTGCTGCTACAGCAGCCTGCTGCTTTTCAGTTGCACTGGGAAACAATTACCTACTGAGCACCTCCGTGTCCTACCAATATTCTGTAGATACTTCGTTTGATAGCTCCATCATCTGTCTGTGCCCAGAGGCCCCTTAGCTCTCATCGCAGCAATTTACATTTATTAAAGTTGTCAAAAGTACAGTGCAGCTTGGCCTTGTCCTGCCTGGGGAGGAAATGGGAGATTGCACTGTGCCGTTCTCTGTACCAGCAAGGAAATATTTTTATATATATATATATATATATATATATATATATTATTTTTTTAAATAAAAATAGCTTTGTGTACTCTTAAGTCTCCTTCCACAGATGTGCTGTTTGTACTTATTTATATAGAAATAAATGTACACATATATACATATTCTGAACACTTAACATTTAACACTGGAACCTGATACCAAAATGATGATTTTTTTTTTTTTTTTTTCCTATCACCACTAACACTGGGGAAGTGTTGCTTGCCCACGTTTCTCGTGTATATACTCTGACTCTTCACACAGCTTTTTTTTTTTTTTTTTTTTTTTTTTTTTTTTTTTTTTTGTTATTTAATAGAACTGGTGATGTACTCTAAGGCAGGAGGACTGAAGATGTGTCCCACAGATGTGAGGGGGGACGTGATGCAGAGGGGAGGTGTGTGGCATGGATTCCCGATGCTTCATTTCCTTCAGTCAAAATGCTGCTTTGCCATTTTATTTATTTATTTTGCAAATTATTGGCAGGAGCTAGGTAGGATTTTTTTACTTTTTTTTTTTTTTTTTTTTAGGTAACTGTGTGTTAATGCACAACAAGCAGGAGAAGTTAGGCTTAGCGGGGGAAATAGTATTTTTGAAATTACCCTAAATTTGGATGCTGGGCAGTATCAGAAATGGTTACAATGAGCTAGGTAGAATAATCCCTGCCTATTGTTTAATGGGGTGTGAGGCAGTGTCTGTGCTGAAATTCTTTTTTAACCCTTTGCTGCAAATCCTAAAAGCAGTCCAGCTGCAGTGTGAGGAGCTGTGCCTGTTCCTGGGGCAGAGTGGGAGCGGGGCTGGGGGGCAGCTCTCAGCTCAGCCCCTGTGCTGCTGCTGTGCTCAGGGGCAGCAGGGAGAGCAGCCAACACCTGGCAGTTTTTTACTTTAATATTAGCATCTAATCATATTTTAGCACATCATCTCTTAAAAAAATTAAAAAAAAGTTATCTTTACAGCGAATATTAATGACTTTGTGTAATTCTAAGCACTTCTTCCTATCTCGGCAATGCTGTTGCCAGTGTGTGAGGATGGCCTCCTCGTAGGCACACACACATTCATTGCCACATACACAGAACAGGAGAAAAATGTCAATTCTGTACATTGAGCTCCTATTTTGTAAAAACTTTCCCAATGTGTTGCTCTGAGATGATACTATGCTTACAGCTGAAAAATAGCTGTGACTCGCAGGGATGGTTGTTAATGTCTGAAGGAAACCACTGTTAGAAGAAGAGGATAAAAAGTGACTTTTTGGTTTGTTTTCAAAAACTGTAATGAGTGTATCCACAGTAAATGGATTATTAATAAACTTTTCAACGTCTGATCTAGCTGCAACTAATTATTTTATTTAGTGTGAGCTGAAATTCACAGGAAGGTCTCAGCTGAGAAGGAGATAATTACACTCGGCTGAGGGCTCCAGCCTCTGTTTTCGTAGAAGGTGCTTTTCTGTGAGCTTGCTTTCAGTATTAGCTTGAAGGATATTAAATCTTAATATAAGCGTGGGGAGGGAATTTTGAGAAGCATTTTTGTGTTATTGGTTGAAGAGCAGAAACTTTTATTTTCACTGATCCTTCCCATAATTTTTTTTTTTTTTTTTTTTTTTTTAAATAAGGCAAATTTTCTGTTCTGATTAAAGCAGAGTGCTTATCAGAGCTCTACAACTATGGGGATTTTTTTTAGGATTTTTCTGGACTACGATGAAGGAATAAAGGGCAAAATGATGGGGCACGTTTGTGAGCAGGTGAGCTGAGCGAGGCAGCTGCTGCCACGTTTGTTGGGCACTGCATGTGTCATGTCCTGCTATCTGCAGTGAGAAAAGCTCCAATAAGTGGAAGGATGTGGCTGTGTGGATGCACTGCTTCCTGCAGTAGATACCTGATACAGTTATTCCCTCTATCAGGTTATGTTTTGTTCTTACCTGAATATTGTCTTGGCCAATTTCTTTTTTTTTCTTTTTTTTTCTTTTTTTTTTTTTTTTAGTTTTATTTTTTCCTCTTCCCAATATGCTTTTAAATTTTTGCTGGGAGAGCATTAGATGACTCTACAGTTTCTCTTACACCTTCTAAAGCAGCTAGTATTTGCGCAGCTACGTTTTAACGAACGTAGCAGTGGTAACTGCCCTTGAAGAGAAGCAGCTGAAGCTCCTTCAGGAAAAAACGTGCGAAGTTCAACCCTGCTCAGTCAGCAGCACCGTCTGGGGAGTGTGGCAGCAGTCATCACACACCCATTAAGCAGTTTGTACTCAACCTGTTTGCTGCTTTCAGGGTGGAGGGAGAGACTGGGAGAGGTTCTTCCCCCCCTCCTTTCCCTTTCCCTCCCCCTCCCCCCCCCCCCCTCCCCCCCCCCCCCCCCCCCCCCCCACCTCCTCCCTTCCCCCCCCTTTTTTTTTTCTTCCTCTTGCTTTCATGTTAAAATGCTGCAGGAAGAATGAAAGCAGGGCATGCTAATCTGATTTGTTTCGAGAGGCTTCTGATAATAAAGAGGCATATCACAGGTGTTCCCAATCAACCCGGTTTGGTTTAAAATATATCTCTCTCCCTCTTTAAAATTAGGATTTCCTGTAATATAGACAATGCGAGGGTCAGCCCGATGACCTCTGTCTATGTTTGGGGACCAACCATGAAACTGTGGGTGTTGGAAATATGTTATAATACATGACGTTTTTATTGCAGGTTTCGACCTTTCAATAGAGAGCTGATTTTGGAGAACGGCTTAGTCCTGTGATTGAAAAACTCTTTCTGGAAGGTTGATGGAGCAGGAGCATGGTATATATTATATTAACATTTCTCTATTACACGTGTTCTTAATTTAAAAAAAAAAATGTATATGGTGTAACTTCTTTGGACTATTCAAAATAGGCAAGTTGGGCTGGATTTGCCTGAGTTTTTTCTGTTTGGTAAAATAATTCTTCTTTACACTCTCTCTGTAAAATACTAAGAGGCTGAGTAAAAGTGAAGCATTCACACGAGCTGTCTTCAGAAGGAAATGAAGTGGCCAAAATTCGTACAAAAAGCTGAGTTTGCAGCAGCCTTGGTCATAGAAGTTATATAAATTCTCTATATAGTATTGTTCTCGTATTCATGTATTGGGAATTAGTCCAAGTGAAATGTTGCTAATCCAAAAACAAGGTATAGAGGAGGTAGTGTTTATTTTTAAGTAACGTTATTTTGTTGTTGTTGGGAGGGTTTGTTAAAGAAATGAACAGAGAGCTGAGTGCACTTCAATGTAGTGTGCAAAACTTATTTTTAAATGTGTTAACAAACTTGCTGCTTGACGAGCTGAGAAGCAGGAAACAAGACAAAATGGGCTTCAGAGGTCTCTACCTGTAGCAAAACAGGCAGAAATTTAATTTAATTTCTGTATTTGTCAGTAAATAGATTTTTCTATAGCAAAACAGCTAATATTTAAAAAATAATAAATAGGGACTGGCTACACTCATACTGCGAGTCCTGCTTTGCACCAGAAGTACTGATTTGGCTGAAACTGAGAAATCCATTCAGAGTAATCATAACCTACCTACTTGCATGTGAATAATCTTAACTAACCATTTCTAAAAACAACTGAAATTAAAATAGTAACTGTTCTTGGATTGAGTAAATTTGTTTAAATACTAAATGGAGCAGTAAAAACTGTAAAACTTTATCTTGAGCGAAATATATTACAGTGCAACAAATTTTATGAACATGTCGTGACTTTAGCAATTCCAGCTTTCAGCTGGAATCCACTTTTTATCCTTAATCAAATCTGTCTGTCTTCAAGAAGGCATTTTTTTTTTTTTATTTTGCAGGAAGTAATTGTATCATAAAATAAGAGAAATTTGGGAAAAAAAATTGTAGATTATTCTGGTAACTGCTAATTTGTACTAACCAAATCCAGCAAAGTGTAAATTGCAGCTTTCCTCAGTGTTGTAACTAATGTCCACTACACCCGAGGAGCAGCTGCTTTTGCCACTAGTACACCTTCTGGCACAGATCTGTTTGAGGCAGACACATTCTGAAGGTGTTTTTCATATAATGAAAACTGTACAGTGATTTTTAGGGGTTGCGTAGACCACCTACAGGCAGTTATCAGTTGAGAAAGAAAATCCTGAATACAGAAAGTGCAGGGATCCAGGGGAAAAGGAGGGAAACAGAGGTTTCTATGGACTTAGCAATTTGTGATTAGTGAATTGGTGATTTTTTTTTTTTTTTTTCCTCTTTGTGATTAACAGTTGTAGTAAAAGTTTTCTTTATTAATGCAGTTAGTGTTCGGGTGACATGTCTAATATGTTCCCAAATAAATATTTTACAGTTTGTCCAGAAGCTCTGCACTGAGTGTAATGCATATGAGTTTGGGTGATGGTTTTTTTTTTTTTTTTTTAAATCCTGCTTCTCTTAAGAACATAAAGATTTCACAGAACACCTCTTTGAATTTGTTCATTCTCTCTTCTTTTTTTTTCTATATTTTTACTTTTTTTTTTTTTTTTTGTCCCTGTACAAAAGCAATTACATTCTTGTTAATGAAAATCAGGATTATATTGCAAGGCAAAAGTATCTAAGGCTCCCTTGTGACATATTTAAAAGGTGAAAGTTTGATGGAGTGTTCCTTGGGCTGACACGAGTTCAGAGTATTTCTTATAGATTCCTATTCAGCAAAAAAAAAGATATAATGTCTTGTTCACAACTGTAAATCAAAGGATTTTTAAGTTTAGGGCCTGAGCCTGCTGAGTTCTAAATACACAAGTAGTCCTAATAGCTCACTTCCACAAATGAGGATTTGCAGAACCGTGTCAGTAGATCCAAACTTTTATTTATTATTTTTTTTTAATGAACAAAAGATATCAAAGTAATCTGAACTTTGGGACAAGTTAAATAATTTTTTTCAGGAGCCCAAAGAGGAGAGTTTTGCAGTAGTGCAGTTACAGAGTGTGACTCGTGTACAAGCTGAGCTGTCTCTCAGGAGTGCTGTAGTTGTCAGTTACCATTAGAATCCATTTTTCAAGTGTCAATTGGCTCTAGAACAGTTTTTTAGCTGAAATTTGGCCTACATTAATTTTGTTGTAGAGCTGGTCAGCATGTTTGCTGTAGGAGTGCTCAGCGTGGCTGTTTTGTGCCCCAAAGAGCAGTGAAGCTTTGCAGAGAGCTCTGGGGTGTGTTTTAGTTTCTAACTCCCTGTTTCTGCTGTTGCAGTTCTTATTTAGACAAACTACCACTGCTTTTGTTGGAAATTAACCCTGCAATAAGGGCTGCGGTGCTGGCCCCTTAAAAACTGTTGGTGTGGCTATTGCAAATAGTGTGCTCGACTTCGTGGGCTGTTTTGCAATATCTAGTTGTAATGAGCTGAAGAGATAAAAATGTGCAGGCTTCTTTGCTGAAGTGCTTCCCGTGTGCAACTTTCCATGGCCACTTTTACCACTCACAGAATAGGTACATGCTTGAGCCTCTACAGATCTTGTTGCCTAAATCACAGTCTGATAGCTGACATTGCAAGCTTGCTGCTCTGCTCGTCTGAAGGAGCTGCTGCAGACATCTTTGTCAGCTCATCAGTGTTTTCTTTAAGGACTTCTGCTGCTTTTTTCAAAAGCAACTTAAATAATTTTCCTGAAAGGGAGATGTGGCTATAAAGGCACCCTGTGCCTGGTTATTACAGCACATGTAAGATCAGCAGCCCTCCTTTGAAACCCCTCTGGTAGCTCAGACGTGGCTGATTTAAATTTAGAAATCTGAAAGAAGTGAATTTTCTGGATTTTGTTCATTTTAACTAGATCCAGCCCTAATATTATTTTAAAATGGAGTTTTCTGTACAGTTAAATTTAAATAAACCTTAACTTTTGTTACTAGGCTAGAGATCTAGTGAAACATCTCTATGGCAAGGATTTGAGGCTGGTGTACTTAAACTTCAATTTTTTCTTCTCTGTTGATGAAGTGATCCTGCAAAACACTTGCAAAAGAAGAACAAACGACCCACAAAGTCTTCGGGAAAAATAGTTAAAAAATGCTAATTGCCATATTTAAATGCTTATGCTTTCCCCCTCAAAGCCAAATGCATGAAAATAGGCTTTTGCTTGTATTTATTTATTTATTTCAGCAACAACAACAAAAAAAGCAGTGCAGAAATGTCTGCAAACCCAGACATTTAAGCTGTGGGTATGGGAATAGAAAAATATAATTCCAGTTATCATAAGTGTTCAGCTACTGTATTGATAGCTTGTTCACCTACCTCGTCTGGGACTGCTGCTCACACCAGCAGCAAAAAGAGCCTGTATGAAGATGTGAGTGCTAATTCAGTAGTGAGGCCCTGTTTCTGGCTTTCTCAAGTATGAGTTTATTTTAAATACATGGATATCCGTGGTAGCTTTTTAGTTCTGAGTCTGTTGGAGGGGTTTTAGGTTTGGGGGTTTTTTCTTTTTTTTTTTTTTTAATTTTTTTTTTTTTTCAGAACATGTTATATTCTGTTGCTGTAAAAAATTTTGAATGCAGTATTTTGAGGAAAATTACTGCTTTTCAGTAAAATTTGATCATCAATTTAATTCAATTAGCTAAGATAATTAATTTAAAGCAAAGGATCGGCGGTATCTATATTTTTAATTTGTACAGTGCTTAAAAATCCTAGCAGTGTGCAAATACCTCCAAAGCAATTACACCTTTCCCTTATTCAAGTCACTGTGAAGAGCTTGCTGCTTATTTCTTGTGAGTGTACTCTGGTGTTTTTTTTCTGGATTTTTCTATGACTTCAAACCAAAAATTTTCATGATTTTATCCATCCATTTCTTAGTTGTTATGAAGAGGAATTTTTTAAAATTTTTTATTATTTTTTTTTCCCCAGATGAATATGGGTTTAAGCACTAATATGAAAGTTAACATAAATATTTTGGAAATATTGTCATTTTCAACATGATCAGAGTCTTCCCAACCTGAAATGACAATTTCCTACATCAAAATAGTTGTAGTATATTATAATTCACTTGGACTTATTGAGGATTGTGGGGAAGCCAGGAATTCCAGTGCATCTGAGAAACAAAAAACACTTGATTTAGAATTTCTGTATTGTCAGAGCAATGTTTTCTCTGGTTGAATAGGCAGATACTGTGGTCTGAAGGGAGTTAACACTCAAGTTATCCTGCAAACACTTTGCTTCCCCCTTGTTACAAACTATTACATGTCTTACTACAGATCAGGAATTAGAAAAGGAGGATGCTCCATCTGTTGTGAAACGTTGTAACAGCTCTTATGAGAAAGCCTGACTATAAATATATGCAAAAGTCTATTGCAGAGCAGAGTTCTGTGACACAAGTCTGACAGTACCAGCAGTACCTTGCACAGGCAGACAAACCCCTTAGCAAAAGGAGTGGTCTTCTGCTAATGTACTCCTCTTGATGCTCCCCAGAAGATTTCTCCAGGCTCTCAGGAGAAGGCAGATTGATGCTGTCAGCGACAGGCACAGTAGTTACACAAGCAGCAGGGAAATGTGTATTTTTCTTCATCTGTTTTATAACCTGAATCTGTTTCAGTTCTCAGGCAGTGTGGCTGTTACTTTAGGGGCTGTAGTGCTGTCTGACAGTCATTTCTTTGTTTTATTCTTTAAAAAATAAAAACAAAAATGTTTCCTATGTTGATTTTCAGTGCTGTGTGTGTGTGGCTATCAGTAACCCATCTGAAATAGAAGGGTTACCAGGTCCTAAATTCATTACCTCTGATCAGTTCGAGAGTAGAGGAAAACGTGGTTTGAAATAAGATCAGAAGAAAATGCTTGGGCTTTTCTTTCTGGAATTAGCAGGTTTAAAATAAGGGCTGTTGTTTGCACAGTGCCTGCTTGCATCCAGGTTTGGAGTGCAACTACAAGATCCTCGAATCAGCAGGGAGAGAATAATTCCTTCTAGAGTGTTAGTGCTCGTAGGCTGGGCTCTGTTTTTACACCACCAGCTCCTCAGTTTTCATTAAAGTTTTGATTCCAGCTCTGTCACTGTAATTACAGTGGATCTGGCTGTCAGTGTCTGCTGTTTGTTTCAGGAAATGATGTTTTTGTGAAACTGCATGAGAAACTGATGGAAGTGTAAAATACAAGAATGTTCCTAAGTTCCCTCTTAAACTTGCTGTCCTTGATTTTTATCTCCCTATTTAGAAGTGCAGATTTCCTCTTGCATTTTTGGTCTGTAATCCTCAGTTTGTCAATCTCTCAGTCTTCTGACATGAAAATGATCCTTCAAAAACGCTGCTCGGATGTTGTTTTTTTTCCTCAAAGTTTTATTTTTAGCTTAATAAAACTTAAGTTGTTGACCCACTTTTCCATTATGTAAAAACCTGAACAGAATTTGTCATTGAGGCAGGAATTTGTGAAGGCTAACACTAGAGGGCAATTCGAAGCAAAAGTCTGCCTGCCCCGGAGCTCTTACGGTCCCTCTTGAAAAACAGGGAGCTTATGGGGGCTGTCCCTGTGTCCCCCAGGCCACAGCCAGCCTCTGTGGTCACACTCCTCGGTCTTCTATTTAACTCTCTTTTTGCATCCAGTACCTAACTTGAGGGTATGTTCGAGTGCTCTGCTGAATGAGAAGGAACTTAAGCCAGGTCCTGTGTTTTGCTGCATTATCAGTTAACAAACCCCTTCCTCCAATCTCCTTTCCTTCACTCTTGCTGCTGTCAGAAAGGCATAATGCAGTCAGTGGCTTTCTTTTGTTTTGTTTGTTGGGTATTAATTTGATCATAACGTGCTGCACTGAGCCCTCTGGAAGTGATGCGAAAGATGCTGAGTTTGGGGAGGTGAGGTAATGTTGTACTGAAACGCCTTTTATTTCAAAGAAAATAAAATGGTGAGTGAAAAATAGTCTGAATTTGCTGCATTGACAGCTGAGAAGTCAGGTTTTGTGGAACCAATTGTAACAAATTTACAGCAATACTAATAGCCAGGGAAATACTGCTAAATTATCTAGATTAACAAGGAAATATATTTAATTTTTAATGAAATAAATTTATAAGAGATCAGACGGGCAGATGATGCCTGTAATTTTACCAAACCAGTATATGAAATGTAAAAACGGAGTTGAAGTGAGATGATCACTCCCCCACAGTTAAATACAGCACTTGATTGCTCATCTGTGTGTATTGTGCAGGATTTAAACAATTTACATAACAGTGCATTACATAATAAACGATAGTTTTCACAGGTTGCAGTGTTAATTGTGGTCTACTGGACATCCCCATCGCTTGTAAACAGCAACCTGTAGTGCAAAGGGGTGATGTCATGGTTCTTGAAATGCACTCAAGGATTCTTATTTTAGGAATGCAAATTCTCTCATTGTACCAAAACGTATGCATCCAGCAGTGTAAATGTTCCTAAGTGCTGTGGTACAGATTTCAACATGGGGTATTTTATAGATGTGTGTTCATATCTATCCAAAGAGTTGCACATTGTGTTTTATATGTACTTTGATATCAAAAGGCTAATCTGAGGTTCAAGTGGTGTGCTCGTTCCTACCTTATGTACCAGCTTTTCAAATAGTATTGCTTTCATGTTCTTAGAGGTTTAAAATTTATTCTTTCTTTACCAGCTTTTTTCTTTTTTTCTTTTTTTTAATAAGGGATATGGATAGAAATATTGCCATGCATTGTTGCAGTAAATATTCACACCTATCTCTGCAGGTCTGGTCTGCAACTTCAGTGCAGTTTGAAAACGTAATCTGCTGGCGATGATGTGCCCAAAGTTAATCAGAATTTGTGGAAGGGAGATTGTTTCATCCTACAGTGTGTAGTCCTGACCTGGATAAAATTGACAAAAGGAAAAAAATAATAGGAAGTGAGGGAGGGGGGGGAAAAAAAAGGATAATAGAATGCTTCAGTGATGAAAGTCTCTGGATCCTAGAGGAGGCTTTTGTTTTATTTGGGGGGGGGATGTGGAGAGTGGGCAAGGAATTATCACTGACCATGGTTATTAGCTAGAAGAAATCCTAACTGCACATTATACTCATTCTTGAGAACATGAATGTTTAATATAAAATCAAGCTGAATATTCAAGTGCTTAAACCAGCATGCATATAAGCTGCTAAGAAATTGAATTCTTGGTGCTCTGTAGGTAAAACACTTATCAATTTTTGCCAACATGAATATTTTATCTTTTTTTTTTTTTTTTTTTCTTTTATTGATTTGATTTTTGGCCTTAAATCAGCAAGAGAAGTTCAGTTGTTAACATTTCAGGCTGTCTTCAGAATTTTATTATTTGAAGACAGCAAGAACAAATGTGTGAGTATCAGCAGCGTGCAGAGCAGTGCTGCGATATTGTTCTGTTCTGCCTTTAAGCAGGTGGTTTCTTGTGGCAGGCTGGAAGAGAGATTCTTTTTCTTCCCAGCTTTTGACAAAAAGATGACGCATATGTCTCAGAATTAGAAGGGGAAATCTGCCAGTTTGCATCAGTTCCTCAACTTGTGGGTTGCTTTTCACCACAAGGAAAATTGGTATATTCGCACCAGTGCTTCTTGAGAGATGAGGAGTAATCATTTCCTTCAGAAAGTGTAGGATGGTTGGAGTAGGCCCTTCATATGTTACACTAGGCTTTTCCTACAAGATATCTTTCAAGTATATTAAATATTTTGGAAGAAAACAAAGCATGTTCCTAAATGCTGCTTTTAATGCTTGAAATGCATGGGATCATGCATCTTATAACTTAATGCAGAGTAAAAGCAGAGAAATCTGCTTCCTTTTGAAAATGCTGAGCTTTTCTTCTGCTGGAATTGTAACTCAAAAAAAAGCCCTGTAGATCTCCATAGCTGAAAGGTAAGTTGTTTTGCTTTGTTTTTAACCTAATCCTATATATCTCAGTCTCCAGTTCCAGCCTTAAATTAAATCAGTAGGATGGGGGGGGAAAAATTAAATACAGTGAATTTGAGAGCTAAAGGTATCTGCTTTGTTGGGAAAGCATTTAATATGAAGTAAGGAAGCTCTAATTTTCTACAACGTCATGCTGTAGACCTGCAGGAGGAGGGGAAAAAAAAAAAAGGCAGTAGCTTATATGAAAGAATCTGAATTACCACTAAGGTTTGGGATATGGGGGAGCGAGTTCTCACAGTACTGAGGTTTGCTCAAAGGGTGTACTGCTAACTGGCTATTTATTTCAAAAATAATATTTTTTTTTTTGTTAAAAGCTGGGTGCTGATTGTTAAGATATTGATATCTTTTTGTTTTGTGGCTATTTATTAAGCATTTGATAGGACTGATAGTACCACTCAATTTCTCAACTGCTACTGTGGTTTTAGGCATTGGATTTTACATTTTTTCTTAATATATTAACTTCTGGTTAATTCAGTATGGTTTTACTTTAAGCTCGTTAGTGAAATATTGAAAATCTAGCTTAATATAAAGCCTTAGGAGGTACCCAGCATCCTCATCTTTTTTTTCTTTTTTTTTTTTCTTTTTTTTCTTTTCTCTCAAGTGGATGAAGTTCCTTTCATTTAGCAAAACTCTTGTTTAGGGCATATCCCAAACACAGCTTGTTTTCTAGCTGTGGAAATGAACTTCACTGTTTAGCAGTCAGCCTTAGAAAGCACTGTATTCCTGTGCACTAGCTCAGTCTGTGAGTCATGGGTCTCGCTGATGGGGGAGTGGGTAACAAACCCATAAATGTTTTTGAATGGGAGTATTCATGTGTGTGTGCTTGTGTGTGTGCAAATAGATATCTTTTGTATGAATAAGGGGGGGGAGGGAAATGATCAGCCTTCCATCAGGGCTGCTGCTGCTCCTGTGTATTTCTTCAGCTACTGTTGACTGAAGGAAAAATAAGTAGGTAGTATGACTAGAAACCTGGTACCCCAAAGGTGTTAAAGGCACCCGAAGCTTCTGCTCAAGTGACTGCTTAAATCGTGAAGCTGCAGAGATGGAGGCAAGGGCTGGGAGAATTACAGCAGTTGCTGGTAGGTGTTCCCCTGATGTTAACTAGAGGATTCCATTAACAGTTGAGTCAATCTCTTCTAACAGCAGTTTTACCTTTCATAAGTCATACATTGTCTGGCATTTCATAGAAGTCGTGTAGTGATGATGTCAAGAGACAGAAGATAAAGACAAATTTACTGTCTGGGCCAGAAGGCAGGCTCACAAGAGGCAACTTCTTTCAGGACACGAAAAGCTCTTTGTTCTGTGGCCTTGGTCTTTCTGTGCTTTGACCCTTATTTTACAGCGTTGTCACTCTGACCCTAAATCTTTTAGAAGCAGGCGGGCAGCAAATGTAGCCCTCTACAAGTGAGGTTGCATTCTGAGCTACAGGCTTGGTTCTCTGTCTTCAGGCATTATAGTTCTTCACAATTCAGAGAGGCAGCAATTGAAAATTAAAGATGGGTGCTGTTGTCCAGAGCAAGTAGGATTGCATAGCAGGGTCATGTTTAAAAAATATATTCACTTCTGTACATTTTGTTTTACTGCCATCCTGTGAGTCCTTATGATTTATCAATTTCAGATAAGAAGCCTGACTAAAGCTAATTATTTTCCCCTTTCCCAGCAGTAATGCTGGGTAACTGATCCTCCTGTAGAGGATAGGAAGAGCTTTGGTGTAGATGTTAGAGTTAAAATACTTAAACAGCAGTACCTGCTTGCCTTTCTTTCACAAAAGAGTGGGTGCCAGCTTAGAAGAGCACAGTGTTTTACACCAGGCCTGTGTCTGCTGCCTGGGCTAAAAGAAAAAGCCTGGTGAGAATTTGGGTGGGGAAAAAGGGAACTTCCTTTTTTTAATTTAAGAAAGCTAGAAAAGAATGGAAAGGACAAAAACCTAAAAGCTTGCTGAGATATTCTGAATCTTTATCATTTACCTTTATTCTTTTATAGGGCAAGCTAGGAAAAATGTGATATATTTAAGAGGAGAACCTGTTCCTCTGTCTTAATAGCTCTTCACTGTACATTGTGGGGATTTTGTTATTTTGGCAATTCTTCTGTTTTCTCCTTTACCACGGAAGTTCTACATGTGAGGTTTCAACAACTTAAATTGTAAAAATAGGATAATCTTTTCTGGGGGTAACTGTATAATTATCTAAAAATGCACATTTATTGGAGAATTGGAATAAAAAGATTAAAAAAAAATCTTAAAGGATGTTGTAAAAAACTTTCAATTTAAAAAAAAAAAAAAAAAAAAAAGACATTTAGAAATTGAATTTTGTTTCAAGGTGATCCTGGCTTTCTTTTTGGTAGATTCTACAGACCAGGTATTGATCTTTTTGTGATGAAAATTTGGGGGGGTAGGGGGGTAGGGAGGGAGGAAGACACATTTTAATAACTACTGTAGTAACATATAAAACACAGCTACCTAGAACGCAGAAAATAGTGTATTTCTTTTTCTAATTTTGTATGTGTCCTCTCAAGCAGAAAGAGTACAGATTGAAAGCGTTCGCACAGTTTTCCTCTTGTGTGCATGCCAAAGGTGCAGAGAAGACAGATTTTTAAAAGTTGTCTGCATGCTGCAGCAGTGCAAAGAAGGAGGGATGTGGGAAGCTGTTCTGAAATACAACTTTTCCAAATTCTGTTGGGACGCAAAGCTTTGTTACACTTCATGAGTTCACATTAAAATACCTCATATAGAAATATAGTTAATGCATCAACATCTGACAAAACACTTTTGAGAAGCTGGGAAAAGAGGTGTGAGGAGTTGGTCTTATTCAATTTTATTTTTAAGCTGGAGTCAAAACTGAAATATACATTGATAATATTTGTCTGCCGTCTGTCAGCTTCCCTTAGGGCTTTTTTTTTTTTTTTTTTTTTTTTAATTCTAGCAAGAGAAAAAATTTGTTTCAAGTTTTGTGCTTGATTTCTCACTTCAGATCTGAGTACCTTTTAGTTTCTTTCCTTCCACAGAGCATTTCAATTGCTGTCCATCACTTCCTCGGAAGCCTCAATATTGCCATTCCAAATGACTCTGTGTTTGTTGATATGACTGCAGTGAAGGACTGGTGCACCTCCTACAACAGAACATGCAAGTCAGGTCAGTGTAAGCCAGGTTGGAGTACTGAGATGAATTTAAAAAGATTTGGAGTTGAATTTAATAGTGATGGACCATAACTGCATTTTCAGGCTTCATATATATTTTTAAACTGCAGACTTTCTTAACGTTTTAGTTACTGGCTTTTTTTTTTTTTTTTTAGCTGACTTTGTTACTTTATGTTTATCTTTTGCAGTAGCTCTCCAGATAGTCTAAATATGTTTGTTTATGATCCTTGGAGGAATGGCTGGACACATGTTATAGATTCTCCAAATTTAGCAACAGTAAATTTCTGTAATCAGCAGTTATCTGCTTAAATTTCATTAGTAATATTTTACATTGCACAGAACTTCTGTCATTGTCTCAGTCTCTCACTGTGATTACGGAGGAAAAATTGTTGACACTATTGTGAAACAGTTAACAGATAATACCCTTTTTTTCCTCAAAGCTTGTGTGCTTGACCTTACCCATAATTTACAACCAAAACTGCAGAACAGCTCTAGCTATCTCTGTTCAAATAATCTTCCTTGTGCTCAGAAAATTATCCAAAGCACTGTGTCTTTTTAATGCACATTGATGCTAGTCTTAAAAATATTTAGCTGCTTGGTAGAAGATAGGGGAAGATTTATGGTGAGAGTGCATAAGCTTGATCCTGAATGACTGCACCTTTCTGTGGTGAAGTGATGCTAATTTATTGCTGCATTACAGTCATTTAATAATAATAAATAATGCTTAAAAGAAAACCCACAGAATTGTTAGGTCAAAAAAAATTGCTTTTTAGAACTGCAGTTCTAACTGTGAGTTCAGAGTCTTACTGTTACTTCCAGATAAAGGTAATTAAGGTATATATTTCTCTCCATTCTTTTTGCTCTCTGGACCACACAGTAGCCTCAATTAAGTTGAGAGCATTAAGTGATGTCATAGGCTATACCTGAACCGAGTAACAGTGCAGTCATTGCCAAAAGTGCACCAATATTTTTAAAATAATGCTTAGAATTGATATTTCAATTGAATCTTTCCTCCTTTTCTTGTTATCTGCGTGTCACTGAAAGCAAAGGCTGTGAAGAAGCCCTTTAGTCCTAAATATTCATGTCAACTAAAGCAGCCAGCAGAGAGGGATGGCAGAATATTTGACTCGCATCTATTTTAAAATGTAAGTTTTAAAAATGAACAAGGGCTATAAATTCCTGCATGTTTGCAGTATAAATATTACAGTGTTGAGCAAGCATAAGACAAGAAGTGAAACTACTATTGTTTAAACTGGTGGGGAAAAAAGTAAACAGTGCATTATCAGGAGTCAGCTACATACACTTTTAGATATCAAAACGTGGATGCTTAAGAATAGAAATGTTTGTTTTTCTTAATTCTGCGGTGACAGTGTCTCTTCAATTCTGTCTTTTTCACAGAGGTAAGGAGTGCTGGTAGCCCAGATTAATTTGATAGAAAGTATGTATTTGAAGCAAGCATTAACTGTTAATATGCATGTTTGTGCTGAACAGTGTTCGGGTGGCGCTGACTTGTGGGCAGCTTTGCAAGTTTACCTGCAGTGTAAAAAAAAAAAAACAACAATTCTCACTGCAAAATGTCAGTCATATGATTAAGTTATGCTCTTCTAGGAATGCACACAACAGAACACGTGTCAGAGCTGCTGTCTGCACACAACCCCATCTCACGTCGGCTTAAAGGGGTTAAACTGGGAGAGCTTGCACGTGGGGAAGTACTTTCTGATGACTGTGTTATGAGTGCTACATAGCACTGGTGGGAAGTGCCGTGCTTCAGACTTGAAACTCTGAGAGCCTTCCAGTCTTTCACCCTTCGTTCTCTAGTTTTAAACTGCAGTGAGGTTGGAAAGGGTGACAGTGAACAGTGAAGCTGTGCTTTCGTCGTGCATCTGCGTAGCTTTGCAGTGATGAACAAGTAACCCAAACAAAGAAATATGGCTGTGTGTGAATGGTGTCTGACTATCAACGTGGAAGGTGCGTTGGCCAAGAAGTATCAGGAGAGAGCTGTTGGTGTCTGAGGACAATGTGCCAAGTAAATGTTTAAGCTTATGGCACATTCCTGGGCATCTGACACGATGTACTATATTTAATAGGAAGGCGTTGGTTTGGTTTATTCCAAATCACCGGGCTGTCAGATTGCTGGCTGGTAGCAACTCTTTGAATATAACTTGTTATTTAAATTAAACTTATGAGTTTAATTTAATGAGCTATAGTAGCCACAGATTCACTTGGAATTGATTTTCACGGGATTCAGAAAGAAAATGAATTGGTGTTATCATAAAATCTTAACCATAAACCAATAAAAAACTGATGGCAGTATTTTACATTAGGCTGTTCTTGATACATCAACTGAAACGCTGAAATCAAGAAAAGGCTTTCTGACCACCACCCTTTCTTTTTTTTTTTTTTTTTTTTTAAATTTTTGTTTTTTATAAGCAGTTTCCCTGCTTTTCTAATTTCATTTCCTATTTTTTTTTCTTCCTTACTTCTCTGTGCATGTAAAGAGCCTCCTTCATTGGTATTTAAATTCAAGCTCTTCAAAACTCAATCTTTCTCAGCAGAGCTCTTGTTTGGAGGGGGCCTAGTGGAGAGACCTGGTGAAGTTATCTGTACACACAATCCCCTGCTTTTACTGAGGCCTCCTCAGTAATTTGTCCCCCAACAACAGCTGAAGACATAAGGATAGAGGTAGGAAAAGCACTCATTAGCATGACTGTGTCAGCTTTGTGACTACAGCACAGAGGTACAAGGCTTTGTGCAAATGCTCCTGGATATCAGTAAACATCTTGCTTAATTATCTGTATGCTTTTTATCTTGGTCTTCCTCCTTTCATCCTTTTCCTGTTTTTCAACCCTTTCTCTCAAATATGTCATCTTCAATTGTAACTTGTTTCTAGTCATTAAAATGCATTTTTAATAGCAAAGTAGAAAATGTATACTCGTGGTTTTTTGTTTTTAATTTTATTTCTTGTTTGGTAGAGATTTTTAAAAATTAATCCTATAATGCGTGTAAAGTTTTGTATTCATGTATGGGGAAGGGGGGAAATTACCTGCCAGTTGTCTTTAAGTACTCACTGGGGAAAATAGCGTAACAGTTCTGCCAAGTCTTCATCTCGTGGGGGGCGTGTAGTTTAATTTTAGAGGGATTTACTTATGTAGGAGAGGAGGGGGGGTTAATTAAAAAGAAAAAAAAAATTAAGAATTTGGTCTGGATGTATAAATGAGAAATGTACTTCCAAAGGTATTAAATGTTGCAGCTGTCTTCTTAAAAAATCATTAAATTCTGATATCTTAAGGTAAAACTTACAAGTAAAAGGCAGTATTTGCTCTTGTGAGAAATTTTCTTGTCTTTTCCCAGAAAAGTTTAAGTGAATCTTTTTTTCTGCTTTCTGGCTAGTATCTTTACAAACATTCTTACCTTCTCTCCCATTGCTTTATGCACACACAGATGCACATACGTGCAGTGCATTATGTTCAGCGTAGTTTCTTTGAAGGGATGATCAGCTGTTGCAACATACTGTTGCAGTGAGGTTCCCTTTGCCTTTACATTCAGATTCTGCATCACCACGGTACTGGGTAAGTTGGGCCTCTGTAATCTAGCTTGCATATTAACAAAAGCAAAATGAGATATTAAGAGGGGCAAAAAATAAATGTATAAATAGTTGTGCACATACAAAATATACTGGAAATGGCTCTCTTATACAATCTCTGAAGTAGCATTAGTACCTTGATGGTCACATAAAGTCTTGTGTTGCTGCAGTTAACTATATTCTGGCAAATCTCATTTTTAATTGACACATGTCTACCAACAGACCCTTTTAGCAGAGGCTGTCCTGCTGTATTACTATAGGAGCAAACACTGGAAAGAAGGGAAGGAAAACTTACCAAACTTTCCCACCTGTGGCCTGCAAAACTGCTTTGTGCTTACACAGTCCTGTTAATTTAAGAGGGTGATTTCATCCTGCACTGGCTCTAAGATTCTTCACAGTGGAAAGAAGTACTCAGGTTGAATTTGTGTAAGTAGCTTTTCTTAAAATAATTTGGTATTTAAAAAAAAAAAATCATTTGGTTAATGTAGGGAACTGTGAAAGTACCGTATACATTTAAAACACTGATGTACTTGAGCACGAGAGAAAAGGGTATTTGGTGAGGATGTGAACTGAGGTTTTTCACCTACATCTTCAAATAAAAGCAGTGTGATCGGTTTGGGCTGGAGGCAGATAAGCTGCTACGAGCTACTTGCTAACTTTTTTTCTCCTCAGTAAATATCCACATAATCTTTTCGTCCCTCAAATCAGATGCCATTGTCCACTTTCTGGTTTGTGGCCCATTAAGGTCTCATGTACAGATTTCAATAAAGTCTAAAGCTTTGTGTAAATAAACAAGCAGCTTGGCAATGTTTTATAAGGATTTTGTAGATAATACAGTTCACGTCAATACACAAAAAACTGTTGTTCAACACAGTTCTGCATTTAGCTCTCAGCATAGGTTTCTACATCCTCAAAGTGCAGTAGACACCTTGGCATAACGTAGCAGCACATAATGGTTTGTGGGTTTTGAAAAGGTGCAGGCCATATTGTGCTGCCTCAAAAATACAAGGATTTCACCATCCTGAAGAGAAATGTCATTTAGGTGTTAGTCAATCTTGTGATGCTGATGTCTGTCATACTCTAGCAGCACGTAAATATTGGTGTTAAAACTGTAAATATCTCCAGTATTAACTGTGCTGCTGAAGTAAGGCTAGCCACTTCTGCATGTGAGTCATGAGAGAAAACGTTTGTATTTCCTGAAGCCGCTTTGTTGTTGCTTATATGTCAATTGTTTATGAACATTTTCTTGGCTTGGTTTGTGTTTTCCTCTAGTCGGTAACAATATATAGGAATTGAGGTTATCTGATGGCAAATGTGGATTAGGTGCATATGTAGTCTTGACTGCTTTGGTTTACATGAAAGCTGAATTTATTAAAGGAGTGATCTCAGCCTATACCTGTCTAACAGTGCTTTGGTAAGTGTGTTTTTATGTATATTTATGTATATAATTATAACAGTGACATCGCTTTAAATGCTAGTGTATCTTTATTAAGACTCCTGTAACTATATTAATTTTTACAGCATTTTCTTAATGGATGGAAATTGGGAAATGTTTAGTGATATTTTTAGCGAAGCGAGCACATACAGCAGAAATACCTTCCAAAACTACTAATGAAATTTATTCAGGTCTCAGATTAAATCAAACATTCTTAATTCATTTCTTAAACTACAAACAGCTGAAAATTCTAACCCTAAAATTGTTAACTATGTAAGTGACTGTGAATTACTAATTCTTTTCTCATCTTCCACTGACACGTTTCTTTTGCAGGGGAATCTTTCATTGAGACAATTGAAATTGCTGCAGTGAGAATGGAAATTACTTGGGATCCTTTCCTTTTAAAAGCTGTATGCAAGAACTGTGTGGTGAGTCAAACTTGGACTAATGGTTATGTAAATGACACTAATTTTAGATACAGGCAAGATCTGAAAGTGTTTCCTTTCAGAATTTTATTTTCTTCACTGTCATGACTCAGTATCACTTGCTAATCTTGTTTTATTAGCCCTGTTATATATTGCCATTAAAACACTTATTTGAAGACTGCATGTGTTTTTACAACTTCAAGTTTATACATCGCATAGATGTTTTAAATTGAGGGAGGGAAAAAAGGTTTTCTGCACTGGGGATTTCTGACTCCAGAGATCTGCTACTGGTGCAGCTGCACAGGTACAAACATGATGTAGAGAATATGAATGCAAGTTGTTACAATTAATAAATTTGCATTGCATTACTTGGATGTTCAGCCCAGTATACATACTGGTGAAAAATCACTTCTTTGTTTCCTGCCTCTGCTATGGATTTGAAATAATAAAACTACTTTTGACTAAAACTTTCTAATTTAGTTCAACCTGAGCACTTCTCAATAGTAAAGCTATCCAGTACTAAATAGCTACAGTACTAAATAGTACTAAAAGTATCTTTTAGTACTTGCTTCTGTGTGCCATTTACCTACTACTTGTCTCTTGAGATGCACAGCCAAAATGAGGTTGACTGCTCAGAAATGGTTATCTGGCTCAAAGTTGGATAACTTATCTGTAACCGTGCACTGCTGCAAACTGTGGTGTTTGCCAAGGGCCATCCATGCTGTCACTGCCATGGATCCAATATTTAATATCTCTGGGCTGTATCTCTGAGATTTCAGAGAGCATAGATGCAAATCTAAAAAGCCAATCGGAAAGATCTGAGAGCATGCAACGAACAGATCTGTTTGCATGGCATTGCTGTGTGAACGGTGAAACAGAGTTTTTCTGGTTCTTCACACAAGCCCCTATACTGGCACAAGGCAGAGAGTGGGAAGCAGCAGCAATATGAGCTTGCATTTCTTTGTTTAGCCATGAAGGCTAATGGGGATGAAAATACAACTTCAGCATTTGCAGAAACAAGATTCAAACAAGGAATGAAAGTTCCAGTTTAGTTTGATTGTCAACAGTATGCTTTCAAGTGCTTGTGAAGACCTATCCATGTTACTTGGTTTCTAAACCTTTGAGAAGAATGTCACCTTTTTTTGCATGGTTCATAGTTGCCTTACATATTAGCTGTTATGTTTTCCAGAGATAAACCTGCAAGGATGCACTGTCTCCAGTGGTGGAATGGAACTCTCCTACATTTGCAGCTCTGAGGTCCTATGGATTTTGCCTGATTGAAGAAAGAAAGGTGTATTATATTCAGTCCAGATGCTGCTAGTTTAGGAACTGTGAGGGAAAGCAGATGCTTAATTCATAAATAAGGGAAATAAAAGAAAGGCCTGCTTGAAAATATCTTGAGATTAGTTGCTATTCAAGAGTGAAGACAGCTGGTGAGAGGAGCATGTCTGCAACTCCAGTGTTTGAAAGATTGGAGCTGCAAACTGGTAGGGGAAAGAGATGTGAAATTGGAAAGTTGGAAGGACTGGTACGGGTTGGGCAATGATTTAAGGATTCATTTGTTTCTTGAAGATGGAAGAAGCAGCAGCTTAGCAGAAGGAACCCTGCCTGATACTGTAAAAAGAAAGCAGGGGAAAGCAGGTCAACGTTAATGTTTATTAGAATGCTTAGCACTTGAGTCAGGCTGCGACCTAGTAGTTTTTGCTATGAAATCAGTCACTTTCATTTCTCATCCAGATCCACAGAGAAAAGGGTGTCTTTATTACTACAGTCAGCTACTTCATGAAATTTCATCCTGAAATTCAAAAATTACAAAGTAGTTGATGTGCTACTGGAGATCATCTAGCCGAAGCAGAATCAGGCAGAACAGGCCTCTCAGAGGTGTATCTGATCTTAATTTGCCCCCTTGTGTTAGTCTACTATGAAGCAGTCTTCATGATCGTATGGAATATTCAATGATAGGACCAGTGTGGTGTGCTGCTGAGTCAGGGAAGGTGTTTGTAGGCTGTACAAGGAAGAAGTTCAACTCTGCTACAGAAACAGGTTGAAAATTCTGTAGGGAATGGACCAAAGCCTACAAGCAGAAGAAACTCTGTCTTTATGTTTACGTGAAATGAGAAATCCTAGGAATTGGATGTTATATTTAATTTTCTGTTTTCATTTTTGTACGGTGTACAAATTACCATTGGTTTTTGTAGTGTTATGTTCCTCACTTTCACAAGTGGCTTTAAGCCATCAAGTCCAATGGAAACACTGGATGTCCACGTTTGCAGCTGATCTGCTTAAGAATTGCAAACATGAATTTAAACTTTGTGTAATGTTATGTCTGCCTGTAGTCTCCTACATATTTCAAGTGGGATACCTCCAACCGTTGGGTACTACTGTAGTTTCTATATCTTTGTGTCACGTTTAAAGTAGGGATGATAGTCACTTGAAGGGATGTTTTTGCTTATTTCAAGCTTTGTCTGTTAGTTGTGCTACAGGGATGTGTTTCCTCATGGGATTTTCTATGGCATTTATGACTTCAGATCACAGAGGAAGAGGTGAGTGTTGTCTGTTACCTTGTTAGCAGTTCAAGTAGAATCACTTGGTTAGCACCCTAAGCAGTTTATTTCCATTGGCAGTTATTTAACAGCTCTCAAGTACAGCTCTATTTTTCAGAATCTGTCTTGCTTGTAATAATGCTGTGTTAATAAACAAAATGTAACATATCTAATATTGCTCCCTTTTCTTACTGTAAAAATTGATCCCTGCCTTCAAAATTTCTGAAATAAATATTAATTATAGTAACATGTATCCAGACAGAATCTTCAATCTTAGGTAGATAGTGCTGACCAACTTAGCTTATGATATGAGATAGGAATCATACTGTAGCCGTACTGTTGTGGGTTTTTTTTCTGTTGCTTGTAACTGCAGGAGATGCCATAAATGAGCCATGGGTTCTGCAGGGTAAGCATGTGGCTCTGCATAAAGGGATCTTTTATTGGAAGCTTCAGTGCTTTGAAGTAGTTTAAAAGGCATAGTATTTTAAAATCTACCATAAAATACTCTGAAATCTTACGTAGTTCTGATCTTATAACACGTAAGGCATAAATCATAGAACACAGTCTCATATGCACACACTTCTAATAGTTTGTTGAAATAAAGGCAAAGAAAATGCTTCAGAGATTCTAGCTGGTCCAGTAATATAATAGTAGACAGAAACAAATGAGTGTGGTACTTACAGTTCTGTGATTCTCAAGCAAGACAAATTTGGAGCTGACAGAGTCTTCCTGTTCCCCTCAGTATTAGCCTGGCTCTGATGTTTCCATGGTGGTTTCACTGGTGACTGGGTTTGATTTTTGGTAAGCTCAGCTGGCTGAATGTGCTTGTTGTGAGAGCGGCAGTGCTGGCACCAAGGAAAAGTTCCCTCCACCCTCTTGAGAATGGCAGTCCAGAATCATCCAGAAGTTAAGCTTGTTTCATTACTTAAACCAGTGTCAGGAATATTCTGGGTCTAAGCCTTCCTTTCTTGACACTCCTACTGACTTCACCTATCTGTTCCCTAAATCCTTCAAAGGAGTTTACAGGAAAATGTAGTCCAGGACCTGTAGGTGCAGCATGAGAAACATGAATAGAGGCAGTAGAAAAGAAAAAAAAAAAAAAGCAGCAATAACTGCTTTCATAATTATGTGAAAGGCCAGGAGTTTGTAGGCTTCAAGAAAAAAAGATGTTTGCCTCTTGCCCGCTCAGAAGTTAGCATAGCTGTCAGTATTCACTGCGTGCTTTGGGGATAATTGGGAGGAGTCTCTGAACAAAGAGAAGACAACTATTCAGTGCTGAAGGGGCTGACAGCATCCTTTTCTACTTTTCCTTCAGAAGAAGAATATCTTTACATAAAAATAACACGAAAATGCTCACATACACGTGGATTCCTAATGTATGGAAATGGCTGTGACACCTTTCCTACCATCAAGCTTATGTGGAAGTCCGTCACTCTTGCAATAAGCAATATGTTATTTTCAGACATCAATAAAAGTGCTGACTTTCTTTATGTGCATATGAAATGAATCTTAAGACATCAGAATAAGAATGGTTGTGTCAGGCAAAGATTAAAAAAAAGAAGAGCTACCATGTTGTTACCTGCAGGTTATTTAGGAAGTTTGCTTGTCTGACCGTAGGTTGTATGGTTGGAAAAGGTTTTCTAGGCTGAAAATGTAACATCGTGTAGCCAGACAGCCCCCTGTTGGCTGTATTGTTGTGGAGGCTCCAGGAACAAATTGTGCTCAAATCCAGCAGCTCGTTGCACTCAAGCTGTTTTTTGAATGCCCTATCTCAAACAGCAAAAATAGGGGGGGGAAAGGTGTGAAACAGTTGCTTGTGAATCAAGTTTTATTCCACCTGAATAAGGTAAATGTCAGAGCTCAGTTAAACAGTGTATCCACGTCCAGTTTATTAATGGTTTTATAGAAGCCAAATTTTAGAGAGATGAGAGGAAAATATAGTCGGGACTTTGTCCTTGTGATCAAAATCTAAGACTAGGCAGACAGATGTGATAAAGTGATAATGCCTGGTGTTTAGATTAACTTCTCTTAAGAATGCAGGTAATAGATTTTAAAACTCATGTTTGCCGACTATCTGAACTACCAAGGTATAGATTCCAGCCTTATTTAATGATTGGGATTCTTGAAGGCCTATCTACAACATCTTCTGCTATTTAGCCAAGTGTAATTTTACCAAGAGGCTTGCTTTTTAGTTATTCATTTCTGCTTTTCTTCATTCTTTTCTTAAGTTGCTACATGTGCAACAAGCTGGTTACTTGCAGTTGGTGTTTTCCTGTCTATAAGGACAGCAAAAGCCCTTTTTTTTACCCAAAAAAACAACCCTAAAATACTGGAAAATTAAAGGATGTGTATTAACAGTTAATAAATAAAGGAAACCAAAAACCTGTCTTGTAATTGTCGCTGTATATCCATGTAGCAATGGGGTAATGGGTACTGTATGTATAGCTACTATATGAAAGCAGTTAGTGTCTAGAACTGCATGGTGTATCCTTGCTCAAAAGGCACTGTTCATGGTGGAAGTGGGTGACCTGTGGAGAATTCTCAGGACAACGGGTGACTCAAGAAAATTTGTCAAGAATAATTCTGTTTCAAAGGCACTTCTGCCCTGCGTTAAGCAGCACATATATATTTTTTTCTTCATCGGATGTGGATGAGGGCATGAAAGTTCATCTTCATTTGAAGAACTGGATTTTTGGCTAAAAATCTGGAGCTATAATGCTTGTAGAGACACCAGTGTGAAAGTAGCCTTCTAGGACAGAAGGCTACAGCATGATGCTGAAAATTGAAATGCTTAAGGACTCTTTCTTTCTCCTTTTCAGATGAATTATAATCTGGTATAACAGTTGACAGTAACAAGAGAGGGCAAGGATATACGCTGTGCTTGAAGAGGAAGAATGGGAAAGATAACAGACCCAAAGTCACTAAGCCTGGTGAGCTGCTGAAATATTGGCATGACCACCTAAAATCCTTCAGATCAGTGTAAGATGGTCCAGCTGAAGCAGGAGCAGGAGGCTCACCTGGGAAACAGAGAACCCAGGTTTCAGGTTCTTCAGAAATCAGGGGGGATTCAAGTTCACGTCTCCTGCTTCTGAAAAATAGTACTTGGGGAAAGTTGCCCACAGATGTTCCTCATCTTTCTTGTTAAATCAATGATATGTGCAGAAAAGCATAGAAGTCACAAAACGGTTTTGTTCAATGGTTGTTGGCAGTGATAACTGTTAGCATTACCAGATGAAAGCAAGCTGCAGGTAGGATTTCAAAGGGTAGTGGAGTTTGTTTTTCTTGGACTAACTGCAGTTCTTTGCAAGTTCCATATTCTTTTCTTAAGATGTTTCCTAAGTAATAGTAAAAAAGATCATATAGTAAATACAAGTGCCCATTAAAACATGCTAAAGGAATACCTTATGTTTCCAGTAGATGAACACTGAGATAGTTGAATATTTGTGAACTAGATCACAGATCTCTGTTATGCCAAACTTCTGTTTTAAGTTGCTGGAGAGAGCACCAGTAAAGATGTCCTTAAACTGCTTTATACTCTTGGGTTTTCTACAGCTGCCGAGGAGGGGAGGTAACAGAATTAAAGAAAGGTTGCTCAGCAATCAGCAGTGATTCACCTCTTCACTACTCTGGATTGCTTTTCTTTTGTTTTTGACAAGAAGGTTTTACGCTCTCCCTCCCCAATTAGTGCGATTGACGAGAGTCTGCTCTGGGTAAGAGATTTAAGCAACTTGCTGTGAACAGAGAAGCTACAACTCCTCTTTTTGGGAGTGGTTACTTAATTTCCAAACTGTGATTAGACTATAAGACAGCCTCAAGGCTTGTGTGTAATTTATACTTCATTCAAGCAATTCTAGTAGCTTAAAATAAAGTTTACTTGGCAAAGCTGTGATAGCACGATCCTGTTATTTTATGCTTATTCAGGCATAAAGTAAGTAGCTTTTGAAAGATGCTGCCTTACTCTATGAAGGTATCCTCAATCTGTTTCTTCCAAAACTGCACCTTTCTCTGAGTGTTGAACTATGAGCAGCTGGCCATTGTAGGGCAGTGGATATTTCTAAAGGTAATTGACAAATTCTTGCCTGTATCTCTGCTTTTTCACTTTTATTTCAGAGTTCTTATAAAAATAGTGTCTATTCCTGATGATTTGTGGTGTTTGTTTCCCAGGCTGCCAGTAGGCTCTTCCTTTGAGACTTCTAGGCCTAAGTGAAACTCCTCTGATTCCTCATAGAGCATGCTCTCAGGACAGGAATTTGTCACCCTCTGTATTAAAAGCAAGTCATGTGTCTTGAACTCCTTTTAAATTTGCCTGCTCCTTCCTCATTTTGGCACTACATAGACAAAACAAAACAAAAAAAAAACAACCAACCAACCCTACTATATAAGAATACTACAATTCTACTATATAAGAATACTTCTACTTATTCTTCTGTCTGTACATTTGTATCCAGGCTCCATATTCAACTATTGGTACCTGTGCATCTGATGTTCTTGTACATGGGTATTGTTCTGCATCACATGTGGAAGCAAAAGCTGTAAATCAGTGCATGAGCAGTGTTAATCTGTCCAGCCCCTTGTTCTCCAGACTGACAGTGACTGAACAGAGCTCTTCATTAGCCTGTGATATAGCAGGTGGTTGTTTATTATTCACTAACTTGTACTTAAGTCAGCACTTAAAGAGCTGCTAAGATTGGTTTCAGAAATAGTAGCTTTTGTTATTTTCCTGCTGGATGAACTGCTTTAGCCTGGGAAGAATTTCATATCAGTGCATACCTCATGAATGGGTACAACTTAATGCTTAATGTTCAGAGGCATACTGCATAATGTGGCCCTGTTATCAAGGGCTGTCTATGTAAGATACAGCTTACTTGGTTTGAAGAGCATTATCTGGATCTTCAATGAAGGCCAAAACATCTTGCCTCAAGATGTAACAAGTGATACAGGCACCTTGTCTCCGGTTCTGGTTTGCCTGAGCAGAAACACTGAAAAATAGCAGAACCTACTTGTTCTTTCCATTTTGTGCTCTAGGCTGTCAGCAAGTCTCCTAGTATGCCTTGGCCATGATTAGAGGGTGACAAGGAACAGAACTTCTGCAAAATCCATCCTAATTTTCTCCTTGCATGTGATTTGTTTGGAAGGTAAGCACAGCTCGTACTTAGGAACACTAGGAAGTTTTATGATGCAGGTTTGGAGCTACCTTGACGTTTCATGGGATGTGGTCTGCAGTCTGAATCCATTAACAGCTGTGTTGTCAGAGCAGAAATCATCAGTGGCAATGATACTGGAATGAATTTGTATGAAGTTGAGTCACTTTTGGATTGTTCAGCTAAAACCAAACTAATCAGTCCAGCGCTCCATTATCAAATCTGGCTCAGACCCTTAGAAATCTCTATGGGCACTCATACTTCTGTGATGATTTAATTGTTTTCTGTTCTGCTGGTACTGAGATACTTTTCTGAAAGTCACCTGGTCCCAGTAAGACCAGTTCCATGGGAAATAGCCCTGTGCTCAGAATCAGAAAAGGACAGAAGGATCCTCCTGTAAAGTTCTCTTCAGCTGGATGTTCTACATTAGGTAGAGGCACTAGCTGTGGTTCAAAGTAGGATGCTTATAGAGATGGAAACTTGCTGCATTTTTCAGCACCTCCACATTCTCATTGGTATTTATTAAATGACAAGGGTTCTTGAGATGCCATCCAGATATTTGACTTCAGTCTTCAAAGAAAGCCTGTTTTTGCCATGTCACAGTTTGAATTGTCTCTGTCCACGCCATTCATTCTTACTCTCACCATGGCAGCTCCTGATTTGTTACCTGCACCTACTCAGTACAAAGTCTTCAATTGGCAGAAAGATTTACCAGACGCTAGAGGCATTGCTGAGTGTGAACAGACTCAGTGTTGTCTCAGGCCAGCTCTCACTGGAAAACAGTCTCTGAACGCAGCAACAATTGGAACTTAGAGTGACGGGGGAAGCAGATGAACTTTTCTATCTGCTGCTACTCCTCTGGGAGGGAGAGATCCAAGCTAAGTAGGGTACTGATAATTAATTTTTGTGAATAATAATTTGAAGTGGTAAAAGTGGCCACAGACATAAAATCACTCAGGTTGGAAAAGACCTTAAAGATCATCAAGTCCAACCATGAAGACATCTAAGAAGAAATTCAGAAGAACAGGAATCCCTGTCTTCATATCCTGAATGTGTTGGATATGAACCCCTGAAAAATGTTGTCGTGCCCTTTGCTCATCATGGCTGTGTCACGGTGCTGTGAGTAGAGAGGAAGTTGGGTTTTGAACCATCCACAGAATTGAGGTTATCAAAACCATAGCAAAGTTATTCCATAGTTTTATCTTGTTCAATTTCATGTGATGTTGGACCATTCAACTCAAACTCAAGCCTCCCTCAGAAGCACATGTCAGGCTTATAGCTAAGCACAACAAGGTGCTGCACGTGGGCAGAAGTGGCTTTCTACTTGGAGGTGCGTTTTCCAGATGAGGTTCTGCAGAAAATATCTGAAATGAAAGATGATTCTAGCAAGAAGCAGGTCATTTGCCCACTCTTTTCCTTCTGTATCTGTAGAGGTTTCAGGACAGGTGAGCACAAGCAAACTTTGAATTGCATCATCGTGCTTCAGTTGACAAACTTCTGAATGTTGGCATACAACAATGTTGGGGCTGAAGGCACTGCTTGGCCTTACCAGACAGGGAAGAAGGATTCAGTTACATCCAGTTTCAATTTCTCATTTGCATTCTTGATAGCATGGCCGTTTTAATCATTAACTGTCAGCATGTTCCAGGCACCCACAATATACTGAACCATTTTCAGAAGATAGTTTTGAACAATCACGGATCGCAAACAAAGATTATATGGCTGAAGGACTTATTTGCAAATGGGGAAAAAACAATCTGTTGCAGAAGAGGATGCATTTATGATTTATGGAAAATTGATAGGGAACTTATTTTCTACTAATCCGTCCTTTAGGAATTTGCTAGTAGGGTGACTGCTTTCCACTGTGCAACTGGATTGGAAGCAAAAGCCACCAGAAGGGAATGTCCAAGTTAGTGGAAGTATCACCCCAGTGCAGCCAAGGCAGTGCTGGTATCCAGACCTTCAGTGCTTGTCTGTGCAGCCACCAAAAGCCCGGTCACTGTTTCCAGATGTGGGGTATCATGATGACTGATTCAATGTCTGGATCCTGCAATGGCTCACTTCCAGTGCAGGTACAGGACTGACCTCAAGAGAGAATTTGTTCCTCAGATATGCAAAGCATCAGTGCAAGCTGTTCTGCAGAGCCACTTATCTAGCAAATTCTAAGTCCCTATAGTCTTTTATATGTCTCTGTCCCACCCTATGTCATTCTGTGCCTTTTCCAAGTTCCTGTAGCAGCTGTCACCCACCCATTCATTCAGTCTATCAGATCTTCTGCTTTTCCTTACCTGACAGTGTTGGAACTGCTGGCAGCTCGGCTAATTCTCCTTTCAGTGCAGTAGAATCATAGAATAATTTTGTTTAGAAAAGGGCTCTAAAGTCATTAAGTCCTACCATTAACTTAGTACTGCCAACCCTACCACTACACTGTGTATGCTTCCTAAGTACTGCCAGAAGGTGGTTTCCACAAAGGTACTGAGTCCCTCCAGCCCTATGTTTGGTATCTTTTATCTCCTCTGCAAAAGGAAAATTAAGTTGGGTTTGCTCTCTTCTTTGGTCTCTATCCACTCACTCTCTTCCTCTGCTTGCCAGTGATCAGTCCTAGGAGCAAGCTGGAGGGCTTATAATGGCATGCAAGGACTGAAGAAGGATCAGCACGTGCTGTGTTATGTCTGTTGCTGAATCACTGAATTGTAGGGATTGGGAAGGAGCTCTGGAGATCATCTAGTCTAACCCAATGGCATGCTTGTCAATTACTTTTATCACACATTTATCACGGGTGGAAAGCATAGAGCAGTCATTGCAGAAGGCCTTCAATGAGTGCTGCAGACTGCCTTTGAAATTCAAAGAAAATTGAGTTCCTAACACCAAAGTATGAGTAAAACCCCAGAGTTGATGTTTCCAATCCATTGCCTTTTTTCCAGCCTAGAATGAGGATGGAACAATGGTGCAACATTTAATTCTCAATTTCTGCAAGCACTCAGCTGGCTGTTGTGGCAGTAACTTGCTTAGAAAGCAAAGCACTAAATTCATTCTGCCAAGCAGATTTGTAGACATTACTGTTTCCAACCTTTAGGGCAACATTCATCATCCTTCTAACCAGAAAGAAGCCACCAATTACTGAGCCACTGCGTGAGAATGGAAGTGGAGTAAGAATTCTTGGGGAAATTTACACGTCAGATCACTCTTAGAGATAAAACTTTGGGGGGTTATTCCAGCAGCAACGACATTATGGTCCAGAACGCCGACGTTCCCTCTTTTTTAACAGAAGTCAGATTTATTTTGATTTGACATGATGACTGGTGATTTACACCCCGCCCACCCATCTGAGAGTACTCTGAGCTCCAGGCACATCTCCAGCCATTTCCAGACTATTCACATCACGGTTGGTCCATCCATGCGCTAGTCACAACAAGGCCTTCTGTGACTAATTATGGCCTGACTGCAGCAGGAGATGCAGCTTCAAAGAGTGGGAATCTTCAGATGCGCTAGCAGCTCCCTTGGTTCCCACTTCTTTATTTATGTGGCTTACATTGAGCTGACAGATTTAACTGGGCCGTTGAAGATATGGTCAAAGCAGCAGAGTCACTCCCTTCCCTTTTATTGTTTTCTGAAGACATAACAGGCATACGCATCTGTCAGTAGAGAGGAAGTTCTCCATCGCTGGGCTTGCTTTGGGCTTTTACATGCTGTTTCAGTAGCATCTGGGAATAGATCAATATAATATTTGGTAGGGAGTTGTATTTCCTCGTGATGCACTGTAAATCTTTTATTGTAGATACTCCCACTGTTTATTGTTGAAAATCAATAAAAATAAACCTTGTAAAGTTAAAGCCTGGCAAGGGTTCAGCGCAAATCACAGGGAAGGAATAAGAGGCAGTGAGTCTCCCTCCTCCTCTTGGATAGTTCCCAGCTTGTTTCCCAGTGAATATTCAATAACACTTTCCAGCAATCTGGAAACAGATTTTTATTTTTTTCCTAATTATTCCTAGTTATGCACTTGAATTGCTGCGATCTCAAACAGGACTGACTTCTTATCCACTTTGGCTGCTTTCTGGCACTGAATTCAGCTGTGGATCAGAACTGCATCCCACCCAGACTATGGGTTGGATACACCTTAGCTTTATCCCTTCCCAAAACAAAGACACTTAAGCCTTGCAAAGCTCAGATTCACTGGTTATTTCTGAGCATTGCAATTGAAAATGAGCCAAACAAGGTAAAAACTGGGAAGATAATAGACCTTCCAATGAAAAAATAAACATAGGGTAAAATCTAACTATAAAAGAGGGGGGAAATATTAACATAAGAAAGAAATACAAGATGATCTCAGGTGATGACAAGTGGTCTCAAATTGCACCAGGGGAGGCTTAAATCGGGTATCAGGAAAGATTTCTTCACAAAAGAGCGTTCAAGCACTGGAACAGCCTCCCCAGAGAGGCAGTGGAGTCCCCAGTCATGAAGATGTCCAAGACACATGGACGTGGCACTGAGAGAGACACTGTAGTGATGGGACTTGGGTCAGGCTGATGGTTGGACCTGGGGCTCTTGAAGGTCTTTTCCAACCTCAATGATTCTGTTTCTTTCCGAATTACTGATTTTTTACAAGTGAATCATAGAAACATAGATTGGCCTGTATTGAAAAGGACCACAATGATCATTGAGTTTCAATCCCCCTGCTATGTACAAGGTTGTCAACACCAGACCAGGCTGCCCAGAGCCACATCCAGCCTGGCCTTGAATGCCTCCAGGGATGGGGCAACCACAGCCTCCTTGGGCAACCTGTTCCAAAGCATCAAGTGAATGAAAGCAAATGAAGCATCAAGCCACTATCATCCCTTTTTAGAAAATCTACTTCTGCAATGTAAACTTGAGCACCTGCCGGACAGAATGGCAACATTGTCTTACAGCTTCATTTCCTTTCCCTCTAGCAGCCCTACTGCTCTGGGATTCCGCTTGTGTGTTACAAAGCAGAGGAGAATTCACTGCACATCCAGAAGTAGGTTGGATTTCTGGGACAGTCTGCAAATTTTTTGCTGAATGCAATGAAGAATAAAAAGGCAACCGTAAATGGACTGAAATTAGCAAATTTTCTACCTTCTGGACAAAGGAATTCTCTTGAGAATGTGGGCAATGAGTTGAAGAAGTAGAATATCAGTGATCACAAATTCCAAGTTAACTGGAAAAACAATCCAAGGTTTCAAAAACTCCTATTTAATCAAAAATAGAGGTAGCTGTGAGCAATCAGAGCTCCTTGTTCTCCTGAATGAAAAAACATGACCAGATCTCCTCCACCATGCTTCTAGTCCAGCACAGATTGTGCTGGGAGATGCCATAGCTTGTGGACCTGCCAAGATGCGTGTGAAATTAGTCAGTTTAACACGTCATCTGGTTTTGACCAAAAGGCTTGAAAATCACCCAGACTTGTGGTTAATTTGTGCTCTGATCAGCCAAATTCACTTCTCCCTCTGCAACTGCTGCCTGCTGGGGAAATGCACCAGTGTGAAAAGCTCTGCTGCCGATACACTTGTTGAATAATTGCCATACACACATGTGCTGTTATACTTCCTAAAGCAACTATAAAGAAAAGAAGAAAAAGAAAAGGGGGGGAGGGGGGTGGGGAACAGGTGCAAAAATGACACATCTCATTTAATAGCTAAGAAAAAATTACAGAAAAGCTTTGGAATCCCAGTTTACTAATTTTCATATGCACAGGTTCTTGGTGGCCCTAACGTGTCAAGATAAAGTATTTATGGTTCTTTACAGGACAGGAGCTTTCACTGGAGTATTCTTCCACAGCCAAAATATTAGGTACATAGGATGGTGTTTGTGCTGGATAAGTTAACCCATGAGGGTGATCTTTCCCCTCTACTCAGCATTGCTGAGGCCCACACCTGGAGCACGGGGTTCAGCTCTGCAATCCCTCAGTACAAGACAACCTGGAAGAGAGAGTCCAACAGAGGGGCACAAAGTTGATGAAAGGCCACAGAAACTTCTATGAGGAGTAGCTGGGAGAGTTGGGACTGCTCAGCTGCAGGGGGCTCAGGGATCCCATTAATGTCCATACATACCTGAGGGAGGGTGCCAGAGGCCAAAGCCAGGCTCTGTCAGTGGTGCCTGGTGCCAGGACCAGCGGCCATGGGCACAAACTGGAGCACAGGAGGTTCCCTCTGAACACCAGGAGCCCTTCTGTGCTGTGCAGTGATGGAGCACTGACACAGGCTGCACAGAGGCTGTGGGGTCTCCTCCTTGGGGATCTCCCAGAACCGCCTGCACGTGGCCCTGGGCACCCTGCTCTGGGTGTCCCTGCTGGGGCAGGGGATGGAGCAGAGGGACTCAGGGAGCCCAGACAGCCTCAGCTGTGCCACAATCTGTGAAATGGTTGTATCAAATTTTCATTTTGCCAAAACCACAAAGCACGAGTAATGCTGTAGGTTAAAACATATATATTTCTTTTTCCTTATTTTAAAAGAGTTCAAAAATGGCAGTTACGGCAGTGAAAATAAACTCACTGCTTCTGCAGTAGGTGAAATAGCCTAATTTTGTTAGTAAAAAGTCTAATGAAAGGCCTGTGCTCAAAGCATTAACATATTGGTTGACATTATTGACAAAAAAATCCAGTTTGAAGTGAAAGCGTGTTCCATAATATTTACTACACGTATGTAGCTTGTAAGCAGCTTAGGAGATGTCGTCCCATAATCACATTATTTTACCCCTGGAAAGCTCCAAACACCTGTGTCAAGCTAAAATGCTTTATGGTAGCATAGAGAAAATAAACATCTGATAGCAGCACCACAAGTCTGAAATGATTCATTCCATTGCAAACGCTACAAACATGAAACAGAAGACTGATCCCCATCACCATTCCTAAGTGCTGTAAAGAAATTCACACTTTAAAGCTAAAGGAAAGCCAGACCTAATTAATCAGACAGGCTGATGTAGCATGTTTTCTGAACAAGAAACAAAATCAGATTCAAATAATGAATCCTTGACACTGCCATGATCTGCCTGTTAGGTAGGACAAAAGGTTCTTCATCTATAAAGCCTCTATACCTCTCCCATACCTGAAATAATCCTGGCACTTTTACAAACCATTGTACAGGGTAAAAATTCCCAAAGCGACCTCTGCCAAGCCTCCTTCCTGAATACCTTTTCATTTAACAAGCACTAAGAGATACCTTGTGCTATCTTGTTTAAAATTTCACCAATTCTTCCATCTGAAGGACTGTTCGTCACATTTTTGTTCTTACAGTTAAGGCTCTAAGAACTGACTGACTCTTTGTTTGCATCACAAGTATTTTCTGAGGACCTTTATCATTTAATTCTCAGCACTAATGAGCAGCTCAGTGTCTTCAGAGTGTGGGGAGAGGACAGAGGAGTATTTTGCAAGAGACAGTGGCACATTATTATTTCATGGACGCCAGCAGTGGCTTCACAAAGCCATGCTCTCGTGTCTCCAGTCCCACAGCAGCATAACTTGTGACCTTGCCATTACAGGAATTGGTGTTTCCAAAGCAGAAACAACCTCCAGTCTTTCAGGTTGACATTCCTCCTCCAGACACTTTTCCACACTGCTTCAGTCCTTTTTCATGCATGCAAAACTCCTTTGCATGTGATCACATTTGAAGAGCACAGAACATAGGAATAGTTTTCTAGAAGGAGTGACTGATCTTCTGTGAGTCACAGAAGTTTTAGCCACAGAGAAAAACAAAAACTGCCCTTGAAAGTACTGCAATCTGGTCCACAAAAACAGCATTGAATCTGTGCTTCTTTTATTTAGAATTAAAGAGGGTGGAGCAGGGAAAGGCAGGAAAGCATTTTTTTTTCCGCCTCCTTTTTTAACAAGTTGTTTGTTTGTTACTTCCCTCAATAGCCGCAGTTTCAAATGAGCAAACAAACAAAGAAACAAAAGGCCACTGGTGCTGGCACACACCACCTCTTCCACCTTCACGGGAGTATAGGAAAATGCATTATTTCCCCTTCTGCACTCGGCTTCCCCTCGCCTGCACTGTCCCAGAGCTCTCTGGGTGTTGGTTTGCAGCGATGCTAAGGCTTACAGGCCTCTGTGTTCTTTCAAAACTGTAGCATTCCACTTTTTCGTCACTGGAAACTGTCCTGGTGCTTATGAGGCGAAATCCATCTTTGAGCAACGTGTCAATCAGCAGGCCTAGCACGTTAGTACCATTTATCAGCATTCTGTTGTCAGGTTTTATGGAAACGTACCTGAAAGAAGAAAAAATAGCAGTTACAGAACACTTTAATACTTTTCTCGAAGGATGTAATCAAACAGCAAAAATAATCAAACAAAACCAAGTGCTCGGACGGAGCACGCCAGCAGTTGGCTGCACACACCTACAGCCAACACGCTGGATCTCTTGCCCGCCTTGAGGACAACTTCACTCTCCTCTTTGTAAGAGCAGCATTCCTCAGCTTGCCGTTTACAGACTGAGCAATAAGCCCTTTTCCTTCACCCCCACAACAAAGTTTACTTAAACCAGCAGAGAGAACCCTGAATTAATTTCATTCGGTGCAAGAGAGGTGGATGGCATCCTCTGTGTAATATGTGACAGCTTCCCAGGTAAGAGATGATGGAAAGGACAGCAAGGCAATGTACATCCCAACAGCACCACTTCCCACTACACAGGATCTCTCTAGGAGCAGTGACATTTATTGCAGTCACCCCATACAGCAGCTCTGGTGGTAACAAGTAAGAAAATCATTTTCACATCACTTCAGGATTTTACTTGGTATCAAGTACAGTGTAAGAATCTGTCCAGTTGAAGGAACAGAAGTCAGATAAAAGTACTGTTACAAAATACATAAGCTGAGGAGTGAAATTGTTCCACAGTTCACAGGGAAGTACACCAAACATTTACGGAAAGCACACAGAAAAGATGCCAGCACAAAGACTGAGTCAAGAGAAATTCAGCAGGCTACAGTGCCAAAGCTGGCTTGTTTCAGGGGGGTGCAGCATCAGGGGATGCTCTTCTACTGATATGCAAAGGAAAAGTCCTAAAAGTCAGAATTAAAAAAGGAAAGAATCAGGAATATTCCACTTAAGCAGTGGAATAGTAGCCATAACGTGCTCAGCCAACTGTCAGTCCAGTAAAATAATTCAAAATAGATAAAATTGAGGTTTGCCATATAAATAGATGTCCCTTCACAAATGCAAAGTAGTTCTCTCTCCCCTGTGCTTGCTTAGCTGAAGAGAGCTAAAAGGAAGATAGGCTCTATTGATTTTTTTTTTAAGACACAATCAAAGGACTGCTGTGTTAATTCAAATATTCAGAGAGAATAACCCTTTTGGAACTATTTCAATGAAATTTCCATGAAGTTCCAGATGTTCTAGCTGCCACAGAGGACAAATGAGGTTACATTTTCTTATACAGTAAGAATGTGTCCCCATACAATAGAGACATCCAGCAAGAGCTTGTTTTAAAAAATATAGGTTGCTATTGGAATATGATGCTGCTATCACAAAAATCATTGATTCATAGCGATCTCAATTAAACAAACTTTGCTCTGAGAAAACCCACTGTGTATCCCATAGTTAATAATACAACCCCTTCTTCCTGGAATAAAAAGGCTGTACAAAAGCTCTCCAGTCCCTGAACTGCCATCTCAGTTCCTCTGGTGTTTTTTGACCTGTTTAGCCACCCTTTATTTCCTCTTCTCAACATGAAAGTCTACAGGCCCGTAAGCTAGTGGATTTTAGCCTCCTCCTGTATCTCACTGCTTATTTATTTTGCTTTCTTTGCCTCCCTTCATGCCATTTTTCGAGTTTTCTACGAGGTCACCGATGCTATGAAATTCTAAAGCCTTGCAGAGAGAGCACAGAAGAGAAACCCAACCAAACACAAAAACGAACATCAAGGACAGTGTTTCAGACAGTCAGGAACATTTTTAAGAACAACGTGACAGAAATCAAACAGGGTACTTCAGAGCTGGAAAACATAGCATTAAGCTAGCAGAAAGAAGGAAACATTTTTTTCCTCTGACAATTGTCCAACAGCTTCTTCACAATGAGCTTGCAGAGTGTGCAGAGCGTATTCCATGAAGTAGAAGCCAGGAAGCTGTTTCTATCATGAGAAGTCACATTCTGGAGAGTACCTGGCCACAAACCGGTCACCAGCAGAGCAGTCGGTTCCACACTGAAAAACCATGTCGTGATGAGAAGGCCTTTCCAAAGGAAGTGGAATTAGTGGTTTCTGAGAAGGCAAGGGACTGCTCCAGCCCTGCCCTGGCAGCTGCCCCGTAAGCACAGTGATCTGCTCAGCCAGCGACTCCACGGTGCTACTGCAGGAACCGAAGATCCGGAAAAAGGCCTGCATCTCCTGGAGGAAAAAACGCACCTCCAAGATCTCCAGCCTCGGCTTCAGGAGGTGCTCCTGGCCCAGGAGCTCAGCCAGAGGGTACAGCTCATAGAATTGCGCTTCTCTGCGCAGCCTCTGGAAGTCTGAAAAATCAGCAGGCAGAGAGACCTGAAGAGTCCTCAAGAAGTCCATGATGTAACTGAACAAACCGGCATCTCTGTCCACAAAAAACTCTCCGTTCACCAGTTTAAACTCCGGGTCGTCACCACCCAACATGCGCGCTAACCTGGACTCGGGGAACCGCAGCAAGGTGCAGGGCCGGGTTACAAACCTCACACCTCCCACACTCACAGCAACCACCTCTCGACCGCTCATCGCTACCTCAGCTCCGCTCCGTACGTCTGTGACTTGATCTCTGCTACCCCACAGGCCATCTGGAGCGACGTGTGGGGCGGCAGCAGCGCTCCCAGGTAACAAAGATGCAAATACAATACTTTTGTTTGCAGGGCTTGGTTGCTTGGAAACTTTGTTTCTTGGAATTGAAGCTTGCAAGGACTACTGGAAGACAGCAAACTGATCATCACAATATATTAAATCACGACAGAGGCCAAGGAACATCCCTGAAGTATGGCACCCATTTCTTTTCTTTCCTGGAAACGTGGACAGAATGCTTTTATTCTATATATTGCTGTTGATAGGACTACCGTAAGAAAAAGGGAGATGTCCTGCAGGCCACATATTTCAGGATCATACGCTCTTAAAGAAGGGCACTTCAGCAAACTCAAGCTTACAGTTCACTTAAAGCCACTGTTATCCCACAAGCAAGCCAGTAACACCCATAAAACTCAATTCCCAGTACATTAAAAGATCATACCTATGTCTTCGATGTTAAAGCACCAACAACATCGTTATTCCCAAGGCCCTACACACCATTCCAAGCAAATCATCCCATCTTTTTTCCTGGCTCTCAGAATTACAATCTGGATCGACACAGATGGAGAGAAACTGTTCCTCCTGCCATCTTTGCAGGCCTACAACACAAGCTGCCTTCTCACCACACTGACTGTCAGCATCGAAGCCACATCTTAAGGAAGCATGGCTTCAAAGAGACACGGATGAAACAAGACAACCCAGGCTAGAGAAGTAAACTGTAAAGTATAGAGAACCTTGCAGCTTGTTCTCTTATCAATATCAGTTGATTTCTTTTTACCTCTAGAACTTATTCGAGGTGTTTACCCTGAATTTGTTTTTGTAGTATAGAACATGTAAACAATAAGCAGTATCTACAGTAATCACAACACACAGGAAAATTCAACTCGTGGTTTTACAAAAATATATAAAAACACATCTACATACATGTAGATATATTCACCTACGTACACACACACATTTATTTTTCAGAGAATACAGGTAAAACCACCCTCAGGTAGAAAGGGATTCCAGACTGAACTCTACACTGTGTTGTGCAGTAGAAGGGCAATCTTAAACCCCTCAGATTACTGTACACTCTTCTCAATCACAGCTCTTCTTCTTGTTTCCAAACGACTTTCAAATTAAGAAAAAAAAAAACCAACTATGCCCTATAGGAGTGCTTTTTATCAAAGAATATACAATTTCTTACTCCACAAGCATTTTGTCATTATAGTAAGTACACAGGCCCTAAATTTCGGTAAGGAAAATGATTTTAAATGAATATTCCATAATCACCACCACCACAAAAGTCCAGGAACATGTTTTTCAGAGCTCTGTTTCACCTTCAGTTTAGTAGTGCTCCAACTACACGAACATTACAGACATTCTGAAAACATTTCAAATCTCTGATTGCTTACAATGAAAGTCTTTAAAAAAAAAAATTAATTTTACAACGTTCTACGCTTTTTTTCCCCATCAAATCTCTTTCACTTCTTACATTTCTGTAAGGACTTCACAACAGTTTATACTTGCACACAAACTGTGCAACATTATCCAGTACAACCAACGTGTAGTTTTTACATTTCTCACTCAGAAGTGAGGCTCCATCAGTCATCTGTTCCCAATAAAAGACTGCATGATCAGCTATCTCCACCGTATCTGCCAGGTAGGACAAGCTAATGGTAAAGAACTGAGATTTCCAGCACTGGAAGTTGTCAACCACAGACTCCACAAAAGACATTCTGGTGACAGCAAGAATAAGCAAGCAGATGAGAGAGGCTACTATAAATCTGCGGGAAAAGACTGAGGGAATCTTCAATTTCAGACTGTTGTTTTCCTGAGGTAAAGAAAGTTTGTCCACGTCAACCAATTTGATTCCATTCCACTGGCTGGTATCAAAGCTCTTCATTGTAGGGGTGATGTCCACACTGGAACAAGGTAAAGGGGTTTCTCTGAGCACCTTGATTTTTTCCCTGAACTCCTGCATCTGTTGCAGGAATACAATGGGTTCCGACACGTCTTTGAAGGCCTCTGCAATGTTAAAAGCCATCCGCTGCTCCTGCAGAATCGAGTTCAGTTTATTGATCTCCGGATCGTAGGCCTGCATCACTGCAAGCTTCATGGTCTCAAAGTCAGAGAGAATCTCGTTTCGCTTCTGCTCCAGCGTGTGCTGCAGTTTATCAAAGAATTCTTTCACCTTGTCAGAATCCTTGGTCAGCATCTGCAGAGCTTTCCGCTTACTGGTTTCCAAGGTATCCAGCCGAGAGAGCGCATCTCCACAACGCCACGTTTCAAAGCCCTGAAACAGGGTTTCAAAAGCCCGCTTCTCCTGGGAATAAGCTTCCTCGATGGAACAGAACATGTGCTTTGTATGGTCACCACGGGTGGCACAAACCCCACAGATGAGCTGCATGTCTGTCCGGCAAAAGATGTTCAGGGGTTGCCCGCTGTGCACTTTGCACACGGGCATTTTTGGAGTTATTTTGATTTTGTTGTACTTTTCCACAATACCCTTCAGGGAATAGTTGACCTGTAAGCTGTTGACTCCAGTAACAGGAGTTTCCTTCCTGCACGTGGGACATTTGAAAGGGGATGGCCTCCACAGCACGTTCCGCACGTTTCCATCCAATATTCCCTCCAGACACTTTCTGCAGAAGTTGTGTGAGCAGGGCAGGACACGAGGATCATCAAACAGGCTACAGCAAATGGGACAGGTGAGATCTTCTTCTAGGAGCTCCATCATGTCCTGGGAAAGAGAACAAAGATGGTAACAACTTACAGAACGTGCTTCTCCTCTCCGGGAAACACACAAAAGCTGATCTCCATCTGAGGATCTATTTTTTTCTCAAGGATCCCAAAGGCAGAGCCCCTGATGGGCTGTGACAACCCAGCCCAGAATCAGATCTTCCCCAAAGGGATCAAGTTAGCTGTGGAATCTGGCCACCAGATGGCAGGCACAGGAACGGCCTGGGGTCCGGTCAGAACCATTTTCTCACTCTCAAATAGAAATACTGGAAAAGGGCTTGCCAAGCAAGGCTTTCCATGTCGAATGAAAATAGCTCATGTACTAGTAATTCAAGGCTTCCATCTCCCTGCACTGATGCAATATGCAGAAACATAACAGATAAAAACTTAAGGAGCTTTTCCTGCTCCCACCACATTTATAAATAACCAAGTGAATGTGTTATTGTTGAGCTGTTCAGCACACAACCAGCATAGTTCAAAGGACAGCTGCCCATAATTTTTGATAATTCAGAGCAAAATAAAACTGTTAACTACTTTTACTCATCCACCACCTCTATTTCCAGTTCTCACAGCACTAATGCCTCAGTAGTTTCCTCTTGTGGACAAGACCTACAGGGAAAGGATTTACCACACTCCTCAGTGCTGTAAAGTCTCAGTGGAGGGATGCATTCCTCCATCTTCCCAATGCCTCTAAGCCAAGTTCTCAGACATTCTGTCATTAGAGCAGGCTCTGAGAACACAAGTCACTAACAAACACCACACAGGGCACCAGCTTGTATTAGCCAAAACTCTTACACACTTAGTTTTGAGCTATAATTAAAAGGATGCTTCTCTTGTATAAACTCAATCTATATTATGTCTTAAAGTATGTAATAAAATGCCTTTTATAAATTAAAAGATGTATCACAAGAAGAGCATCAAAGTAGTTCTATAACAAGCAAAGCATGAATGAATGAGCTCCTTTATCTAGTTCTGATGTTATTGCTATGGTTCCTCTAAGAAACACAAAATGGCAAAGAAAGAGAACCAAGAGATGAGCTACAAGGAAAGATACATACTGCATAGGACAAGACTAATAAAATACCACTGATCCTAGGAAAGCACAGGGAAGAATGGCAAGGCCAGTCCTGAGTTTCTTTCACAACTAGACAGATGCAGTCACAGCGAGACCTCACAGTTCCCATGCTTCTCCAGCACCAAGGAAGAGGGGAATTCCCCCCATTTGCCCGGATAAAGGAGTTTGAAAGAGTTGCCAACTTTTCTACTCACCCTGAGGACTAAAGTCATCAGGCAGAAGGCACCTGTTAGAGGTAGGGACAAATGCTGGAGAAATGGTCTAATTACTTCATTTGCCACCTAAGGTTTCCTTTAAGGCCACAGATCTCATTCAGAAACTTCATTTTCTGTAAAAAGAAAGCAATTTTGAAACACCTCTCAGTGCTGGTACAAGCTAAGTTTCTCTCTTGCATTCTCTTGGTAATGGTAGAAAGAATGGGATGAAGGGAAGAGGGTGATCTTGCTCCTAACCTCCCAAGTACTCCTCCTTAGGAATGGTTCTCTTTCCAGCCCCCATTCATAGCTTTTAACCATAGTGGCAGCACACAGATCAATTCTGCAGTTAAAATGACAGTTGTACACCTTTAATAACTGGAAATTCACCATGCAGAAAATATTTGTTCTGGTCCACTTCCTTTACCAGGAAGGATTTCTTTTCTTAGTTAGGGAACTTGAAAAGAAGCTTTTGTACAGCTGGCAACAAGTAATGCAAAGCACTGCAGAAAACACTACACATTCTATCAAAACTTCAGGGCAAACACTGAAGACTTTCATGCTCCTAAAAAACAGTATATGCAAAAACGTTTTGTGATCCAAATAAAATCATCTTGGTGCATTCCAGGACCACTTATCCAATGAAGAAAAATATGCTTTATAAATGCAACCTAATTTCAAAACCCCTGCATTACAAGATTAGGGTTTATAAAAAAAAGAAATGGGCAAATCTATAAGCTTTCAGTTTTCCCCCTCTCTTTCTACAACAGTAGTCACACCAAACCAAATATATTGAAAACTTGAAAGACTGGTTGGGAGGACAGCTGAATTCCTGCCTTCTTCAGGTTTATTTTAGAGAGGAAGCTGCCCGTGGACTAAAACATCCCTCTGAAATACCCTTTGCACTACCAGCTCAGTATTTGTGTGACTATAGGTCAAAATCTTGATGGGACTCTGTAATCCTTACAGGTTCTTTCCAACTTGGGATATTCTAACTCCTCCACTTCCCCATTGGGATGTACTCCGTGTAACTTCTGATTTGGGTGCGAATGGCCCCAAATTCACCATTTGTAGTGTACAGACCAAAAGGCACTGAGGCTTACTCCTTCACCTGAACTACACAAACTCTCTGGGTACGACCACTGAAGATGTCCTCCACTAGAAAGACCAACCTGCAGAGTTTCAACGTTCAGAACTGCAAAACAAATCAAACCACAGAGGTAAAAACAAGCTACACTGTAGCTTTTTACTGCACTCCAAAGACAAATTCACCTGGCATGTGCCTCAGCACAGAACTCCGATCTGTCAGCTAGCAGAAAGCAAAAGAGAATTACCAAGCTTCAAGCAAAACAGAAAGAGAGCTCTTGAGTTGCGAGTTTCCCACAATGACATCCAAGCACTGTAAATGAAACTTAACAGGCCGTGCTTCCCCAAGGAGCTGAACTAGTCAGGAGGGCTCTCATCCCTCTCCCTCTACGTGGCCCCCTACTCCTCGTCTCCTCCTGTGACTGACCTCCCTGATCTTCCTCGGGTCACTGTGCCCACGCCACTCAAAACACAAGGCCTGGAGATAAAGGCGGGAGATGGGAGACGGGAGCTTCTCCTTCCAGCACCTCAACTGGGGGGAAGCACAACCCAACCAAACACGAACCACACCGCACAACTGCCCTCCGGATCCAGCGGCTGCTCAGGCAGCTGTGGAAAGCGGCCGCGCTTGGAACTGATTGTTTCACCGCCAAAGGTGGTTTTACTTCTGAGGAGCATCAGAAAGATCCAACACGCACAGCTTCCAGAAAGCTGGAAAGGCCTGGAAAAAGAAAACAAGCACAGAATGAGGCTTACGGGGGAGGAGAGAAACAAGCTAAGGAGGATCGCCCCTTCCTGAACCACCCGGCTCAGAGCAGCGCCGACGGCCGCCCCGCGCCGCGCTGCAGCCGCACACAAAGGCTGCCCCCCGCCGCTACTCACCCTCCCGGGCCGCCAGGCGCCGCGCCCCCCCTGCGCGAAATGGCAGCGACGCCGCAGAAAATGGTCGCGGTTCGGGCGCGGCTGGGCCGGCGCTACCCGAGCCGCCCGGGCAGGAGAGGGGGCGGCGGCCGCCGGCGGACCGGGGGAGGCGGGGAGCGGGCGGCCGCGACCGCCCAACAGCGCGGCCCCCGCCCCCGGGCTGCTCGGGGCCGGCGTCGCCCCGTCCCGGTCGCTCTCACCTCAGCGCGGCGGCGGACGGCACCGAGGGCCGCCATTCCTGGCCGCGCCGCCGCACGCCCCTCCTCCTCGCTCCGCCGCTCGGGGCGGGCGGGCCGCGAGCACGGCGGGTGCTCGGCGGGCAGCGCTGGAGGAGAGCGGCGGGATGAGAGCCGCCCGCTCGCCTCACAGCCTGGCGGCGTAGCTGTGGTACTTTAATCCGTCCCTCGGATACGCAAAGTGTGCTCGAGATAGCCCAGCACTTGGGCGGTTATGTCTCGGGATGCCATTCAGAGAGACCTGGCACAGGCTCCAGCGGCGGGCTCAGGACAACCTCTCGAGGTTGAACAAAGCCAAGCCTTGCACCCGGGTTACTGCAGTCCCTGCTATCAGCGTGAGTTGGGGCTGTAAGGATGGAGCTGAAAAGGACCTGAGGGTACGGGCAGTGACAAGCTGGACATGAGCCAGCAGAGCCTGCAGTGTGCCCTCACAGCCCAGAAAGCCAACCCTATCCTGGGCTGCATCCAAAGCAGCATAGACAGCATGGTGAGGGAGTGGTCCCAGCCTCTGCTCTGCAGTGTGAGACCACCTGCAGTATTGCATCCAGATGTGGAGTCCTCAGTGCAGGAGAGACGTGGAGCTGTTGGAGCACATCCAAAGGAGGGCCACCAAAATGATCCAAGGGATGGAACACCTCTCCTACAAGGACAGGCTGAGAGAGCTGGGGCTGTTGAGCACAGAGAAGAGAAAGCTGTGAGGTGACCTGAGAGCAGCCTTTCAGTATCTAAAGGGGGCTGTAAGAAGGAAGGGGACAGACTCTTTAATGAGATCTTCTGTAACAGATCAGGGGATGCAGTTTCAAACTACAACAGAAGAGGTTTAGCCTGGTAATGAGGAAGAAGTTTTCTACAGTAAGGGTGGTGAGGCAGTGGCACAGGTTGCCCAAAGGGGTGATGGATGCCCCATCCCTGGAGGCACCCAAGGTCAGGCTGGAGGGGCTCTGAGCACCTGATGGAGCTGTAGGTGTCCCTGTTCATTGCAGGCAAGTTGGACCACATGGCCTTTAAGGGTCTCTTCCAACTCAAAAGATTCTATGATTCTGTGTTTCCCAAGGTCTATGCTTTCCCAACAGCCATCTTTATATTAAGAATTTTACTGAATTAATTTTACTGAACTTCTCTTGAATATTTTGGTTAAGGATATTGACAACAAGATGGCGTTCTTGGCATTTTAGATTCCCCTCTCATTGTAAATTACATATTTCTCATACAACTTCTTTTCCTCATGTGCTTCTTGAGTATAGATCATTGTCCATTAATTCTTTTGATTGAAATGAGCACATTTTCCTGTCCTAATCTTTTTTTCTTATAAACAAAGAAGGAGCTGCTTGGGCTTATGTGTGTAGACCAGCATATCTCCTCTTTTATCTGGACCATCCAATAATTTTCTTGACCCACCTTGCTTCAACTTCCATCAGATCTGAAAGCTTACATCTCAAGACAAACACAGCAAACACAGTTTCTATTCCTATGCAGTCAGACAGGATTTCTGCATTTAATTTAATCATACCGTTATAATCACCAACACAACCAAATATATTTTTTTACTATTTCCACTTGAGTGATTATTACACAAACAAAACATGTGATAGGGCTGTGCACAACCAACTGTTTTGCACAAATGTAGTCCATCTTTAATCAGTACAGAATCATAGAATAGAATCATAGAATGACCTGAGTTGGGAGGGACCCACAACCATCATCATGTTCAACTCTTTGTAAACACTTTGCTGCTAATACAGGTTTTTCAGTGGCACACTGCTAATGAGGTTGCATTCCCACATCTCAGAGTGCAGAGTGTTTTCCTGGAAAGCACCATCATAGGCCATTTGTTGAAGTTTCAGAGAAAAGTTCTGGCAGGTGAAAAAGAGCATTAGTAGATCTGTGGCAATGTTTCCCTAACTGAAAACAGAACCAAAGAAATCTAAGCCTAAGGGGAAGTTTGAAGGGAAGTATTAGGATGAATGTCACTTCCCCTTGGGAGGGCTCAAAATCATAGAGTCATGGGATGCTTTGAGTTGGGCCCATTACAGAAGTCCAACCCATCTTTCACTAGATCAGGTTGTTCAGAGTCCAGTATGACTCTGAACACTTACAGTGACGGGGCATCCAGAGCTTCTCTAAGAACTTGTTCCAGTGCCTCACCACCCATGTTGTGAAGAATTTCTTCCTTATATCTGGTCTAGTTTGGGAGGAGTTAGAAAAACAGCAGCAACTACCAGCTTTACCAGACAAGCACCCTTATTTTTTACAAGAGAAGGGAGGCAGCAGTGCCTATTGCCATCTTTCAACTACAGATAGGACCTAAACCATGGTTCCTGTATTAAGCACAGCAAGGGGAAACTGTACATTGTGATTCAGCCAACGACCCGATGGAGCTCTGCTGCTTCTCACCTCTCTTGTATCGATTCTGCTACGCTTCACGGATGCCCTTCCAAGCTGAACTGCCCCACTTTACCTGCAGAATGCCATTCCCTTTTCCGTGCCTTGGTTAGTTTTCTGCTGATTCAACAAGCTAAACCATTTCAGTGCAAGATTAGACAACCACCAGACCTAACGTAAGAAGAGGGAGGAAAAGAGGGATGAGGTTTTCTCCTAACCATGGAAGCAAGCCATTAAACTGACACAAGCTGTATGGAACAGGTACTTCCATCCTGAGAGGTGGATTCGTGGGGAGTTAAGCCAACTGTGCTGCTGGCAAAGGAACAAGCTCCATCCTTTTCCCTTCCCTTAGTCATGCTTTCCTGATGCCTGCTCTCTGCTGGCTGTGACATCCACGTAGCCACATGTTAGCTTAGACCTTCTTGCCAACAGAGCCGAAAGCTAATCCAGTTTAAAAAAAAAGTTTTCAGCGGGATCAATTTCCTCACCCAGCTGATCCCACAGCCTAACAGACACTGATGCCAGCATAAGGGAGCCAGAGAGGGCCCTGTCTCAGTGGCAGCCTGCACACGTGTCAACATAAAGCCGGAGTGCCCCCCTCAGCCATAATTTCCCAAATGCTTCTAGCCAGCTCTTGCCAAAGTCGCTGCCAAAAGTAACACAATCTTGCCCTTTGGCCACATCAGCTCCTCATCGTGGGCCCCAGCCACCCTCTGTGTTGTGCTGGAGAAGATATCTATCACAAAACTGATGGATAAAAGTAGCTGGAGGTCAAAGTAGCTCCTTTTATTTCCAGGTTTGCCTTCCCTGTCAGTAAGGCTTCTTGAAAGCCATGCTACTGAAGACGTGTCAGGCTGCAATTGTCTCTCACGGTGAAACACAGAGAATGAAGGGCTGAGGACATTTGCCAGACTTACCCTTGACTCCAGGTCTAGTTTTCTTTTCCCTGGAGGAGGTTCAGGCTTCGCGTCCCGTTGCAGAGGTGTCAGAGCACACCCAGAGCACGTTCCAGCTTCGGGCTTGTTGAAGCACGCTGCTTTATTCGTATGAGCATACCTCAGTTGGAGAGAGGCAACCTGAGATGTGCCATGAAGCTGCTGTCGGGACCTAATTGGAAATCAACCTGCCAGCGGTGCCAGTACAGCTCAGTAAGAAGACACTGTAAGACAGCATAAATAAACTATTCAAAGCAGCTCTGTGTATCAAACACCTTAACCATGTATGAACGTTGCACAACTACGCTGCATCTGACTACACTTGTTTTTTGACAGATACATCTGGACTACATTAAACACTCCAAAAGAAGGATCAGAGAAAGCCATTTCTTATCATAGTTCCATTAGAACTACTTTTAATATGCATTGTAAAAATACCAGGCATTAAGAATCCATGAAGGATCAGCAGCAGCTGAAATGTTCGACTGTACTTTAGAGGTCTGAATTTCAGAGACCGCCTCGGTATTCTGCAAGGTCTCCAATTCCCGATTCGGCAGCACTGAAAAGTCCCGTCGTTCTACAGGCAGAGCTTTGACCCTAACTAATACTCAGCACTTTGTCAGATTTCCCCATGAGGAGGAAAACTTGGTGATGAATTCAGTTATCTCCTCAGTGTAATCCTATTTATTTACAAAGAATGTACAGCCACGTCCCATTTCCTTGCACGCAGAGGAAGCAAATGGGAGGGAGCGTGCTGCAGCAGTCCAAGTTTGCTGCTCTAGCCAGGATGCTTGCCCAGAAGAAGCTGTCCCTTGGCTTTTTCTCAGGGCCATGCACCACTGCTTCTCCCACTGTCTGCTGGCTCTCGCCTGGTGTTTCCGCTCCCTGACATGCACGCAGGCAAACACAGCTGCAACCAATCTGGGCTCTTGCTGCCGCGTTCGCAAACCGTCCCCAGAGAAATCTGACTTTCCCCAAATTAGTGCTTGCTCATAGGAATTAGCTCATCTTAGTGCCTGGCTGTGCAGCCCTGTGCTGTGGGCAACGGTTTCTAGTTTTTCGCTCTCTTGTGCCGTTAAAGAACTTAATTGCTCCTTCCTGAATGAAGCCTAGCCAGCATGCCTGTCAGTTTTAATGAGGTTTGTGACTGCCTATAGATCAAAGCTCTGCTCCGATGCGTTTTGCTTATATTGCATAAAAATGAAAGGAGAAGTGACCTCCAAAGTAAATAGAACAACGAGGAACAAAGTTAATTTTCATACACCATTTCTGCTGTGCCTTGGCAAGTGTCAGATTAACTGTGTAAAGCAGGAGACTTCCTACAGAACGTAAATCCTCCCAAGAACACATTATGATGAAGATCTGACGCGCACAAGCACAACCTGTTTTTCATCTGAGACCTTGTCTGTATCATCTTCCAAACCACAGGCCTGACCCTGCGAGTGCTTGCAGTAAACAGACCTTGATTTTCCAGTCCTGCGCTATCATTTACTTCTGTGCAAGCTGTGTGAGGAAGTTACTACACCCATTCCAGCGCATGTAATAACCTTTTTTTCCACTGGTTTTTACAGGTGGAAATGCCTCCTCCAAGTTTGTGGCAGCACAGCAGTGAGTATCAGTGTTTTTTTCCTAGCAGGGCTCTAGAGGCAATGCGGATTAAGAGGAATCATTTTGCTGAGACTTATTAGTCATGTTGTATTACATGCTGTAACAACCGGTGATGCATTACATAGTTCCCTTCTCTCCTGCAGATTCGATGACATCAGGGAACCTTGCTGAAACGCATTCATCTGCAGCCTGTGGACCTAGCTTGCAGGGCTCATGAGAGATAGTTGTGTTTTGTGAATGAGGCTCAGAGCAGAAGAACACGAGTCAGTGACTGCCCTCTTCTTTCAGCATGACCTCCAGATACTCCCACATTTGTGGAATGGATGGGACCCGTTCTAATTTTCTGTTCTTTCTCCTATTCTTCTAAGATGGTTCCCAGACAAATTGTCTCTCCTGCTACCGTTCAAGGAAAAGAAGATAAAACCCTATGAGCAACAAACTTGTTTAGGCGTGCGGAGCATAATTTTGCTTCCAGTGTGGGAGGACCCGAAATACTTGGCCTCCCCAGTGAAAGAAACACACACTCAGGAAAGGCAGATGCTGAATTAACCCTTCATTACCAACCCCAGTTGGAGCCCAGATCTCTATTTCCTTGGGGCAGCCGTTTGCACAGCATAAACATTTTGTGCAGCCCCGCTGTTCTAAACAGGCTGCAGGAGAAAAATATTCAGATCTGGTACCATCCTGCTGGAATTTCTCATCTCCTCCCCCACAAAAGGCATATGAAAAAGCTCCACGCATTACCAGCTGCTTTCCTTGCTCTGGCCTGACCCACGCTGTATGCTGTTGGTTTTCTCAGCTGTGTGGCTTTACCCACATACCCCACTGTGACACCGAGCTGTCACCAGCACTCACGGACACCGGTGGAACCAGGCTTCCAGCTAAGGAAGCAATGGAGAGGAAAGCACCCCCAAAAGCCCTGCTGCCCTGTGACCCAGCAGGCATGGTGATGCTGCCTTGGTGCGGCAAGACCTGCTCGTTTTCCCAGTGGTCATATGGGGAAAAAAACAGTAGAAAAAATAGGATGGAAGTCATTTGTAGGTTGGGTCTCTTCCTAAGCTTGTTTTGTTTTGCTTTCTAAAAATTATTTTATTTTTAATATATTAACATTTGCCATTCAGCATTTACTGTAACAAACCCACAGTGCACAATAAAAATCCCACAGTGCCTTAAATGGGACTAATTATGGCAACACCGAGCTACCAACGAGAACGGCGATGCCCTACATATGAAATGAATAAACATCAGTTTCCACCTCATATTGACTTCTCAGAAGTTCAGGAATAATCCCATTTGGCATATTTTAAGGAAGCGAGTTCTTGACCCCAGATGTTTATGGGCTGTAACAGTAAACTCAATAAAAGAAAGGAAGCATATTTGAAAGCTGCTCTTAAAATCAGATTGGTTTTAGGCGCTGCTTTGTGTAAGGCCGCTTTGCACCTCGTGCTTCACGTGGAGGGCTGAGTGTGACTGACACAGCCCGTCCCAACCAAAAAGGCACTTCTTGCTGCGAGCATTTCCTTCCACATCGCCTTTCCAACACCCACTTTCCACCCGCTGCGCCCGCTCAGCTGTGCACACGCATTGCACCAGTTGCATCATTGTCTGTATCAAGCCTCCAGGGAGCGTTCTAGGTGAAATGCCAGGCAGAGAGAGAGCGGCTGAAAATCACGAGGGACGCCAAGCGTGGCCCAAATTGATTTGGAGATGAATATGCCTCTAAAGAGAGGTACTGCAGCCATCCGTTGTCCGCAGGTTGTTGTAGATCGGCAGCTCGCTACGCGTGTTGTAAGCTTCCCTACAAATCAAGAACACGGCTGCTGGGACACCCCTACAGGGCGGCAACGAGCCGCGCCGGACACTGGATAAGGCGGGAGGACGCCCGCCATGTCGCAGCGCACAGCCCGCCCGCCGGCACCTCCCGCCCGCCAGGGGGCGCTGCTCTCACCGCCCCGCCCGCCGCCGCCGCTGCTCTGTTAGCCCGCGCCTGCGCGCTTCGGCCCGGCTCGGCTCGGCTCGGCTGGCGGGGCCCGGCCAGCTATGGCCGCCTCCGTCTTTTGCTGCCTCCGCTGGTGCCGGGATGGCGGTGCCGGTCACATCCCGCTGAAGGAGATGCCGGCAGTGCAGCTGGACACGCAGCGTATGGGTGAGCGGAGCGGCCTCCGTGGCTGTGAGGGGCGGCGGGGCTGGGGAGAGCGGGCGGCGAGGTGGGGCACTGCGGGGCTGCTGTAGGGCCCGTGCTGTGCTCTGGGCACCAGGAGGCGAAGGTCCTGCCGTGGAAGAGAACCTCGTGTTGTTTTATTTTCGGAGGGAGTGTGGGCTCGGTGCTTCCTCACAGGGAACCTCTCGGTTAAATTGTGCGTTCTGCCTTTGCTGTGGGCCGGCGTGCTGCCCCAAACTCCCTGGCTGAAATGAGAGCGGCATACGGGTTTTAAATAAATAAAGCCCAACTGAAAGATGAGCCAGCCCATAAACTTCCCTCTGTTTCATTGTTAGAAGCGTGGCCCGTCGTTGTAGTTCTCGCAGACTAATGAAGCTCTGCCTGGGGCTGAAAGAGCAAACATCTCTGTGTTGAGGGCTTTCAAGGGCTCTTCCAGACTCCTGAAAGAGTTTTCAAGTTTTGCTTTTCTTTCTTCTTGCAGGAACAGATGTCGTCATTGTTAAAAATGGCAGAAGGATATGTGGCACTGGAGGCTGCCTCGCCAACGCGCCCCTACATCAAAACAAGAGCTATTTTGAGTTTAAAATCCAGTCCACAGGTTAGTCAGCAAAAGCTTCTAACTTGGAAGGCGTAGCAGGTTACTGAGTGGTCGTGTCTCAGATGCCGAGCGTGCGCATCTTTCCAGTTGTATCCTTGAACTTTGTGAACATCAGAGACTCTTACAAATGGGCATTTAGAAAAGGAGGTTTGTTTGGTTTTTAATTGAGATTCTGCAATATTGAAAAGAACAGTAAGTAAACTTATTAACTAGAAGAGTACCAACACTAAGATGTTGTGTGTGTACTGTCACATGCATGCTTTTTGGTTGACATATTATAAAAACAAACTAGGGAAGTAATCCTGCGTCTGTACTTAGCATTGGTGTGGCCTCACCTCGAGTACTGTGTTCAGTTTTGGGCACCTCAGTACAGAAAGGACACTGGGGTGGTGGAGCAGGTCCAAAGAAGGGCAGCAAGGCTTGTGAAGGGCTTGGAGAATATGTCCTATGAGGAGAGACTGAAGGAACTGGGCCACTTTAATCTGGGGAAAAGGAGGCTGAGGGGAAGACCTTCTTGCTCTCTTCCAATATATGAAAGGTGCTTACAGCGAGAGCGGGGCTGGTCTCTTCTCACTGCTGACAGGTGACAGGACGAGGGGAAGTGGCCTCAAGCTGTGCTAGGGTAATTTTAGGTTGGATATCAGGAAACACTTCTTTACAGAAAGGGCTGTTAAGCACTGGAATAGGCTGCCCAGGGAGGTGGTTGTGTCTCCATCCCTGGGTGTGTTTAAAATCCGTTTGGATGTGGTGCTCAGGCTCATGATTTAGCAGAGGGTTGTTAGAGTTAGGGTAGTATGGTCAGGTTGTGGTTGGACTTCATGATCTTTAAGGTCTTTTCCAACCTGAGCAATTCTATGATTATGATTGTATGTATGATCACATAAACCATTCGCTATGAAGTCTTGGTTTTTAACAGTGAGATTTATCCAGCAGTATCTGTACCTATTTGTCGACCTTGATTTGTGATTAATACGTACTGTGTTTGTCTGAGCAATGGTAACATTCCTTGTGCTCTATTGTGCTCTTCAAACAATGTGCAGCTTTTGTTCCAGCACTACTTTTGTTGAAAGGAACCTTTTAGCATGTTTACTTCTTCTGCACAAATTTGCAATATAAGATAGCAGAAATGAGTGGAATTTGGAAACATTATGCTTCTGCTAATGCAGTCAGCTCTGCTAGTGCAGAGGGCACTCCAGACTTGCCTGTATTCCAGTATTAGAAATGTTCATTATTTTTAAAAACATTACACAGTATCAGAATGAAACTGTCCTTTCTCAGAGTGTAGGAAAACAAAAGAAGAAGGGAACTGTTACTCTGGAGACAGGCCTTAATATACTAACCAGAGCTTGAACCTGACTCTTTCTGGGTAAGGATTATTTGCATCCAGCTTGAAGGGCAGGCAGTGTGAGCAAAGATCAATCTAAAGCACCTCATGTTCAAAAGAGTTGTTTAGTTTTAAACTACATGTAAAGCCCAGTTCAAGCAATTTTACTGTCCTTCCTGTCAGAGGGGGAGAATCAACTGCAGCTGCTGTTCACATGTGGCTGTTCCTCACACAAGTGCAGTATCCATGCGCCTATACTTTAGAAAAGCTGGAAATAAACTTTTCTTGTCCCTCTGAATCCTGTCTCATCTATTCCTGTGACCAAAGGCAGGAGAATCACAGAATCACAGAATTGTAGGGGTTGGAAGGGACCTCCAGAGATCATCGAGTCCAACCCCCCTGCCAAAGCAGGTTCCCTACAGCAGGTTGCACAGGTAGGCGTCCAGGCAGGTCTTGGACATCTCCAGAGAAGGAGACTCCACCACCTCCCTGGGCAGCCTGTTCCAGTGCTCCGTCACCTCACTGTAAAGAAGTTCTTGCGCACATTTGTGCAGAACTTCCTATGCTGCAGTTTCCAGCTGTTTCCCCTTGTCCTGTCTCCACTCACCACTGAAAACAGTCTGGCCTCACCATTCTGCCCCCCACACCTTAGATATTTTATTTTGATTAGATTATTTATTTTAATTGTAGACTACTCAGCCTAAAACTTAGATTTGCAGTCTACCAGGGGTCAGCTAGCCTGGCTATTGGAAAGATTTTCAAAATCTAATCTGGCTCTTGTTCAGATTTATGTCCTTTTCACTCTGGACTTGTAAGTATTAGAATAAATTGTTCAGCATTTTTTTACTTTTGAAACTGACATATTTTTGCTTCATTTTAGTCTTGTGTAGATTAAGCAGACCTAGTCTTTTCATCAACTACTTAGTAGTTCGTATTTTTCCTTTTTTTTTAATTGGTTTTCATGTTTCTTGTAGAATTTCTCTAACTGACCTAATTCATCATAGTGTATGATGCTTAAAATGGCTGCTGTGCGCCAGCTGCAGTGGGCATCCTTCACATCCTTTGCATATATTTCCTTTATACATGTCTTACAACCAGAATTTGTTCATAGCTTTAAACTGAGACAGGGGAGGTTTAGGTTAGATACTAGGAGGAAGTTTTTCACACAGAAGGTGGTGAGGCACTGGAACAGGTTGCCCAAGGAGGCTGTGGATGCCCCATCCCTGGAGGCATTCAAGGCCAGGCTGGATGTGGCTCTGGGCAGCCTGGTCTGCTGGTTGGTGACCCTGCACACAGCAGGGGGTTGAAACTGGATGAGCACTGTGGTCCTTTTCAACCCAGGCTGTTCTGTGATTCTATGACTCACAGTCAACAGGTGCTCTGTGATAACCCTCAAATTATGTTAGCTGGTTGCCAAGCCACTGTTGTATCTGTGCTACTGGTTATTCCTATCTAACTGCTCATCTCTGTAATTCAGTACAAGGAAACCCATTTGCCATGCTTCAGACCTCTTAACCAATGTGTCAGGTTCATTTCAAAATGGAGTGGCTTGCACTCCTGGCAGGCTGATATGGGCGGTGCGTTTAATAAGCACATTGTAGTGGTATTTAAGTCAAGTTGTTTCAAATTCAGGTTGTTCACAAATCCATCCTAGGGGATTTGTTTTTCACATCCTTCTAGATTTTCAGTGTTGGTTTCTAGTGTGTTTTGGGAGTAGAAGTTGAGCTTAGTGGTTGGAAGTCTCTGGATCCTTATTCTTCAAGATAGATACTATTTTTCTTCAATGTTTTGTGACTGCTGGTACTTCCAGTGTAAGGCTACTGGTAGTACTTCTTTGGCACTTGTTAAGAAATCCTCTTTATGCTGTTCTACTTCAGTCAGACACTCTAAATCATGCATATTTATTTTCTTACCATGTTAATGTCACATCCTAGGCATTTGGGGTATCGGAGTTGCAACCCAGAAAGCAAACTTGAATCAAATTCCACTTGGCCGAGATGTCCATAGCCTGGTGATGAGGAATGATGGAGCTCTGTACTACAACAACGAGGAGAAAAACAGATTACCAGCCAACAGCTTGCCACAGGAGGGCGATGTGGTGGTGAGTTTCTTTGTGCTTTGTTGTCTTCTCTTGCTGTTCCCACATTTCTCTTATTTACAGCTGTGTGGTCAAACTGACTGTTTTGGTCGAGTTATTGTTTGGCTCTTGTCTCACAGTTTGGAGAGCCTAGATATAAACTCCTGTTGTGTTTGACTGGATCAGCAGCCTGGACATAAGTGGGCTTTGTTCTGAGCATTAGAGAATCATTATTGGGATGGAAGGGACCTAAAAGGTCATCTAGTGCAGCTGCCCCCCAGTGGATGGGGACACCTACAGCTCAATCAGACTGTGTTTCTGAGTGGAGAACCAACTTTACCAGCATTTGAACAGCAGCCACTAATGCTCTGCTGTGGTCTGGTGTCTAGCTGGCTGATGAGTCCCATCACAGGGGTTCTGCATTGGTCCAGTGAGATTTCTCTGAACAAACAGTGTGCTAGAATGCATTGCATAGTCATGTTCCATGCCCTGCTCAACTCAGGGTCCCATAACTGACTGGTTAATGATTAGAATGATTGAACTGAGCAGTGATTGATCCTGGGTGACAGAGGGATTGATTTTTTTCTAGCCAAATTCGCAAAGAAGGAGAGAGAGATTATGTGGGGATTGAATGGAAAAAGGGTCACATTCACTGGGAAGATGACTGAAAAGCAAGAGCAAATTGAGAATCCAAAAGTTTTTCTACTTTGCTGTGCCAGGTTTCCCAAAATGTCTGTTGACTTTGTGTTCTGTTTTATTGCTGACATGTTCTCAGTGTCCCTGTAGAGATGTACTTTTGAAAATACTTGGGAGCGTATCACTGCTAGTTCTTGCTTCTGAAAAGCACTGATTAGAAATACCATCTATGGAAGCCCTGAACAGCTAAAGCTGCCTCCTCCCCCCTTTACCTGCAGACTCTGTGTTATTCTTTTAATCCCCTTCTGACATCATTTTCTTGGAGGGCTGCAGACTGTGTCAGGGTTTGGTTAACCTCCGCAGTCAGGAACAGCTTCAAACAGTTGATCACAGACCTGAAGGTGATGCATCATTTGGTAACTCCCCACTTGTTGTAAATTTCAATTTATTGTGTTCTGTCATGGGAATCGATTCTGAAGCAGTGCCTGGCAACACAGATTGTCACACTCAGACGTACCAAAACAACTGCTTAGCTGACAAAGAAGTAATTTATTACCTCACTAGCGCTTGCTTTCTGCTCTGTGGTGAGCACATTTATAGCGTTGTGTATGAAACCATGGCCTGTTACTGCTGGCAGAGAAAATGAGCTGAGAGTGGCTTCCATGCACGGGTATGGACAAATATACAAATAGCATCCTTATTTATTACAATTATTCCCATGGAAAGATACAAACAAGAAGACTGCAGGCTGCTTGTTATTCTCAATTGTTAGAAATGTTGTGATTCTTTACCTGGTTGTGGAATAGTCAGGAAATCTGTGCTGTGAGCCAGCCTCATTAAGATACAGCGTGTGATACTGTTCTCAATGTGCACTAAGGGATCCTGCTGTTCCTCATCACTTATTGACTTCAAGTCCTTTGCAGGAGTATTTCAGGTGAAGTTTTCTAGGATGCTGTGGTTTGCGTAACAGTGTTTAAAATCTGCCTGTGGCTGAAAAGTTGAGTAGTGTTCTTTTATGTATAAATTTGTTGATGGTATTTGGTTTTGTCAATCTTTTGTGTTTTGCAGGGCATCACATACGACCACGTAGAATTAAATGTATATTTAAATGGGAAGAACATGCACTGTCCAGCTTCAGGTATCCGAGGGACTGTCTATCCAGTTGTCTATGGTAAGCCAGAGATTTTCAAACTGTTTTATATTTTGGACGTTGTTTTTGCACCAGGTCTAATTTGTGAATTCTTCTCCTCTCTTAGATGGAACACATCTTTCCAGTCACACGTCTGTCATTTATTTTGACAATGAAAGCAATTACCTACATGGAAATACAAAAGTAGGGAGATAAAGAAGTATATTTTCACTTCATTTGCAATGCTGTTAATAGCCAGAAAACAAAGAACATTGCTTCCTAGCAAAGTATCCACCTTCAACAGGCAGGGATGTTACTGCAGCTGGTCTATAAGCAGCCAGTTAAAAGGAACTATAAAGAGATGAAAGAAAGAAAAAGAACAAATTCAGCATAGCCTAGCTACGTGAGCTAATCTAGTTTATCTCTGAAGCTTGATGTTTATGCCTGTTAATTCTACATACTTGATAAGTGCTTTCAGTGTGAAATACAAATAGATACTGAATTGCCATCTGTATTCTCATACAGAAGTAATAACTGTCATGCAGTACCAGTACAGCTGCTTGCTGTCTAGTGGGACAGCTTCTTTCCTACGTTACCAAAATGAAACCCAGTTCTGAAATCCAGCAGCTGTTGCAGGAGTTGTGGTAGCTGCTTTGCCAGCAGCCGTCAATGCAGCAGAGCAGTTTTGAGCGAGGAATAAATACCATGTCCAATTAATCCCTGCACAGGCAGTTTAAGAAAGAATTTTTGAATTATGGAAGCTGGAATTTGGCCAAGACATGTGTTAACAATTTACTCTTCTAGAACTTGGCGGTGTTTTTGTAGTTCCCAAGTAGTCAGAATTCTGTTTAACATCTCGTCTGAAAGGCAGCACTTCCCCTTGCTCAGTGTATAATCTATGCTGTACTCTGGGTTGCCTTACAGTTTACAGCAAACGATAACTGCTCATCGGATTCCCTTTACTACACCTGCAGGCATCTCCAGTTTATTTTTGTTCCTGTGTGAGAACTTAGTCTGAGCAATATCCCCCATCTGAGCTCACTTACCTCTTGAGATACCATTAGCTATATGATGTGGATAATTAGGTCATTTCATGCTCGATTCCCACTAATATCTTGACACATTCTTGATGCTACGTTTTATGAGCAGGAAGCAGATACTGTTAGATATGCCACAGAGCCTTTGAAGTCTGTAAATCCAGACTTACACCTTTCCAAGCTATTAAGAATGGAAATTGTTTTCACGTTGTTATTTTCTCATGTGTGCTTAAGCCACACGATGGCGCTGCTAAAATGCTGTGGCAGACAATAGCTGCCCTGCAGCACTGCTCCTGACAGGCTGGGCCAGCAGCAGGAGAATAGTTGCTGTGTAATAGCTGATTCTTCCTTCTTCCTTTTAGTCTAGAAGCGGTGTTAGAGAATGCTGGTTGCTTTCAGTAAACATTTGGTGACATGTCATCCTATTGTAAATCTTTTTTTCTCACTTTTTTATGCAGTGGTTTTTTTACATTTTTATGCAGTGGCCTTTTGTTTTGCCAGACTCTTGTTATCATCTTCTACAAGTGGGCGTGATTTTATAATAATCATCTTGTTTCCTATGTATTGCTATAACAACTGAAACCTGCAAATTGATTTTGCATGGCTCTTACTTGCTATAAATTCTAAATGCAAACATCCTTTTAATGTAAGCTTTAGGTCAGGGGAAAGATTTGAGCACAGAAGAGAGTTTCTTAAGCATTTGCCCCATCCGCAATTCAGAGTGCAACTATAATGATAGGACAAGAGAGAATGGTTTTAAACTAGGCAGCAGAAGTTTAGGTTAGATATTAGGAGGAAGTTTTTCACACACAGGGTGGTGACGCACTGGAACAGGTTGCCCAAGGAGGCTGTGGATGCCCCATCCCTGGAGGCATTCAAGGCCAGGCTGGATGTGGCTCTGGGCAGCCTGGTCTGCTGGTTGGTGACCCTGCACATAGCAGGGGGTTGAAACTGGATGAGCATTGTGGTCCTTTTCAACTCAGGCCATTCTGTGATTCTGTGTCTTTCTAAAAGAAACACAGTGGAGCAGGTGAACACAGCATCATGTCTGACAGTGTAAAACACAAAAGTGAACTCAAAGGCTGCTCCCTGCAACCTTCAGGCATTTATGCATAAGTAAGATGTAAGCTCTGTATAAATGCTGCAGAACTGAACCTTAGAGGGAAAAATTCCTGTTGTAGCTCTGAGATATCTAAATTTCAAACCCAACTTTGGATGGAGATGGAGCTCTTCTATTTTGATCTAATATTATTTACCAGGTTTGTCTTAGAAGAAATTGTATTTGAAATAGAGAGCTTGCTTTTTTGTCCAGTTGGGCATTCCTATTTGCTACAGCAAATAGTGAAAGTTTTGTTGTGAAAATCCTTAGCAATTTTCTTTTGGTTTTATATACAAAAAGCAACACTTGTGTATATGGGAGGTCGAAAACTTGTAGAGGTATTTTAATAAGCTTTAACTTCCAACTTAAAGATGCAGCCAAGGAAGCTGTGTGTGTATCACATCCTAGAGCAGCAGTCTGACACCAGCCACTGCAGACATCTGAAATCTTTTAAACCTCCAGAAGAATCACTGTAGACTGCTGAAAGCCTATAAACCTCCAGCAAAATGAATAAGTGAACAGAAAAAATATGCAGCTGGGAGCTGACTATCCTGTGGTGTGTATTTAGTAGTGTTGTTACTCAACAGATTTACAGAGAAATAGAGTAGAAAATTTGAATGGAACTGCCTGAAGCTCTGCTAGCTTCCAGTGAAATCAGAGGTAGCATTCTCCTTGCTTCAGCAAGGATTGCTGTCAAGAAGAGTAAATGGGAGAAAAGAGACAATTTGATCTCATTGTGTGTGTGTAAAGGTGAACTTATTGAAGAGAATTATTTCACCTGTGTTACGTGTACATAAATATTCCTCCTGTTTTGAGTACAGTAAGGGGGCTAATAGGAGACAAATCTGTAAGAGTTCCTTCTCTAATTCCTTCTGTTTGATTCTTTTCTGCAGTGGATGACAGTGCCATTCTGGATTGTCAGTTCAGTGAATTTTATCATACTCCTCCACCAGGGTTTGAAAAGATCCTCTTCGAACAGCAAATCTTCTGAATGTCAACGTGGTGAACATTTGCACCCTGCACTGTTTTAAAAGCAAACCCAAAAGCTTTTTCACCTTAAATAAAGCTTCACATGTTACCTTTAGGAAACATATCTGTATTTTTAGTAAGTACTTGTGACCGTTGTCTGCAGAGTTATTTGATGCTGCAGTTAACACCTGAATTGTGTTGCAAACACTAGATTTCTGGCAGTGCTTCGTTGTTGCAGAAACCAGTGTTTTGGACCAGGTTTTTTTTCTGATTGATACTTGATGCATAAGGAGGCTAAGGGATGTAAGTGACACCAGAGCTCAGTATTCTGGACGAGCTGGAGCTCTGATAAAAGCCTGTAGTTCTTATGCATATGATAGCTCTGGAGATTGATAGTTCTCATGATTTTTTTTTCCCAACTTCTTCCATACAGAAGTTACGTACCTTGTTAGAAGGAAGTACTGTGTTTCTAGTCTGTACTCTGGAACTGTGGTGTCCTGGTTGTGCACAATGACTGACACACGATGGCATAACCAGCGGTGAGGTATTTTTTCCTTTGCAAGGTGTAATTTAATCCATTCCCTCACTCTTAGAATGGCAAATATGTATTTCTCCTAGCTTTTCAATTGCTTTTAACTGTGGCAGGTAATAGGATACTTTTGAGTAACGCTTCAAATACTGTTCTGTTGAACCTTAACAAAGTAAACCTGAACACCACCTGTATTTATTCTTTGTTTTGAAGACCGCAGCGCCGTGTTACTCTGATAGCAAAGTAAGAACCGATTGCTCAGCTTGAGTGTGTGAAGGATATGAGATGTTCTGGTGAAGCCTTACTTGTATACATTATTCTTTTATGGGATATCTTATTTAATTTCTTGTGAATGATTTATAAATGACGAGTGGCGAAGACATTGTTTTAAAATGTGATGCCCGTAAATATAAATTGAGATGCTTCCCCTCCATCCCCCCCTCACTGTCATGTATTTAATATACTTCCTAGAAGAATTGTAAAGAAAATCTTCATACTGGATGTTTGTTTCTTGGTTTTGGCTTTTCCTGGGTTGAGGCATTTGCATACGGGAATTATTTATTTAAGTCTTTTTTAGAAATGATCTGATTCTGAAGTTTTCAAATACAGCTTTCTCAAAGCCTCTCACCTTACGGTTTTCTGCATCTTGTCTTTTCATTCTGGGAAGTCCATTTTCCTTCTGTTTCGCCTTGCTGGAAGTATGAAACTGCTCCCAGAGAGTGGTCAGGCACTGCAATGGCTGCCCAGGGAGGTGGTGGAGGCGCCGTCCCTGGCAGTGTTCAAGAGGTGCCTGGATGAGGAGCTGTGAGATTTGCTTTAGTGCTTGTGGTAGCAGAGGTGATAGGAGAATGGCTGGACTAAATGATCTTGCAGGTCCTTTCCAACCTTGTGCTGTCATTGTCTGATTTGATTCTTTGCTATAGAACCTGATGGGACTGGTGCCCTTTTCAGCATGATGGTATAAACTGGGGAGATTTGGAATGCAGTCCTTTTTCCCCTTCAAATCTGTTCTGCTTTGTTGTGGGTCATATATTTGAAGATGATACAAAATCCTTGAGTTGATTTGGCTCTATTTGACACGTACCATAATGTTTCTGTAATCAAGTCTCAGCTTTTCAAACTTGAAATGAGTATATATACTGTTGTGTTGAAATATAAAAGAAGAGGGAAGGTGTATGCCCTTTTTCCTTTTGGTATCTTTGAACGATGCCTTCAGCAATGGTTCTTTGCCAACAAAGACTACAGAGAATAAAGTGCTTCTTGTGGAATTAAATTTATGTTCCTGGGGAAAAGGAAATATTTAAAGGAATTCTTACCGCTTCATCTAAGTGAACCCAACAAACAACTTTTTGTCTGCTATATTGAAGAATATTTAGCAGTAAAAGCTGCTATCTTGAGCTTAATGTAGACTTAGCGAGAGAATTTGGCTTCTCATTGGAGATGGAGAGAAGACCATCTTCAAAGTTGAAGGTTTGAAATGGAAAACATTTTGATAAGTAGGAGGAAGTTTTTCGCTCAGAGGGTGGTGACGCACTGGAACAGGTTGCCCAAGGAGGCTGTGGATGCCCCATCCCTGGAGGCATTCAAGGCCAGGCTGGATGTGGCTCTGGGCAGCCTGGTCTGCTGGTTGGTGACCCTGCACATAACAGGGGGTTGAAACTGGGTGAGCATTGTGGTCCTTTTCAACCCAGGCCGTTCTGAGATTCTGTGAAGAATAAAAATGTTCAAAATAGTTGCTAAGCTCATAAAAAATTCAGGAGGGTTTGCTTTTACAGCTGAAACTTGCTCATTTTACATCTTTAACAGTAAGATGTGTTTGTAAAACCGCGGTGTAATGACACCTCTAGTCTGAAAATAGGAAACTTCTTGTTCTACAATTGGTTAGACAGGGAAACTGAAGTAAGGAGGATGAACAGAAGATTACCATCCATTTTTTGAAGTGGGAGGAGACAGTTTTCACCCTGTATGGAGACGATTCATAAAAGAATCGAGGGTACAGTGGTACAGTTAACGCCATTGCGCGGGTAACTTACTGACCCACGGGAACAGCAAGTGAATTAACCTGTGTCTGAGGGTTCCATGTCAACCTCAGGCAGTAAAACCAGCCTGCTGTGTTCCCAGCTCCAGCTTTGCCTAGGGGAACGAGTCAGAGCTTATTTCTAAAAGCTTCACTAGCAAGCATTTTCAGTTAAAGATGTAGCAATACATTTACTAGTAGCTAATTCAGTTTATTAAATATGAATCATGTTTCCCAGTGAAACTGGCAAGGTATTTCCACTAATTGTACTCGAATGTTTTCTTAATCTTTGAATACTACAATTTGGACACCCTATCTCCGAGTGCAAAATGTTGTATTGAGTAATACTGTATATTTTCAGACTCCTTTTGAGATTTACTGTGGCAGCAAGATAGAAAGTCTGAACCATCCATAAATAATCCATACAATAAAATTCCTGTATGCACATCCATAAATAAATAGAACTGACAGGGTACATAATACGGGTTGCATGTAGATCAGTAGAGCTGTTATTCTTATAATATTGGAAATGCTTATGGTGCTTTGAGGACAGATGTAGTCTGGTAGTGCTATCCCAAGGAGCTTAAAATCCTGATGAGATACTATAAAGCTACAAATACCTTTCAGCAGTTGCCTGAAAAGATGAGGGGTTCAGAAAAGAGAAAGCAGATTGCATTGGGTAATGGTGGGTAATGACTTAGACCTAAAAAAAAGCTCTTGATAATGAGCAATTCATTGGGTTAATGTAAGTCCTAAGTCTGCAGTAAATAAGTGTAAATGAGGTGTGGGGGGCGTTTCTACCAAGCTTATGTACTCTTGGACAAAACAGTCGTGTCAGGATACTGCAACAACCACTGCTCAAGCAGCATTGTGATGTTCACTGGGGTCTCTTAATGCTCATTGAGAGCATTTCTGCCACGATGAGCACTTGGAGGCTGTCATGCCTTCAGGTGCACACATTGATCTGAATACACACTTGCAGGAGGCTGCATGCTATGGTTTTCTTCCTTTCTCTGGGCTTTTTTGCACACACATGCAGCCACGTGCAAAAAAAACCCCAAAAACAAACAAACAAACAAAAAAACATATAAAAGACTCCTGGTCATTGATTTGAATATCTTAGCCATCTATGAGTGAGTTCTTAGAGTACTTTTGTAGCACTCATTCAGCTCTGTTACCAACTGGGGTTGTGTTGATGTTGCTTTGCGTACTGAGAACCTATCAAGCTCATGGCTTGGTTTCATGAAGTGAATCAGTGAAACAGATTCCTGTGTGCCATTGAGTCCAGTATTGAAGGCACAGGGATCTGGAAGGAGAATTCCTTGAGAGCAGCCCTGCAAAGAAGGACCTGGGGATCCTGGTGGATGCAAAACTGAATGTGAGCCAGCAGTGTGCTCTTGCAGCTCGGAAATCAAATGGTGTCCTGGGCTCCATCAGAAGAGGGGTGGCCAGCAGGGACAGGGAGGTGATTGTCCCACTCTACTGTGCTCTTATGAGCCCCATCTGGAGTACAGGTGTGGGCTTCCAATGCAAGAAAGACAGGGAGCAGTTGGAGAGGACGCAGAGGAGAGCCACAAAGATGATCAGGGACTGGAGCACCTTCCCTGCAAAGACAGGCTGAGGGAGCTGGGCTTGTTCAGTCTGGAGAGGAGAAGGCTGCGGGGTGACCTCATTGCAGCCTTTCAGTACATAAAGGGGGGGAAGTCAACTCTTTGAAAGGGTAGATAACAGCAGGACAAGGGGAAATGGTTTTAAGTTGAGGGAGGGCAGATTTAGGTTGGATGTCAGGGGGAAGTTCTTTACCGAGAGAGTGGTGAGGTGCTGGAACAGGCTGCCCAGAGAGGTTGTGGATGCCCCGTACCTGGAAGTGTTGAAGGCCAGGTTGGATGGGGCCCTGGGCAGCCTGGTCTGGTATTAAATGTGGAGGTTGGTGGCCCTGCATGTGGCAGGGGGGTTGGAGGTTCATGATCCTGGGGCCATTCTGTGATTGCTGCCTCAGGATAGCAAAACTTTGGAATGTTCTAGAAACTGAGTTAACTCTTGCCTCGTGCTGATGATGGACCTGCTTGTGGTGTCCAAAGCCACGCAGCTTCAAGGTTTGCAGGAACCCTCTACCAGAAAACCCTAAACTAAGTGCTACATGATCATGGTCACTGTTCCTTCCCTAATTCCACGAAGTGTTTTGCAGTTTATTAGTGCCATGGAGGTGGATTTCTACACAGAAGCGGAGAGGGTTGGGAGGAGAACTGTGGCAGACCTCTGCATTGCAGCAAGTCTTGGTTGCTTGAATGGTGAATGTTTACCAGCTGGATATGTGCAAGAATAAACAGACGGTAAGACCAGTTCCTTCATGAGCAGAGCGCTTTGTTTTCTTTCTCCCCATACAGACACTTTAGCATCTGTAGCCTGTGTTGGACCAGGAAAAGCCTGCTGGTCTGACTGCCCACATGAGTCAGCAGAAGAGCTGCTTATCTCCCGCATGGTCCGAGTGTCTGACACTTCCAGGGAAGAGGAATAGTTGCTCAGACACTGGAATTTCCTTTGCTGCAGTGGAGAGGTGGGCTGGGGATTAAATGAGATCAGAAGAAGGTTCTCATGGGGAATCGCCTGCTAAAATGCCAGAAATTCCATGTGACGAGAAGTGCAGAAATAAACCTAATGCCGTTTTTCCCTTACTCCAGAACCCGCCAAGAAAAAAAGAATTGTGTCGTTGTGTGTGTGTATTTAATACCAGGAGAGCAAAAATAGAAGCCGAGTCGCATCTGTGGAGAACGCTGGCGCATTTAAGAGACGCGACGGTTCCTAGCTGTGAGGAACATGAAGGCCTGAGTCACGGCTCTTGGATGCGCTCATTATATTGGCGAGCTGCACATGCTACAATCCCTGTTGTTGAAAAAGCTGAATTTCCTTCTGCCTTAAAATATCTGTACTTAGGATAAGATGTACTGAGGATAAGTGAGAAGGGATGATATCGATCATAATGTCAGGACTTCGGTGAGGAGGATTTTTTTTGCGGGAGCAGTGGAGCCCTGGGCCAAAGTAAACTCTGGCAGAATAAGATAAGCTGGTGGAAGTGCTTGCTTCAATGCTAGCTGGCAGCACGCTCCTCATCAAGTCATCTTTTCCTTTCTGTAGGATGGAAATAGTCCTTTCCCTTCAGCAGGACATGGGGAGAACGCATCTGCAGAGTGTGAGGCAGCTGAGGTCATGTTCAGGCTGCTTCTGTGCTGATGCCTGTCACAACTCCATCTCTCCATTGTCTTCAAGATCAAGTCTGGGCAGTCTGAATCACTTATGACTAATTTGAGTGTAATAGTTATAACTCCTAAATTGGGCTTGCAGAGTAGGGGGTGTGAACACACCTTCTGATGTGACAGGGAGGACTATCATCCTGGAGTCTGTATTTTGCCACAGATTTCTTGAGGGGAGGATTGGGCTGCTTAGAGCCCATTTCCTGGTTTCTCACTGAAGTCTTTACCTGCTCTGAGGGCCCATTTTCCCACTGGCCATTTGCTTGTCGCATGTTGCAATTCTGGGAAACTTTGTCCCTCCTCAAAAGGAGATGGTTGATACAATTCCATCAGCTGAAGCCCCTGCAGGAGATGCACAACCATGCAGCAAGAGGGTTGTGCTGATGTTACATGATAGGGAAGCAAACTGAGCATCCTGGAGGTGTCTCAGCAGCACGGGCATGTTGAAAGTCAGAGCCTTTGGGAGAGGAATCAGAACTATACCAAAAACAAAATTGTGAGGTGGGATGAGCTGATGGCTGGGACTGCTGGCAAATCTGCATCCTAAATACTTTGTCCCAGGTCATATGGAAACCCTGAACTGGGAGAAGTCAGCCAGCTCTGCCAGTAGAGCTGACAGTAGACCTCTCAAGTAGAGAGACAGGCTGACCTCCCTGGCTACCACAGCCATGTGGGTGGGAAGAAGCTCCAGGCTAGTGAGCATTAAGGTGTCAGGATCTCGGCTTATGGCTGCATCACTGCTCACTGCTTTCAGGAGGGTGTTACTCTGCTATAAAATAAATCCAGTTTTACAGAAATAGCTCTGTCCTCACCAAACCAGCTTTGCAGGATAACACGCTGCTATTCCCGTACTGATAATGCTGTGCTGTTATGAAGATCGCCTTAATGCCGCTGCTGTCTGTTCTCTGTAGGGTGGGAATTGTGATACTCCTCTCACCTTATTCCTTCATCCAAAGAAGTGGGGGTGTCAGATCCATGCTGTGGAATGGCCGGACCCTCCCGATTTGGCTGCGACAGAAGGCAGACCGTGACCTCATGCAGCAATGAAATGCCATGCGATATTGTTAGTGCCTTGTTGTTGCTTTAGGAACTGCTCTGCGAGAAAGTAAGTTCCCTTTTTAGGGCCATCTCTGCTTCTGCTCTTTGTTCCTCTTCCTTCCTTACCTTCCTGCCCTTGGACCTAGCAACGTGAATGATTTATACCAGTGTGTTGTGTTGATCTGGAAGCTGCTGGTGTTTTCCTGACCAGTGAATTGCTGGCTGGCATTGGCTCCCGAGAGCCTGGAGCCTTGTTGCACAGTGATTACCCCTGCTGCTGCAAATTTTTATGAATGCAGCATGCAAGCAATAATGCAGTTAATGGTGGTGACTGAAAAATAGAGCTTTGTAGCTGAGAACTTCCTCTACCAAATAGTGTTATTGTGCTCTTTGTATCAGTTGTAGTTTCCAAGGAAATAAATAGGAGGCATTACTTTCAGAGCGACGTACATACGTATGTCTAGATAGCTCAGGGCTCTGGTCACACCGCCTTCACCCAGTCCTGCTCTCTGTATCCTCTGAGGAGAGGCATAAGCACTGTTTTCCCAGCCCATCTGCTTCCACCACACACAGAGGTGCAACTGTAGCAGTAGAAGCTGCAAGCAAGATGTCATCTGGAGAGGAACAAGCTGGAAGAGTCAAAGTTGGCCTGCAGGAAGGCTGGAAACAAAATCAGGTGTGAGCTTCCCAAGCCAGGCAGCCTCTTCCTTCCCTTCCCTGTGCCACAGTGGCCGTGGGGTGCAGGCTGACTGCTGCTAGGTGCAGTTGGCAGAGAACACCTTGCAGTGAGGATGCCTTTCCCAAGCCGCTGCTCCTGGCCTGGGGCACTGAGTGGCATGCAAATGCTCAAACGTGCTCCCTGGCTTGTTTCCCTTGATGGCAGTAGATAAATCACGCAGAACTGAACCCTTACACCAGTTTGCCAGCGGGGAAGGATTCAGCATCTGCTTGCCCAAGTCACTACTCTTCTCACCCAAAGCACCACTGGTGGTTCTTACCTGGATGTGATGCCTGAAGGGAGCTCAGCGCAGCTGGAACTGCTTTAAACCTTCTTTTAACTAACAGTAGCTGTCCCATGTTCTTTTAAATACCCTCAAGGAGACTCTTCTTTTAAATTAAAAGTACACATTGGGTGAAGCCAGAAGTTTGCTTAGCTCAGCATGCTCTACCCTACAGAACACCCTGCAATTAAACAGCGCTTGTGTAGTGTAAATCACAAAACAATTCTCAGCATGGGAATGGAGACAAAGTCACCCCTCAGCCAGACAAGGACGGCGATATTAGGAGCACGGAGCCATGCACCTGTTTATGAATTTGGGAGCTTCAAAACTGGTGCAATAGAAATTGAGGACAGACAGCGCTTCCACCCAAGAGCAGCCAGGAGCCCAGTGGTCAGCGGGTTGCCTAGAGGTTGAAAGCTTTGATCTTTGCTAGCTGAGGAGGAACGCAGAACAAAAGTACAAATAAATAAACATGCAAGCAATGCAGAAGAGGCATCACCGCCATGTTTTAGGACAAGAAGTAATGGCCTTTAATTGCACCAGGTTGGATATTAGGAAAAAATTATTTTTCAAATGAGTAGTGATGTGCAGGAACAGGCTGCCCAGAGAGATGGTGGAGTCACCGTTCCTGGAGGTGTTCAAGTGTTCCTCCTGTCCTTTGGACAGGAATGAGGAAGGCTGCTGGAAGCCAAAGGGCCTGCCTGCACACAGCTGTTCAGTGGTTTTTGAAAAAGGTTTGGAAGAGTGTTTGCAAAATTCTTACCGTGGGACATTCAGGGTGCTTTGCACTGGTACATTGGCCTGATACTGTATTTCCTCCTTCTGATGGGCATAAATTACACCATCAGTGCCTTTTGGCTGGAAGACCTGCTTCTTCAGGGAGGGGAAGAAGAGGCTGGGGATGGTAAAGCCCGGGAGAACTGACAAATCCACATCCAAACCCTGTGGTGGGATGGAGAGGAGGAGCACTACAACCAGAGCCACCGCGCTGAGCTGCACGGTGCAGGCTAATTCTAGGCTGTCAGACCGTGTCAGAGAGAGCCTTAGTAATTTCTGATAATTCCTCTTCTAATGCATCTTGATTGAGCAAGGTCCTACGACTGAAATCTTTTATTCCATTTCAATCTTTGGAGAAAGTGCAATGTTCGGACTGCAGCTCCAAGCAGTGCAGCAACACCGCCACATCCATCAGTGCTAAAAGGAGCAGGGCCACCATCCTCACAGAATGGCACGGCAATGGCAGCAGGATGCCGAATGCATCTGTCTTTATGCCATGCAGAAACGTCTCTCCTTCCCTGATAAATAGCCTGCCTTTTTTTTTTTTAATTTTTTTTTTGTTAACACACGAGCAAAAACAAAACCAGTTCAAAATAGCAGAACTTATGTGACTGTAACTGCATCTTTTAAAGACATTCGCTAGTTCTAGCAGGAAACTGGTCAAAATTGCAAGCAAAACTGATTGAAAATTTTGTTTTCAGTACAGAGTGACTACTGAGGCTGCTTGGGATAAGAGAGAATCCAGCTCTGTAGAGCATCCCTGGAGGCATTCAAGGCCAGGCTGGATGTGGCTCTGGGCAGCCTGGTCTGCTGGTTGGTGACCCTGCACACAGCAGGGGGGTTGAAACCAGATGATCATTGTAGTCCTTTTCAACCCAGGCCATTCTATGGTTCTATCATTCTGTGATTTCCAGTCCCCTTGCAAGGATGCATCACTCCAGAGGGAGTTCCTCTTAGCAATAATTTTGCAAGAAACAAAAAGCAGTTCTTTCTGCTTTCAGGTAGGTCACAAGACCATGGAAAATAGCTGCTAGCAATGCTGTTTGCATTTGCAAGAAGCATTCCTGTTTTTTTCCACTATGTCCTAATGAATTTTTCTAACAGTGGTAACAGCTTCATAGACATCCCGCAGTGGGGGGTTGGAACCGCTGTTGGTGTGCTTTGGTTGAAGTGGAATACCCACGTTAAACAATAACATGGGCGTCAGGTGTTCTGGAGAACATATTGTTTAAGCAGACAGTGACCTTCCCATTAAAAAAAAAACTTCTCTGAAGCCCTCTGCAAACAAAACCTGCCTATGTAGGAGGGCAGGGCAGAGGACAGACGCAGTCAGACAACAAAGGCCGTATCGGAGGAGGCACAGCCCTGCAGATGCTAATTCACACTGAGCAGCCGCCCTGCACAAAAGCAGCTGGGATTGAATTCCCTGCTCCTTTTTGGCCATCAAGGACATGAAAAAACTTGTAGCAAAAATGACTGAATCACCCCTTGGGAAAGGCTTTCTGTGAGAAAGAAGCAGGGCAGAGCCAGCGGAAAACAAGGGGTCGGGATTGGGGATGGCTTCAGCCAAAGGTACAAATGCAAAGCTCTGATAGCAACTGCCTCTATAAGCAGTGCAAGGTTTGAAGAAGGGCAGAGTAAACAGACAAAAAGTAATAGCAAATACTGCTGCGTGGATGGGAGTGCTCCATTTATTGGTGCAGTTAACACATATGGATCCCCTGCATGAGGCTGGCTGTTGGGGTGTCCTGCTGCTGCTGTGCAGCCCGTGATTATCATTAGGGCACATTCAGTCGCACATCCAGGGAGGCTCCTGCTCTGCACTGGCTGCGTGCTGCTCTCCATCAGTCCCCATTGTTTCATAATTTCGCTGTACCCGAGGCTTTTTTTATTCCAGTGAAGTCTGCTGTGTTCGTTACCCTCCCAGTGACTAAGCCAGAGAGTGTTAGCGATGCATGATTTCATTTGACTCTTTTCTGGGGCTAGCTAAAAGACAGAAGCCTTCTCCATTAATTGCACAACATCTCCAGCTTTGCAACAGCTTGTTTGAAGAGAAGGCACTGAGACATCTGAGAACTCCCTGGCAGGAGACGTGTCTGCTCACTCCCTCCAAGCATGGCAAAGCCCTGCTTAGCAGCTCCACACCGGCACATTTCCATGGGATGGACAGGAGCCCCACAGGAGTGGGACCATCACAGTGGATCTCTCCCTCCATCCCCCACCAGATTTAGCATTGTGAGCCACTGACGTTTACTGGCCTGAGCTGAGAGGGCGGTAACATCCTCAACCCAGCAGAGCTGAAGTGATGAAGCTCATGAATCAAACGTTGGACATGAGGACTTCGACACAGTCGTCCCCTGTTCTGAGAGCATCATCTGGCTTTAGAGTCAGGTAAGAAATAACTTATGAACAAACAAACCCAGGTGCTTCTGCCACCTTCAACTGGTTTCCCAAATGTCACAAGGAGCATCTTCATCTCTGAGAATGAAAGGCAGCCTCCTAACCTTGCACGGCCTCCATTCTGGCACCACCTCCTTCTTCCCAAGGTACCTCCTGCTTGCAGCATCCTCCCACCAGTGAGTTGCATCCATTGGGAATCCCAATGGGCCCCAGGCTGCTGAAATCACTTCCTGGGTGTCCTCCTCTGGCTGCCCCCACCATCCTCCACAACGCCTTTGCACCTCTCCCATTGAAACCTCAGTGGAAGCTCAGGAGGAACTCTGAGCTTCCCCTGGCTCAGGTTAAACTGTGTGTGCTGCAGCACACAGGTGTGCTCCTCACATGGCTGAACCTTTCCCGCATGAAGAGAGGAATGCACAGCGTGGAAACGTGTGATCCTTATGGAGCCTCAGAGCTGATGGGTGTAAAAAATATAAAATGTAATGTAAAAGACATGATCCTGGGCAACCTGCTTTAGGTAGCCCTACTTGAGTGTGGAGACAACCTCCAGATGCCCCTTCCTCAACTTCAGCATAAATACATGACTGTAAAGAGTTTGTATATTCACAATGTATTGAGATATAAAAATGAATACTATATTTCTATACTATGTTCATATATTTATGAAGATACAATAGTTATGCAATGTATTTCAGGCGTTGCTTATGGCTTTTTAAGATATTTTTCAGCCCAGCCTTTTCTTCCAGGACAGAGAAGAGAAGCCTGCACCCAGATGTGGATGTCTGTGATTCTTGTGCCACAAGTGGGGATGGGAAGGTTGGAGGAGGTCTGACATGATGAGTGGGGAGACCTTTACCAAGGAAAAAGAACTTCAGAGGGTGGACAGGCACTGGAACAGGCTCGCAGGGTAGTGGTCTTGCCCCAAGCTGCCAGAGTTCAAGGAGCATTTGGACAACACTCTCACAAATAGGATTTGATTTTGGGTGGTCCTGTGTGGAGCCAGGGGTTAGACTTGATGATCCTTGTCAGTCCCTTCCAACTTGGGATGCTATGAGCACAGCCTCTAAATCCTCCTCTGGAGCAGGACCTTGGTGCAGTGCATCCCAAAGGCTGCCTTCCACTGAGAAGCCTGCTTGGTGCTACAGTAGCCCTACAGGACTGGGCTGGTGTGCAGCGTGGCAGCCAGCCATGGGCATTCACATGTGGACCTGTTCTAAATCAGCAAAAATGCTGAGTTGTGAGTCCCCAGAATAAGCTGAGAAGTCTAGGAAGAGTTTTTACCTTCAGTCTGAGCCTTGAGAGGGCAGCAGCTGTGCCAACCCAGTACTAAAGCTGCTAGTGTTAATACAGACAAAATAGAGAGTGACAGAAGAAAATGTAAAAGCCAAAATAGCTATGTTTTGCCATTTCTGTTTTCTAAAGCATGCAGATATACTAACAAGAGTATCTTAAATCTGTATTCCCTCCAAAAGAGGAAAGCCATAATGAAATGCTGGCAGAAGTGTCTTATCTTCATCAAATGTAGATTTGCCTGCTTGTAATTTCTCATCTCTATTACTTTAAGGGAAAATAGTTTCAAATTGAAGGAGGGAAGATTTAGGTTGGATGTCAGGGGGAAGTTCTTTACCAAGAGAGTGGTGAGGTGCTGGCACAGGCTGCCCAGAGAGGCTGTGGATGCCCCGTCCCTGGAGGTGTTCAAGGCCAGGTTGGATGGGGCCCTGGCAGCCTGGTCTGGTATTAAATGTGGAGGTTGGAGGCCCTGCATGTGGCAGGGGGGTTAGAGTTCGATGATTCTTGAGGTCCTTTCCAACCCAAGCCGTTCTATGATTCTGTAATTCCATTACTTGTGAATTTTTAAATTCAGTCCCATATTTTCTGTATTTTCTCTGTATCACCTGCAGCTGAATTTTGTAGCAATTAACTCCCCAGTACTCATCAGTGGTGGAAAGAAAACCACGGCCTGTAACAATGGTTGGGTCTCACCTCAATCCCTTCACCCCATACAACCCCAGGGATAATGCTGCTCATACAGCACTGGGTGTAGTGCGAGAGCCAGGAAAGTCAGAGAGACATGCACAGGGCATTCCTGAAGGTGGGCACTGCATGGCTAGTGATTAATAACAACATGCATAATGATAGTGATGGCGATGGCTGTGCAAAGAGTAACATATGGCAAATGGCAGTGTAAATATTCGTCACTCAGCCATTTTGCTTTTTGTCTTGACGCTCGTTTCGCTGCGCGGAATGTCAATATTTAGGAAGAATTAGCTAACAGATTAAATTACACATCCATCAGTGCAAAAGTATTGTGTTCCTGCAATTAGGATGTAAGGAAGGGATAAATGACTTCCTCGCTGGTTCTTTTAAAAACATTTAGAGTCAGATAGAAAATAGGCATTAAATCACTGGTGCTGATGGATGTTAGCTTACCCAGTCTTGGCAGCTAGTTTTTCCTGAGATGAAATGAGCACACCTGCAGAAGCAGGAGCAAATCATGATTTCTTTGGCACGAGTGATCCACATATTTCTGTTGGTCTCTGGCTCTGCACATCATCTCTCTCTACAGTGGGCCACTGCAGTGCCCTTTGGCCATCAGGAGACTTCCCAAAACCACAGGCCCGCAGCTGGCCACCTCAGAGGTGAACGATCCCACATCCCTGGTAGGCTGGTAGCTGCTCATGCCATGTCTTGGGGTTATCAGGAGCATGCTTAAAAACCCAGAGCTTCCCTGAAGCCTCCACCCTGGAAGTGGCAGCTGAGTTTTGGTCTCAGCATGGGACAGGGAGGTGGGCGGTGCACCATGACTGTTGAAGAGGCATTTGGCCAGTGCCTTCAATAACACACTTTAACTTTGGATTAGTCCTGAAATGGTCACACAGTTGGACCAGATGATCTTCGAAGGTTCCTTCCAAGTGAGCTATTCCACTGAGATCCATTTCATTTCATCCAAATGCCCCTTGAACACTGACAGGCATGGGACATTAACTACCTCTCTAGGAAGCCTTTTCCAGTGTTTGACCACCCTTACAGTAAATGAGTCTGAGCCTCCCCTGGTGCAGCTTTCATAGAATCACAAGATCATTAATGCTGGAAAAGACCACTAAGATCATCTAATCCAACCACAAACCCACCCCCACCATGCCTACTAACCATGTCCCTCAGTGCCACATCTACACGGTCCTCAAACACCTCCAGGGATGGTGACTCCAACGCCCCCCTCGACAGCCTGTTACAATACTTCACCAGTCTTTCTGAGAAGAAATATTTCCTAATATCCAACCTGAACCTCCACTGGTGCAACTTAAGGCCATTCCCTGTCATTCCACATCCTATCACCTGGGAGAAGAAGCCCACTCTCACCTCACTACAACCTGCTTTCAGACAGTTGTAGAGAGTTATAAGGTTTCCCCTGAGCCTCCTCTTGTCCAAACTGAACAATCCCAGTTTCCTCAGCCACTCCCCATAGGATTGGTGCTCCAGACTCTTTGTTGCTCTTCTCTGGACAAACTCCAGGTCCTCAATATCTTTCTTGTACTGAGGAGCCCAAAACTGAGCACAGTTCTCAAGGTGTATCATCCCCAGTGCTGACTACAGAAGGATGATCACCTCCCTGCTCCTGCTGGCGACACTTTTGTGATACAAATCAAGAAGCCATTGACTTTCTTGGTCAGCTGGGCACACTGCTGTCTCGTGTTCAGCCCGCTGTCAGCTAGCACCCCCAGATCCTTTTCCTCTGCACAGTCTTCCAGCCAAACCTGTAGTGATGCATGGAGTCATTGTGATCAAAGTGCAAGACCTGGCACTTGGTCTCATTGACCTTCATCCCATTGGCCTCAGCCTATAGATCCAGCCAGTGCTGATTGCTCTGTAGAGCTTTCCTACCCTCAGGCAGATCAACTCTTCCTCCCTGCTTGGTGTTATCTGCAAACTTTCTGAGCGTGCTCTCAATCTACTCGTCCAGGTCATCAACAAAGATATTAAACAGGATGGGCCCCAGTACTGACCCCTGGGGAGCACCTCTCATGACTGGTCACCAACTGGATTTAACTGCATTCACCACCACGCCAGACAGTTCTTTACCTAGCAAAGACTGTACCTGTCCAAGCCATGGGCTTTCAGCTTGTAACGTCTTACATTACAGTTTTGCGCCATTCCTACATGTTTCATCAGTTCCCAAGGAGCAGAGCCTGCCACCTCCCTCTTCACTTCCACTCCTCAGGAAGTGGTAGAGAGATCATATCTTGCATGTAGTTTCATTCTTTGCTTGGGAGGATAAAACTCAAAATATTGTAGAACTGTCATTTTTTTTCACCCAGAAGAGGCACAAAAATGTAGTATTTTTCCCCTGCTTTCTTTCCCAGACTCACTGGTATTTGCTGTGCACCGGAAATCATCATCATTCAGTTTACTCCTTGAAAACTCACCTGATCTCCAATGCTGTCAGCATATTCCCATGTCAATCACCAGGAGACACCCACTGCACCAAAACGCCACGGTGTTGTGAAACTGCTTTGGGATACAACTGAACACCTTGACATGCACTGTTCATTGGCATGCAATTTCACCTTTTTTCTGCATTGCACCGAGGTCCACAAACAAATTTAAGAGGGTGACTAGCATCCCTCAGCACTTTTCAAGGACACGGTAACCTCTTTAAAACAATGAATCTGTGATTCGTGGCCAGTAATTTCATGGCTTAGGTGTGCTCCTCTGTTGGGTCTAGGATAAGGAAAAAGCCATTATCCCCGGATTATGTGCACCCGTGCTAAGAGGCTGAAGGCACAATGCATCCCACCCACGCTCATTGCTCTAGCAGGCTGGTGGGCGATGGCTAACGGAGATAATCTAATCCTTAATCTTCCTACTTTCTCACTAGGGGTTGCTGGCCGCTGCCACACAGATCTGGACAGTCACATGGAGCAGGCACAAGCTGTATGAAAGGAGAAATGATTGCGCTGTTGGCATCAGCGATAGCCCATGCTATGCCTGTAGAGACCCCAAAACAGGAGTGCAGCCCACTCCCACATTTCCTGATGGAATCTGCTATCAGAGCCCATCCAAATATCCAAAAATCAGGAAGCTCAACCGGCCACGGAGAAAATCAAGAGGACTTTGTACCTAAACACAGAAGACGATGCTTGGAAAACAAATCATCTGAGCTCTTATTAGGTTCTTAATTCAGCTGATTCTCTCCTCTGTTGGTCTTCTGCTGCCTCAGAAGAAATCTGTATGACCAGAGCATAAGTTCTACTGAATGTTCATGGGAGACTGGAGAGCTCCTGGGGTCTACTGGGGTAAGAGGGAAGGGCTGGTGGCACCTGATAGGCAGCTGGTCTGCATCTGAAGCCAACTTGGTCTGTGTTTTATTAGCACTAGATATCTATTTCAGATCTCTTCCCTGTTCTCTGGCTTCTCAGAGGGGGTTTAAAAAACCCATTCCTTGTGCTGTGAACAAGGTTGACATTGAGGGAAGACACTGCTGTGACAGACTGCTTTGGACCAACGTTTGTGACAATTGTTGAGGCTGCTGCTGGTGTTTCACATGCCCATCTCTATGGTACTCCCATAGCTCTGAGTGGCCTTTGCAGAACTCTCTTACTGATCTACCAGAAATGCAACCTGGGTAGCAATTAAGGAGAGCTTATGAAAAGCATCTGCCCTCTAATTCATTGTTTCTCTTCCCGGTGTCCTTTTGAGGAATAAACCAAAACGTAGGTGCTAAATAATGCTCACGATGAAGGATTTATTGCTATTTTAATTTTATACGTAACTCCCAAAAACTACAGCTCCCAATAACATGTGTATATTGGTCAGATATATCTAAGATATGAAGTTTTAATAACTCCATTTGTCTTCCTGAATTGCATTTCTACTAGACTTACAAAATGTGCTCGTATTTCACTCCCTCTCTACCAGTATGGGTTTCTAATGATCTGCATAGAAATAGTGTCATTTCTGGCTTAACTGTTATATGTACAAGTTAAATGTGAAGGGAAGGTGAACAGAGGGTGGCTTCTTACCCTCGTGATCTGCAAGGATTTCCCCTACAGTTTCCACGTCCCCACCTATGTTCGCAGTGCTCGACGCTGTGCAAAGATGTAGTCGTAATTATTACCAAACCTCTAGCAGCATCCACCAAGAGCCTGAACAAAAACCCAGACACGTTAGCTATCAAAACAGGTATTTACATCTAAATTGCTTCTCAGTTTTTTGGATTTCTAGAGTTATAGAGACGTTTATTCAAGCACTTTCCCCAACAGCCTGGGAGGTTCTGGATATAACAGCCATCAGTTGATGCAGCTTGGGTGTACTCAGAGCTGAGAGACCCCCTGCACTGCTGTCACAGCTGTAAGCTTAAATTAAAAAGCACAGCTATCTTTTGTAGCCTGGAGCACTTGTTATCTCTCCAAACACAGGGACGCCCTACTCCTTTTACACGAATGGAGCAATGCCAAGGATTCACCTCTATTCAACCTCAGATCCAAATATATGTATGATATATTTAATATGGTACACCCACTTTAATTTCCAAACTCTCGCTTGTCATCTGAATCAAGAAGAAATCCTTGGGAATCTTGGCAAAAGCAGTGCCAACTTCCTTTGCAGCCAGGAGGGTTTCCCATATGCCTGGCCTCCCTCTTGTGCTAGCACCATCTCACTGAGCTCTGATGAAGACGTGCAGATGGATGGACCAGCTACCTATATATACCTATAGCTACTAATCTATAGAACTAGATCTAGATGCTATCTCTTTCTCTTTTTATCCCGGGTCAGTTCCCTGACCAGTTTCACCACCATTTTGTAGCAATGCTAAAAGGGGTGGGCATGGAGCCCTGCCTGCAGCTTTCTCATATGCTGCTGGATGCAGAAGGTGAACAAACTTTGCTGCTCCGAACCCATTCCTCCCTGCTCTTCTTACCCCTCCTGACTAAATAAATTGGTATTAAATACCAATGTGAGCTATATTTCTGTACCCACAGTGGGCTGGCTCACACCCAGGTCAATTCAGACAAGTTTTACATTGACTATGTTGAATCATCACAAAACTATCTGCAAACAAATGCTTACAGAAAGCTCCCTCCCCTCTCAATTACTCCACATCCACATTTTTATTTGTGTTATGTTACCACTGCTGTGCTTCAGCCTAGATGTAGCATTGTCAACAGTCCTGCTGTTAGAGATTGCACTTTAAATCCCCTGCAGCTTGAGACAAGCGGAGAAGTAGGAATCGTGGCTCTCTCCTCTCCTCTCCTCTCCTCTCCTCTCCTCTCCTCTCCTCTCCTCTCCTCTCCTCTCCTCTCCTCTCCTCTCCTCTCCTCTCCTCTCCTCTCCTCTCCTCTCCTCTCCTCTCCTCTCCTCTCCTCTCCTCTCCTGTTTTCCTACACATTGGCTGCATCTCTTGGCTTCCACGAGAGGACTCCCCAAAATACACACAACCGAGCTTGATAAGTAATAGGCCCCCATCAACATGCTTCCAAGAAGCATCAGTGGCTTTACAAGAAGGAACAATTTATAGGGAGTCTAAGCAGATCAAGACATATATATGCAAAAAATAGATAGTTATGGGAAATTTGTTGGGTTTGGAGCCACTACTGCACAAAAGAGGGACACTGTGCCCACCTATGTCTCCTATAATGCAGATCATGTTGCTGGGATGGGCTCCAGGTGACAGGGAGATGAGCTCCATGTGGTACCCAGTGGCCCGTGGATAAGGTCCATCCACACATAGCCAGGACAAAGTTGAGGTTCATCAGAAAGGCAGAGCTGTGAGCAAAGAAACTGCCTGAATGGATGATTCTTGCATTGTCATATGCTATCTTCAAACACTTGAGGCAGCATCAAAAATGAAAACAGACTCCCATCCTTAACAGAAACACCCTGGCAGGCTTCCTATTGTGATTAAATGCTTCAGTTTGAAGGGGAGACACCTAAAAATACAAAGTGAGGCCAGGATCCATTTTGCTACCTCTCCTCTCCCACATCACCATTTCAGTGGTATTTTTGCTGAGAAGATTAAAGCCAAATGGGTTCACAGTACACAGAATACATCTGATATCGTTAGGAAGCTGTTCAGAAGGATGAATGCCGGCCTACTTTAAAAAGTGGTGGTGTAAAAATAGCACTCTCACACTTGACACGTCTGACCCAGTAGAGCAGATCTCTCTGTGTGCTCAGAAAATAGCTATTTACTTTCATGGCTGAAACGAAACCCTCTCACTGCAAACATGTACCCATATGCTTAGCCTTATGCGCGTGTCGTCTGGTTTATCCAGTCAAAATAGCTGTGCACATTGTTATTTTCAGGATTTAAGATGCTATTACCATGGGGACAGAAGATCCAAATAGATCCTGAGATCAGATCACGGGAGGTTTTAAAATAAAATTGCCATTTCTGCCAATAATCATGTGAAAGCAGCCAAATGCTTTGATGAGTGAGCCTGGGGACTAGCTGCTTTGCTGACTTCTTACACATGGAAGTTACGGAGACAACAAGAACATTATATGTTTTTCTTAACAACACAGTACCAAATGTGCAATTATTTGCAGGCTTTAAATGTGTAGAATGTCTCCTCCAATGAATGGGATGTGGTAGCAATATAGCCAGCTGTGACAGGTATGACTCGACACCAGAAACATAACTACACTTGAATTTTCTCCCATTAAGGCATACAAGGGGAAGGGGAGCTTATTCCATTTACACACTGCATCTGTGATATTCTACATGTGATATACACACACACACATACAACATACATAGGAGTAGAAACTAAAGCTTGTTATGCAGAACAGAAGCTACTGAGATATGCCTCTATTTCTGTTGTACACTGGGGTGCAACCTCCACAGCAAACTGACCTCAGGTCTCTGGAAGGAAGCAATGTCAGGGCAGGTTAATACTGTGATGCAAGAACGCGAAAGCAAATCCGCCACACTTAGGATGCTGTAATCAGAGCTGCATTAACGAGGGGCAGGGACAGCCCAATCTGTGGGAGAGTGCAGGAGGCAGTGGCTGTACGACACAGCATGGTGATGCATGCTGCTTGTTGGCATCAGGGGGAGTAGAAGCATCCTGAGCCAGCCCAGTAAATCTTCACCTTTGCTGCAGTAATTATTCACCTAAAATTGCCTTTGCTCACAAGAGAAGTTCTCAGTCCAAGCTAGTGAAATCACATCAAGTCCACTCGAAGGCTCTTGATAACCTTTGATGACGTGAGCACTAAAAACTGCTTTGGTGGCACTGCAATTCTAAATTGAGATGCTTGTGATAAAAATTGCCCATTTCCTACAGCGCAGGTAGTAAGCCTTGTAGCTCTCATAGTGTGTAGGAGAAAAAAACGTATCACTGACACATGCCAAAGTCTGAAACTGGGCATCACGCTTTGTGATGGTAAACATGTGCTGGTTAATAAAATCTGGGCTAGCTAAATGTTTCTGGCTGTAGTAGATCAAACCACAATTTCCCCATCCATCCCAGGACATTAACATGTGCTAGTTAATGTATATCACTTAGTACCTGATCAAAACAGCAGGGTCACGGCACCATAGTCTTTAGGAAACTGGCAGTCCATGAGGCATTCAGCATTGGTTTGCATTATGATTTGGAGGCGTTAAAGGTCACTCCTACTCCATGCACATGTTCCAATCACAACACATTGTGTTGCACTGTCACCCTGCTTTCTTGCAGCCATGCAGAGCTGATGCATATGACACCAGTGAGGTCCAGCCATGGCAGATTGCCTCAGTTTTATTACAATCTTCAGTGCAAAGATGTCTGGTTTCTAAATAGTGGATCTTCTTCATGATGGGGCATACAAGGGGAAAATGTTAACCTCTACCCATGCTCCTCCATCCATTCAGGTCCCCTTGTAACCAAGTGACAATTTTAGGTCAAGGGAAGCAGTACTCACTGGTGGGTGCAAGCTGGGGGTCTTCCCATGCTGGCTGGCTGGGTCCAAGATCTCCATAGACAGACATGCTTCCCCTTTGCCATGAAACAGAACCAAACCTCTCCTGATGCAGAGGGTGAGGAATGTGGTAACCCATACTCTGTGACCACTATGTTTAAAGTAGGTTTTCATTATCCCTGCAGAGTTTCCCAAATCCAATGACGTTATTTTCCCTGCTGTAGAGCACTTCTGCAGTTATCTCCCTTCCAGACACACTTCCATCTCACTGCCTCTACTGCCATATTCTGCGCATCTGTAATGAAGAGAAGAAAGCAAACTCCCAATTATACCAATAAATTATCCACTTTGAAATATAAATTAAGAGAGCTATCCTGCAGACAGTCTTCCCCAGGTCCTCAGGGATCCTCCCTGTAAACATCCCTTTGCTGTTTTCTTCAGATGCAGCTTTATCTGTGTCAAGAATTTCCTGCTCCTTTTTCGGGCTGAGCATCCCCAGACTGCCTGTACCAGAGGGTGTGGGCCATGGAGCAGACCACACAGAGCTGTTTATGCCAGGAAAATCAGCCAGCCCATCAATTTTTACTGCTCACAGCCCAGCCTAGCGCAGCTTTCCAGTATTTGCATCCTAATGCCGAACACCAGGAAACTGGAGGACCCGTAGCTCTGCAAACTATATCTCAGAAGATTTTCTTGCATCAAAGCTGTGGGTAAGATGACACAGGCTGCTAGTTGTTATCTGCCTTAAATTCGTGAGGGCTGGCCTGAGGCCCTGGCTTATGTCCCAGTGACCTCTCTGAATCTGCAGTGGCCTGGAGCTCAGATATCAGGGGATATCTGCAGCTCCAGGTGTGTGTTCTGGCACCAAGGACATCCTCCTCCTCCTCCTGAGGTTGGCTGGGCCCAGGGCCAGCTCTGACAGCGCAGCTGGCTGGCCTTGGATCAACAAAAGGATTGAGATGTGAGGAGCACTGGCAGGGACTTGCTGCCCTTCTTGGGAGCTGCTGTTAAGCAGGGCTCTTGTCCTTAGTCTCTGCTGAGCTATGACAAAGTTATGCCCACACCTGGCCCTACAACTCACCAGTATGGACCCTGACTTGACCTGGGATCTGACTGATCACTGTGGTCTTGTCTGGTGATCTGGGCTTTTGGCTGGCCCTGGATACTGTTACCCAACAAGCTCATCTTGTTTGAGCTCCATGGCAAGGAGCCACTGTTCTAAAAGACCACACCCCACATCCATCTTGCCGTCACCCCTGGTCTTCGTTCACCTCTCACTGAGCAGTTCTTGCTGCTTGCTGGAAGTGGGAAACAGCATCAAATGAGGAAGATCTGGGGTTTCTTACAAGAATAGCAGAGGAGAAAAGTGATACCCTGTCCCTGGGGAGATTCCCCTAACTGTTCTCACAATCAAAGTATGGGCAAAGTTGCTGAAAGCAGCAACTTGCCTCATAGACAGCACAAGGGAGCTGTGAATAGCCAGAGATTTTATGGTTCCTCCTTCATTAGAAATGTCACCCAGGTTCTGGAAATGACAGTGTAAAAGCCAGCTGCTCCATCAGTGCACCTGTTCCTTGACTGCAGATAGCAAGGCATGAATAAACTCATGCTTTTATGCCTGCATAAACACTGGTCCCTCAAAAGCATGCCTCATGTCAACTCCTCCACCAGCTCTTCAAGTCATCCCAGAAACAACTTCCCCCAGAAGCGAAGCAAATCCTCTGGGACTGTCCGGCACAGGTGGCCTCAGGAGGGGCCTGTTTTCCTTGAGCTCCAGGTCACCCTTTGTTGCTGTAACAGTCCTAAAGGGGGGATGACTGGTCTTGCAAAGAGCCATTGGCCATGCTGCCTGTGGGAAGCAGTAGATGTTGTATTGCTATAGAGAACTATTCAAGACAGCCAGACCCACTGAGATACCACTGAAGGACACAGAAAGACACCAGAGAGCCAAATTTGATGAAGTACATACTCCTGATATAGCTAGCATCCTTGTGTAAGCCATCCTAGCTTGTAGCTGAGTTTTCAGCCCAAAGAGCTGCATTTTTCACCCCAGACTGGAGCCTGTCACTACGTAGGATGCCTCCAGGGTGGATTACTGAAGAACCTGGACCCTGATGTGAGAGAGACAAAGTGGCAACAGGAATTGTATTTGGGTATCAAATTCATAGTGGTATGGCTCATTGAGCACTACCTTGCTGATATAAATATAAGGATTTGCTGGCTCAGAATAAAAGATCATCATAGCCAGTCCAACAGACAGCAGTAAATACATGTCTTTAAAAAAGCGTAAGAACAGGAAAAAAGCAATAATTCCCCCAACACTTTCCCAGGTTCATTTTCAGACGAGGAGTTTTCCTACCTGGGTGTGTATCTTTGTACACAGCAACTTTCAAGTTATTTCTCTTTTGGTGGATCTATCTTACCTCTCCTTCAGTGCATGTTATCTTATCTTCGATGATGGCATTTGACAAAGCTTGGGTCTTCACCAGGACTTACTTTGTGGTCATTACTAAGTCCTAGTCATCATGAGTTAAGAACATAACTTATCCTATCAAGACAAATTTTGACATCAGTGATAGAAACATTAATAACCTCCCTCTAACAGACTACAGAAAGCAAGCCCTATAAGTTAAAATCTGCTGGGAATTAGAGAGCACATGCAAATTCAGTAGAGAAAGGTCCATCCTGCTCAGCTGTGTCAGCAGTCCTACACTGTCCCAGAGGTCTTGCAACTCAAGTTGTCCCATTTTGTGATGTGCCAGCGAGACATGAGACTGACAAATGGGTTAAGTGAATTTTGAGGATTAATTAACAGTATGATTAGAAGTTGTATGACTATACAGATTATTTTTGACAGTGGTCTGTTTTAAATCAGGGGTTTTAAATCATACCACCTCACCAGCTGCCCCGCTCTCTTGCGATGAGCAGCAGGAGGCACACACATCTCCCACATCTTGCCCACATCTGGGTCAGCTTGTTCTGCTGAAGCCAATAGGTCATCCCAGAAAAAAAAAGCAGCACTCAGCTCCATGTAGTAGAGTGGGACACCTGAAAAGATGTTGCAATCCTTCATCTCTGAGTTGTTACGAAAAATCTTTCCTCCCTATGACTCGTAAGTGACAAAACGTACGTTGTTGGGGCACTGAAGGCACTCACAGATTTCACTGGCCACAACCAGCCTTCCTTCCTTCCCTTCACCTTTCCTTATTTCAGTCCAGACAGGACAGCAGGTTGCATTCAGATCTGTGGCCAGGCAGGGCTGTAGTGGAACTGGAGACCAGCCCTGATGCAGCATTGCTGGGGCAGGGACTGATGCCCCCAGAGGGGGCTGAAATGGAGTACTGGGGGGCTGCTCAGGGCCAATATATCTTAACAACCTGCTCTTGGCCCTAGAAAGTATCTTGAAGATCTTGGTGACTACGAATACATCAGTATGAAGCTCATGTGGTGGGGAAGAACAGCCACCCTGAGCCATATAATTTGTTCAGTTTCCAAAGCAGCAAAGTACTCACTCCTCACATTTTAGTAGTGTCTGCTAATTATAGTGCCAAAAAGCAGTATTTGCTTAACTACATCAGAATGTTTTCTCTCTGAGTACATGCAAGTTTAATTATCTAGTCAACAGCTCCACCAAGAAGCTTTATTCAGGCAGTAAAACTAATCAAACTGCCATGTAGCTCTAAGAGGAATCCAATTCCTGAGCGTCTACTAAGACTCACCCAATGCACCACAGCAACTGACAGGCTTATACGATGAGCAGGAAGAAACGGGGCTCAATGATCCTTAAGGGTGCCTTCTAACTTGGATTATTCTATTATTCTGTGATTCTGATTTGGAGTCAGTGGTAGCAGTAGGCAGCCAGACTTGATATCTTGAGATCCCTTCCAATCCCTCCCTGCAATTCTATGATACTACGATCACTACCACCATCTATAAAAATACGACCTATTTGGTGGGTGTAGGTTTACGGATTGGTAAATTGAGTTGCCTCAGCCTGTAGGTTTCCCATTTTTTTATTCACAAGTTTTCCACTTTACCTCACAGGTTAAGTTGAATGGATCTGAACAAAGCTCCTTTGTTGCCAGCACCGCTCTGATGTCCGAGTGGCTCTGAGCAACCACAGCTGGCGGCTGCACCACCTTCCTTGGCGGGCAAAGCAAAGTTCTCAGCTACTGAATCTGCTTCAGCAGCTCTCCTGAAGACAGCTGGGCAGCTGGATCCAATTCTCCTTCACAGCAGTGAGCATCAGACCTAGGAGCCACCCCTGACATGGCCATCTTGACAAATGTGGTCATGCTGTCCATTGCTCCCAGTGTGGCAGGTAGATGCTCAGAAGAGCATCTGTTGGCAGCTACTATGATACAAGAGGGATGGATATGCTACATCGAGCCCTGGGATACAAGCATTTGGCACGTGACTGAAAAGCAGACAAGCTTCTCCAGATTGCATCCATCCCCCAGTAGGCTGCAGGCCTCGGTTTGCAGAGCTGTGAGTTGGGAGCTGAGAGACAGAAAGGGGCTGGGGAGGCGGTGAGGGAGCACTGAGACCTGTCTCTGTGGGGCTGCGGCATAACATGAGCTGGGTGTGAGCATGACATGGCTCGGCGTTTTTGAGGGGAGTGAGTTTTGGGTTTTCTCGGATGCTATTCACAAGAAACACACTCCTCTTCACGGCAGGCACTCACTGTCCACCACCATCACCTCGGCACTCCGTACCCGATGTCACCTCACCTTACACACCCCCGTGTCCAGCCTGGCAATGCTACGTGTGACTGAAGTACCTCAGACCCACTGGCAGCACGCTGCTGTGCTGCTTTCGATGGCTTCGGGAGGCCCGGCCGGTTCACCTCCTCGCTCAGAGGCTGGCGCAGAGGCGGCGCACACACCGCGCCCGCCGGCCGCCTCAGGCCCTTGCGCGGCACCACCGGCTCCGCCCGCTCCACGTGCGAGGCCACCGGCCGCCGGGGACTACAGTTCCCAGCACGCCCCGCGCCGCCGCGGCGTGCGCCGGGAAGCGCGGTCTCTCCTCCAGCCTGGGGACGGCGAGCGCGGCGGAGAGAGGGCGGGGCGAAGCGGGCGGAGCCGCGCGGCGATTGGCCGAGCGCCGCCCGCCGCTCTCCCAGTCGCTCGGCAACGTCGGGCGCGCCCCCTCCCCCCCCGCGCCGTTCTCCTCCCGCCCCCTGTGGCGCGCGCTCGTCACGGCGCGTCTCCCGCCCCCCTCTCCTCCCCCCCGCCCCTCGCGCGAGCCGCCGCCGCCGGAGCCGCCTCAGCCGCCGGGAGCCGCCGCCGCCATGGCCGAGAACGCCGCCGCCGCCGCCGGCCTGGAGAACCACCGCATCAAGAGCTTCAAGAACAAGGGCCGCGACGTGGAGGTAGGCGAGGGGCCGGTGGGGCCGCGGCTGGGCCCGGCCTCCGCCTCCTCCTCCTCCTCCTCCTCCTCCTCCGGCGGCGGGCGGGCGGGCGGGCGGCGAGAGGAGGGGCCGGGGCCTGGCCGCGCTCGCGGCGCCGCCGGCGGGAAGGAGGCGGCCGGTGGGGGAAAGCGCCGCGGGGCCGTCTCGCCTCCGTCAGGCGGGCGCGGCCGGCGGGGAGCGGGGGGTGGGACGGGGAGGTGGCGGGGCCCCACGGCGGGGTGCGGCCCCCGGCACCGCCGCCCCCGGGGCCCGGCGCGGACAATGGTGCCGCCGCCTTTTGTGGCCGGGGCCGTGCGCCCATCCCGGGGCCGTTGTGCCCATCCCGGGGCCGCTCCCCGCCGCCCGCGGGGCTTCCCGTCTCGCTCCGCGCCAAGTCGGCCTTCCGTTCCGTGTTTAAATGTCGGTGGGCGCGGATTTGGTGTCCGGTTGAGTCGGGAGCTCCACCGGGGCGATGTGGGGCTGAAGGCCCGTCTGCCCCCCGCCGGCATCCCTCCGCAAGCACGGCGCCGGGGCCGGGCTGGGAGCTCGTCCCACCCCGCTTGTGTTTGAGGTTCTGTAACGGGAAGGGAAAGGGGTGGGAGCCGTGCTGGAACCGCACTGGGGCTGGAATCGGATGAGGGTTGACGGGAATGAAAGCGTCGGTGTGTGTCAGTGTGCGCCGACTTCTCCTGGCCTCCAGCGCTATCGCCGAGATGGACTCGTGCAGTCGGCCCTTCGGAGAGCGTGCGGTGTCTGTGCAGGATTCCCACCTATTGTCTGGGTGGGGTGGCGGCGGTGCCGTTAAGCTGACATTCCCGATGCGAGCTAATCTTTACCTTGATTTTTTTGCTGAACTTACGACGGTGGAGCTTCCTCACACAGATATCACATGTGAGGAGCTCATTGACTTCGATACTTCTGGGTAACGCTGGGAAGCGTTAGCAAGTAGCTAAAAATTCCCGTCCTTTCTTTAAGCAGTTGCTTCTCAGGGCAGGAGGAGGCGTGGTGGGGTTCCTTCTTCCCTTCTCCTCCAGCGAGGCTCTTCCTGCGGCTCCTCATTCATTTAGCCCGTGCTCGTTGCTGGCTTTGTTGCTGCTTCCTCAGCCTCTGGCCTGAATCCATTGGAGCTCCAAACAGGGAAAGGTTAGGTATGTTGGTGCCCGGTGCAAACTGAGCTGTCGTCCATCCTTGCTTATGTTACAGCGTGCCCAAGACGGAGGGGAATTAAATATCCGCCTCTGTGGGGGGGAGAGGAGAATTGACAGCCTGAGCTTTACTGGGATTAGTTAAAGCAGCCCTGCTGAGGTACCTCTGCTCTCAGGAGAACGTTTGCTCCTGAAGTGGAGTAATTATTTTGGAATAGGGTATTTGCAGTTACAGAGAAGTCTATCCTCCGGGGTTATCTCCCAGTCTGCTGACTGGCTCCTTTTGTGGCTGAGCCCAAGACTGTGGTGGATAACCACATTAACCCTGCTGGAGCTGAAGCTGTCATCCGTGCTTTTGGGATGGGTCAGGCTCTCAGAGGAATCTTTCTTTTGTGGGCACTGAGCAGATGAAACACAGGAATAAGTAAAAGCAGCATGCTCGTGGATACTTGCTAGAATGAAATTTCGATTCATTTAGAGGACTATTAGAAATGCCAGTGTCTGTCGTGTCTTTGAGGGCAACTTAATTCATATCAAGTGTCTGAAATTTTCTCCTGTAGCTCTTTTTTGACTTTTTTTTCCCTGATCATGATCCTTATTTAAAAGCTGAAGTTCAGAGTGCTTCTATAAGTAAACTTTATGTAACTTGGGTGTCTAGCATGAAAGCTAAATTTATAGCAGAGAAAGAAGTGCAGCAGTGCTGTATAATTGCTTGCTGTGCTTCTCCTCAGCTACCACTGTACGTTCTGACAGAGTGTCTCCATTCAGTGAGATTATCAGTTCTCTGCAAAACAGTTCTTGCCTAAATCAAGTGCTGCACGTAATTCCCTACTGTCAGCAATTAAATGCACTTGTTTTGGTGCGTGCTGCAACAAGGAGTGTTACATAGAGATGCTGCTTCCAGTTTTTGTACATGTCTTTTAAAACCAGACTGAGAAGTGCTGTCACTGATCTGCATCTGCACTTTCTCTTAGATTCCACCATAGGGAAAATAAGTGGTTAGAACGATGGAGCAATAAATCATGGTCTGGTATCTCCATTATATCCTTTGGAAAACCTAACCTATTCCATACCGTATGTTCCCAGGTTGGGTTTGAAAGCAGCGTTGTTTGAGTCACCTTCTGCCTGGAGACAGTCCCTGCCTTTGAACTCATCAGGCTCAAAAGCATTTTAAGAATACCTTAGCAGCCTTCCCTTGGCTTCTAATAAATACTGAAGAGTTCTTATTGATCCCCTCTGGGTACAGACTATTATGGCAGACCAGAACACTTACTCCTTTAATTTGTAGTTAACTCATATTTTATTACTGGTTTGCTAGGCCATGATCATCTTTGCTGTTTGTTAATACAACTTTAAGAGGGAAACAAAAGATGAGTAAGTACTTCTGTCTGACTGTAGGACAGACCTTTGTGCCCTGTGGTCTTCTCCTAAGACCGAGGAACAGGATCAGGGAACTGGGCAGGTTATAGTAGTCTGTTGCACTGACTATTTGGCCTGTGCACTTCTTAAGTCTTAGATTGGGTTGGGAGGTTTCTTACATTGAGTCACAGAATCACAGAATGGCCTGGGTTGGAAGGTACCTCAAGGATCGTGGATCTCCAACCCCCCTGCCACATGCAGGGCCACCAACCTCCGCATTTAATACCAGACCAGGCTGCCCAGGGCCCCATCCAACCTGGCCTTGAACACCTCCAGGGACGGGGCATCCACAACCTCTCTGGGCAGCCTGTGCCAGCACCTCACCACTCTCATAGTAAAGAACTTCCCCCTGACATCCAACCTCAATCTTCCCTCCCTCAACTTAAAACCATTTCGCCTTGTCCTGCTGTTATCTACCCTTGTCAAGAGTTGATTCCCCTCCTGTTCATAGGCTCCCTTTAGGTACTGGAAGGCTGCAATGAGGTCACCCTGCGGCCTTCTTTTCTCCAGGCTGAACAAGCCCAGCTCCCTCAGCCTGTCTTCGTAGGGAAGATGCTCCAGTCCCCTAATCATCTTTGTGGCTCTCCTCTGCATCCTCTCCAACAGCTCCCTGCCTTTCTTCTATTGGGGTCTTCAAACCTGGACACAGTACTCCCAACATTGCTGTTGCCTTCCTGCATTAAGGAGGTATGGTTGTGTGCGTAGGGCCGGAATTCTGACTTTGAAGAATTCATACTTGTTATCCCCAAAGAAAGAGTAATGGCAAAATCAAATGCCAGAAATAAAGTGCTACTCAATGTTAGCTTGTGTTCTTGCTTTTATGAGTGAGGAGACTTCTATTTTTATAGGCACTGAAATATGATTAGCAGTAGTCAGAACTAACCTGAACCTGCACAGCTGGGTGATAGAAGCCAAAACACCAGTGTCTTCATTTGGATGAACGAGTGCCAGAACAGTTTATCCTCACAGCCTTCTCTATTTTATATTCTCCAGAGATGTGAAAGGGCTTTTAAAATCGTCCCATGTACAAGGAGAGTGCCTTCCTGTTCATCACCAGCGTGTGGTCTTAAGGCTCAATGAGTGTTTTTGTAAAGGTACAGCACTGATTATTCCAACACAATTGAGGCTTTACTGAAAAAGATTAAAGAATTGCAATTGCTTAATTTGTGATACTCCTTATAACTGCTGGGCTTATTTGTTTATGGTGACATTTTGAACCTTCTGATTTTTCTGCTTGTGGTTTTCCAGCTTCATTCTTTACCTCATAATGTCGTTCTGAGAGCTTTTTCCTCCTGCCACTTCTTGGAGCAGAAATATGTTACTTACTCTCTATTGCAGTAGCAGGCACCGTCTTGAGGATGGAGATGATAGATCACAGAATCATAGAATGGCCTGGGTTGAAAAGGACCACAATGCTCATCCAGTTTCAACCCCCTGTTGTGTGCAGGGTCGCCAACCAGCAGACCAGGCTGCCCTGAGCCACATCCAGCCTGGCCTTGAAAGATCAAACCATTCAGCCAGTTTCTCATTATTGGGATCAGTCAGCATCGTTGGCTAAATAAAATTTAAAAATTCTTGATAAATTGAGATGTCACAGCCACCACTGCCTCCTCCAGTTACATTTTTTGGGCCCGTTGTGTCACCTTTTGGTCTGTGTCATCTGTGGGCCCAGAGACTTTGTTGCATCCATTCTTATTCCTTACCATCAGCAACCTGATCCTGAATGAGGCAGAGCAAGGCACCGGGCTTAGCCCAGATCTCCATCAGCAGCTCTGGCATCTTCTGTGTGTTTGCTGTGCCCGCTCTGCTAGCAGTGTGGATCTAGCTCTTGAAAATGCTGGGATTTATTCACGTTTTTTTGTCACACTGCCATGAATTTTTTTTTTTTTTTTTTTTTTTTTTTTTTTTTGCAAGCAGAGGAATATTGTTGTGGAGAGGCCAAATCCATGTGATCACTGGGCATCTGAGAAGGGTGTGGGCTGACTGAGAGCCGTGCTCCTGTCAGATGTCCAAGGCGTATTGCAGTGGAGGTACCATAGCTGTGCAGTGTTAACAGATGAGGGGATGTGACGCTACTGGCTCATCTCATGGTGCTGTTTGTGCACTGATTGGTGCTTTTGTGGCCTCCCTGTAATTCCCTCCAACACCAGCTGAAACAAATAAGGCTTGTAGCAATCCCAGAAAACCAGTTGTTTCCAGCTATTTTGCAGTAACCCACCTTCTTTCCAGAGCACGCTCTTGCAGGTTGATCAGCCTTCTGCCTCTCGCTTTGCTGGCACAGGATCTGATATTGACAAAGCAAGGGTTGGGGGGGAGTAGGGCTGGAGGGATGATTTAGGTTGGTTTAAGCATCTGTGGTCCTGTTGCCTTAACGGCCTCAGTGCAGCTCGGGAGTCAAAGTGAAAGCACAGGTGTCAGGTAGCTTCCTGCTGGGAACTGCTTTTAATGTAACATCAAATATGCTCAGGCAGAGCTTCTAACCTGCAGATCTACAGCTCCTTTATTAGCCTTTCAGGCCACTGTGCTCTCAGGAGAATGCAGATGTGCACGCCTGCACCACAAGAAGAACTGCTTGGGTAGGAAATAAGATGCAGATACGGGAAGCTTCTTGCCTCCTTGCTGTTGCTACATAGCTTTCTAAACTTCAGTTACTCTGCAAGTAAAAAGTGTAGTACTGTCAAATTTTTGTCACCATTGGCAGCAAACAAACACCTCCTTAGTTCACTTTGGTTTACTTTTTTCTTGTGAAACTCAATCAACTGAATGCACTGCATTTGGAAATGTTTAAAAATGTGTACTTTGGGGAGGCATTGTTTGTTTCAGAAATACCTGTGGAGAAGACAATTTGGAGATGGCATCTGGTGATGAACGTAATCTCTGTAAGCTGATTGGAATCTGTGCTTGCTGTATTGATACCCAATTATTATTTGTTCTTGTGATATCCCAAGGCTTCTCTTCCTGTAATTACACAATTTGGTTTTCTTCATTCTATTGTGTGTTCAGCAACTGCAGCTCTTGCCCTGGTATTCCTAACACCTCTTCTATCACGGCATCAATTTCTAACCTGTAGTCCAAGTTGGTAAGTTGGTAGCAGCATAACTATCACGCTGATTTTAGGGGCTCCTTCACTATTTTTATGTGAGTTGTTTGAGGTTTTCATAATGCTTGTGCAGTACCAGCACAAAACCAAGGATGATTCTTTTCCTCTCAAACTGTGTTACCTGAAGAGGTGATGATTAGGAGGATGTAACAGCTACCACCAAGTGGTTAGATTTGCATGTACTGTGGGGTTAGAAATGGAATTGGACATCTAATATCTAAGTCCTAAAGAGGCAACAAGCTGCCTGAAGCTGATGTCATTAAAGGAATAGAGACAAACTGCCACGAAATATTAAACCTATGTATTTTTCCAAGAATGCAGCCTGCTCATTGTTTAGAAAATATCTAGGGCTGTGAAACTGATGCTGAGTTGGTATTCCTGGATCCTTCCGTAAGAGCTGGGGCTGTGGGCTTTGCATTCCATTCCACTGAATTTGATGTTGGTAATCAAAGAGCTAGTTTCCTCCAGAAGCTTGTCCTGCACCAGAACTAGCAGTCTGTGGAGTCAGCTAGTGGCTGAGCTCTTTGTGCTTCATTCTTTTCATCTTCTGCTCCCTGAGCTGGTCAGTCACATCTGGGGATGAACGGTTGCTCAGGGAGATTGGCATGAAGAGGAGAGTGTAGACCTTGGTCTAGAGGGGGGTGTCCCTGCCTATAGCAGGGGGCTGGAACTCGATGATCTTAAAGGTGCTTTCCAACCCAAGCCATTCTATGATTCTATGACTGTTAGCGCTTTGCAGTCAGGTTGACACCAGTAGATTTGCTGAGGAAGTTCCATGCTCATTCTTCAGGGTCAGCTAACACTTGTATCCTTTCCTGGATTAAACAAAGCTGCAGTGCGTTTTCAGCTTGATTTTGTGTGTGTTTAGTGAAACACGGGAATGCATGCTGCATGGATGGCTTCAGGACCAGAGATGAAATGAGTATCTTCCCCATTCAAACACCTGCATTGCTGCATTGGTCATTTCCCTCATTTTTTAATGTCTGTGTTCAGCTGAGGATCTCTCCTCGTATGTTTTAAACCGTGGTTATTGTCAAGTTCAGTAACAGATGGATTTTGGAGGCAGTGATGGAATAGGTGACTGTGCAAAATCAGCTTAGAGAAATAGCTTCCTCACAGTTTGAGTTGTTAGCCTTGATGGAAGTGCATTTTAATGAATGATCAAATCCTATTGCAAACTTGCTGTACAGAAGGTAGTCAGACCTCATTTGTGTGAGGTTAAGGTGGTCAGATACGTGTGGGGCACCTCATTGCCTGCTTTCCAAAGATGCAGGAAGGGATTCCTGGCCAGGCATAACTTGATATCTCAGACTTGCAGGTCTCAGAATAACCCGGTCCTTAACTTCTCCTAAGTAACTGCAGTCTAAGTCACATAATTGGAATTACACAGAGACTCTGGAGCTCTCTCCCAGGTGAGCCCATGTCACCCTGATCCACTCCTGTCCCAAGCTGGGGGATGGCTTACTTTGTCCCTGGGTTCACTTTGTTCTCTGGCAGTGTTTTCAGATGGGTCCTGTAGCTGGGAGTTCCAGAGGAGCAGTGGTACTTGGCTGTCAGAGCCACTCTGCTGCTGGTGGTGGCAGCAGCTTAGCAACAGCTGACACCCTTCCATGGAATGGTGTGCAAATGGGACATTTAAGAAACTGAAGGCATGCTGAAGAGAGGTGGTCTAAGTATGGCATCGGGGCTCTTATCACACTGAAAGGTGAGGTGGAAGCACACAGAGCTCATGACGTTGCAGTGATTAAATTCAGAAAGATTGCTGATGCTGGAAATCAGTGTATTTTGCAGCTCCTAATGCTCCGTTTTCTCCTTGGCCTGTCAGCTGAGTGTGTTCTCTTGCATCTTGAGAACGATCTCTTCGTAGATTTAATTAGGCACTTGCACATGTTATACTTAATTTTTTTTTTTTTTTTTTTTTTTTTACATTTTGATTGTTTCTTTCAAAAACAGAAGAAAACAACAACAGTCATTTTATTTGAGCTAGGTAATTTTAGACCAAAAAAGCTTCCTATAGAAGAATATAGAGTATCTCTGTAAGGTCTTTGTTTTGTTTTCCTTCATGGCACCCAATGAACGTGTGCAAATTGCATTTATTCTTTCCCATTTTATAGATGGGAATAACTTTCCCCTCTTAACAGGGAGGATGTTTATAAGTATAATGTGGGAGGTACTTTAATATTACAGCAGAGGACTGTTTAAGTATCTGGAAACAGAGTGTCTTTGTTGAAACACAGATTGCTCAAGAAGGTATCTGGCATGTCCTTAGCTGAGTGTTTTGTCTGTTTGAGGGGAGAGATCTAGGTTTTGTCATTAGCCTGAGCTGGCATTTTTGGAGGGAGCATAAGGAAAATGAGTTGCAAATTCAGTGCCCAGGTTATGGAAATCCAGCAAGGGGGACTGCCACTTTCTGGCTTAAAGGGGAGGTGGGGAGAGTTTGTTTGCTCGGTTTCTTCTTGTGAAAGGGGGGGAAGGGGAAGCTAGGATAAATATTTGGCAAGCTTAAGAATGTCTCATCTTCTGTGGCAGAAGTCTGTGAGGCCATTCTGACCAAACACTTCATTTTGTAATTAGATTATGGAAAGTAGTCATCTGCAATTTTAGAAGAAGCTCTTATATTTAAAAGTAAGCTTTTACATTGATTTAAGATTTAAAGAAATCTGATTGTTGCACCCGCTTACCATGAAGAGCCATTTTAATTTTACTTTATTTTCTGTTGTCTCACCCCCAGTACACGAATAAAGACGATATATTGGCTGTGAAGTGCTGCATTAGAAGTGGTGGGTTTGGTTTCTTTTAAAGTGTGTTGGTGGGGAAAGAAACTGGGCTACCTCTGAACTGGATTCTTCTATGCTACATGCCCTATGCAGGGCTCCCCTTCTGCAGCAGCAGCTGGCTGTGCTCCTCAAGCAGACAGTGGGTGTACTTCCCCTCCTCAGTCAGGGAGTAGGAGGAACGCTGGCTTTCCCTCCTAGGAGAAGACAGATTGCTTGTTCTTTCTGGTGGGAGTGCAGGACAAAACTACTGCTTGGAAGGAGTTGGTGATCATGGCTTGGCTGCCTGTCGGCCTGAGCAGAGTATGGTGATGAGTTAGCTGGGGTTAACTGGAAGCTTGGCCTTTGGTGGAGCCCATGCGGCTGTACTGAAAGCTGTCTGCTCTCAGTCAAGGTGTGATGAATGGACTACACTTGTGTTTTGATGTTAAGCAGAGAATTCAGCCCTTCTTTCATGCTATATTAGAACAGCAGATAACAGTCGCATTCTGGATTGCTTCGTGTCCTTCAGCTTCAGTGCAATTCATGTTGAATACAAACAGCTAAATTGCTTTGAGTCCAGTCTCCTGAGGGCTGGTTGATGTACCTCTACCTTTAAACTGGATAATTAGTGTATGGAAATTAAAACAGCAGTGCTCACAACTCACATCTTTGGTGTTAGCTCGGTATGTAGGTTAAAGAAGTGCAAAGAGGGGGTGTCAGGATCTCGAAGAGTAGGCTTACAAAAGAGTGTGTTAGAAGAAATCTCAGCAGCTGCTTTTCTGTGGAGGTCACTTGGAGTAGCAGAGGAGGATAATGTGGATGGGCAGCTTTGCATCCTTAGGGCTTTCAGGTGACTCAGCACCATGAGCAACAATAATTGGCTTGTGGCTTTTTGTGTTGGCTTGCATGTCTGACTGCAGTGAGTCATTGCCCGTCATTGAGTAAAAAACTCAGTGGGTACCTGATGCACCCACTCTGCTGAGACTCTCTGGGTTCAGATATGCCAGAACAGACTGAGAAACAAGCAGCAGGTAATCATTTTAGAGGCCCCAAACAAACAAACAAACAAAAAAACCCCAAACAAGTAAACATGGCAGATGTAACTGAAAAAGAACTTTTTGGTGGCCTTCAAAAAATAAAAATCATTGCTCTTCAGAGGACAGTTCAAAAGTTTATAGAACTACTTTGTAATGAGATAAGTCTCAAAGTTGGACAAAGGGAAGAAGAATCTGTGTTCATTGTACACTGAGGGGAAAAAAAGCGTTGGCTGATATCCCTTGGTGCTCATACCTAAGGAAGCAAACAGAGTAGGAAGGGTTAATTCTGACAACAGTTTGATTGAGTTTGGCAAGGATGTCAGATCTTTCTGGGAAGAAATAGAAGGGATCCATGTCTGTATTGTCATTGGTTTCAGTTCTAAGTAGTTGCATTCTAAGTACTTCCAGTTTTAAGTACTCACATTCACACCACTGAGATGCTGTTCCAGAATTTTGTGTTAATAATCCCAGAATTTTGGATTCATGCACTGGTTTTGCTTGCTGTTGTTGGAGCAGGCTCTGTGTGCTTTGAAGATGTGAACGAGTGGAACAGCAGCATCAGCTTCTATCAGTGTCTCTTTGTCTGAAGCTTTGTTTCTGGCTGAAGCCAGCTCTACCAGAACAAGTACAACAGTATCATCAGTCTAAGCCTCAACTTTGAACAGACAAACAAATTATATTCCTATGCAAATAGAGAACATCTAACTTCTAATGTTAACTGAAGATAGGCAGCTGCTAACCTTAGTCATCTGGAATATGTATACAAAGGAGCGCTTGGATTTTTTGCCTTCTGACCAGAGCCAGCCCAGCTTCTGAGGCTTTTGCATTTTCACATAGGTTGTGCTATTTCATGCTTGTTCAAAGGTGTCAGAAGGAATAAAGAAGAAAAGCTAGTAAAAAGATTTCAGGGGATGAACAGTGTTTACTTCATCAGTGGAAACGCCTTCTCTCACTGTACTGCACCCACAGCCACATTGTAAACTATTTAAAACTGTGCTCCAGGGTATGCTTATGTGCAGGGGGGGAGCCATTAGTTCAATCCAATCCAGCTGTTGGAACTGGGCCAGTTTCTCTTCAGTTAGGCAGGTGGAAGCAGATTGGAATTGACTTGCAAATGCTAAGCTTTCCTGGTGCCCCGTACGTCTAATCAAGCTTAGTACTATTCCAGGTGTGTATTCTGGGTAGCTCTTTCCTGTCAGCATTCATCTCCTGGTTTTCTGAGTCTGGTTCCCAAAATGGTGAAAGGTAAGAGCAGAAATAAAGAATTTCAGTGACCAGTTATCTTTTAATGAAGTTTGTAGACTCTAAGAAATTAGAATCAATTTGTTCCCTTCTTTCCTTTTTAATAGTCAAAAGACCAACAGCAGCTAAATGAATGTCTTAGCCAGGTTCCTGAAAACACGCTTTGCGTCCAGAGAATCACCAGAACTCTTCTGCTGGCTTGCTTAAAAGCATCCGAGTCATAGAATCAGAGAATCTCAAAATTCTTAGAGTTGGAAGGGTCCTGTAAAGGCCATCTAGTCCAACTCCCTGCAATGAACAGGGGCACCACAGCTAGATCAGGTTGACCAGGACATGATCCAGCCTTGCCCTGAAAGTCTCCAGGAACAAGGCATCCACCACTTTACTAGGTAACCTGTTCCAGTCCCTCAACACTCTCACCATAAAAGATTTTTTCCTTATATCCAACCTCTATCTACCCGCTTTGAGCTTGAAACCATTTCTCCTTTTTCTGTCGCTACGGACCCTGCTGAAGAATCTGTCCCCTTCTTTCCTGTTGCCTCCCTTTAGATACTGAAAGGCTGCTATCAGGTCACCTTTGAGCCTTCTTTTCTCCAAATCTTTCCTCTTCCAGCACTGATGGAAACGGTGTAAATGTTTTGATTAAAAGATACCCCTCCTTAGGTATTCTGCATAATGAGGTGGCAGGTCTGGGTGAGCACCACACTGAGCTCCAGATCTGCTTGTTACCGTGGTGAGTAGATTGAGCCATTAAATGGTGGCTGTGCTTTCATCTTCCCTCTACCCAACAGTATAGCTGAAAATGGTTAAAATGTTTAAAATTCATAGCACTTTGGGAGGTTTAGGTTAGATATGAGGAGGAAGTTTTTCACACAGAGGGTGGTGATGCACTGGAACAGGTTGCCCAAGGAGGCTGTGGATGCCCCATCCCTGGAGGCATTCAAGGCCAGGCTGGATGTGGCTCTGGGCAGCCTGGTCTGCTGGTTGGTGACCCTGCACATAGCAGGGGGTTGAAACTGGATGAGCATTGTGGTCCTTTTCAACCCAGGCCTTTCTGAGATTCTGTACTCTGGTGACATTTGATATACGTATTTTTTTAAATGTAGAAATGATGTGTGTTATTAAAACAGATTTTTGTGAAATTTCTTTTGTAATTTAAACATAAAATCTTTATCCAGGAGTAGCAGAGAAAGCGGTGACTCTAGATTTCTAACTAGTTGTATCATTCACACATTTGAATTGGTTTTGCTTTTCTAGTTTGTGCTACATCTGGAGATGAATTAATCTTACCAAGCGCCCACAGTTCCTTGTCTCTAAAACCGATTTATCTCAGGGATTTTAAATTGCTACTAATCGATTAAGATTGAGTTTTAGATAAAATGTAGACATTACAGATTAATGGAAACCCTAGGACTAGTTTCAGTTGTGGATTAAAATTAACTTGCCGTAAAGGAGTACCGGTGTTGGAAATCTGTTACTACCTTCAGGGGTTGTCTTTCAACTGTGAAACTGCTGTATCTCATGTGTAGTTTTGTCCTTTTGAATTGGCCTGAATTTTCTTCTTGTTTTGTTTTTCAGGAGAAATGTACTACACCGTGAATTTGCTAGGATAGTTTTTGGAAAATGCATTCATTTGTTCTGGTATACCTTAGGCTAAAATAACTGATTGATTGCTGGATTGCTTTTATTTCTTTGTTCTGTTTCTGTTTGTTTATGGGAGCCCTGCGAGTTGCCTTTTCAAGTAGTGTGATGTATTGTTCAGTTAAAGGCTCAAGCAGCCAAAGAAGCTTGTTTACCAGACTTAATGCTCTCCTTACAAACTTAATCTAAGTGCTATCCAGAACTTCAAAGTACTCGTTTGTTTTTCTTGGCTGCAAAGGTGTGGGTGGCTTTCTGAAAGGCAAGGAGTGGCAGTTAGAGCTCTGACGGACCTTTAGCTCTTTAACATATTGTGAGCACCACTTACAGGGTTTCACAGATGTTACTGGTGAGGTACATATCATAGAGTGGTGGAGGTTGGAAGGGACCTTTAAGGTCGTCTAGTTCCAGCCCCCTGCTATAGCACACCTCTAGACCAGGTTGCTCACAGCCCCATCCAGCCTGGCCTTGAATGTTTCCAGGGAGAGGGCATCCACAACCTCACCAGGCAAACCTATTCCAGTGTCTCGCCACCCTCACAGTAAAGAATTTCATCCTAATATCTAGTCTAATTCTACCTCTTTCAATTTAAAGCCGTTTCCCCTTGTTCTGTTGCTCCATGCCCTTATAAAAAGTCCCTCCCCAGTTTTTCCTGTAAGCCCCCATCAGATACTGGAAGGCTGCTATAAAGTTCCCCAGGAGCCTTCTCTTCTCCATGCTGAACAGCCCCAGCTCTCTCAGCCTGTCCTTGTAGGAGAGGTGCTCCAGCCCTCTGATCACCTTCCTGACCCTTCTCTGACCCTGCTCCAACAGCTCCATGTCCTTCTTGTGTTGGGGGCCCCAGAACTGGATGCAGTACTCCAGGTGGGGTCTCATGAGAGCAGATTAGAAGGGCAGAATCACCTCCCTGGACCTGCTGGTCGCACTTCTCTTATATGCTTAAGCCAGGAGATCGCAAATGTTCAGTGACTTAAAGATGTGTCTTTAAATACACTAGTAACAAGGGTTACATTACAGTGACAATTCAGAAATTAGCAGGGTTATCTTCAGTCACTGCTTGATATTGAGAGTTTTATGCTCAGTTTTGTCTCCATGTCTGTTGACTGAAAAATGGGGAAGAAATTTTCCTTTTCTGACTGAAATTGAGCTTTGACATACCTTGTCAGGGGAGAAACAGCACAGTTGGAATGCTGATCTGATGAGAATAGCTTCTGCCCATTGACAGAATCAAAGGCTGTTTTGCAGGAGCTGTAGCGTTCTTTGAAGCCTTGTTTTGGGACGTTGATTTGAAGAAGCTTGCTTTATTTTCAAGGCTTAGTCTCTTTTAATAAATTTTTATCTTGTGTCAGCTTAGCATCGTTGTGTTTTGTATTGCCCTGGAATAAGGTTCCTCCATTTGTTCGGTTTGAGTTTCTAGCTCTTCCTGACCTTTGTCACAAGGATGGGAGAGCCTACAAAGGAGCAATGAAATAATTGGATTATATTAGTAAGTGTTGCAGTCCATAACACAGCAGCTCAGATATGCACTGTGACTTTCTTTGCTGACATATAAACGTCAGCATCTGTTTTGGTGCTTGGAAAGTGGAGATTATATCTCTTTTAACTGGAAGATGTCAGTGCAGCTCTTGACATGTAACGCTTTGCATCTGGCTTTGTGAGAGTATTCAGAAAGAACAGAAGTGAGAATACTGATTTATCTAGCAGCATCTGGTAGATTTTTTTATTATTTTTTTTTTTTTCTGATTTGTTTCATAAGGTAATGAAAAATAAACCAAGGAACTTGACATTAAAATTTTTGCTAGGTGTCTGGTTTTGACTTGTAAGCAGGCTTAGTGTTCTTGGGGCATGACAGCTTCACCAGTAACTAACTGTTCCACTACAAGACTACAAACTGGAAGAGAAAGATCACATTGCGAAACTTCAAGAACTTACTTATGATTTGAGTGATGATAGAATCATAGACTGGCTTGGATTGTAAGAGACCTCAAGGATCACGAATCTCCAACCCCCTGCCACATGCAGGGCCACCAACCTTTCCATTTAATACCGGACCAGGCTGCCCAGGGCCCCATCCAACCTCTCCGTGAACACCTCCAGGGACGGGGCATCCACAACCTCTCTGGGCAGCCTGTGCCAGCACCTCACCACTCTCGTAGTACAGAACTTCCCCCTGACATCCAACCTTAATCTTCCCTCACTCAACTTAAAACCATTTCGCCTTGTCCTGCTGTTACCTACCCTTGTTAAGAGTTGATTCCCCTCCTGTTTGTAGGCTCCCTTTATGTACTGAAAGGCTGCAATGAGGTCACCCTGCGGCCTTCTTTTCTGCAGGCTGAACAAGCCCAGTTCCCTCAGCCTGTCTTCATAGGGAAGATGCTCCAGCCCCCCAATCATCTTTGTGGTTGTCCTCTGGACCCTCTCCGACTGCTCCCTGTCTTGCTTGCATTGGGAGCCTACTCTTGGACACAGTATTCCAGATGGGGCCTCATGAGAGCAGAGTAGAGAGGGACGATCATCTCCCTGTCCCTGCTGGCCACCCTTCTTCTGATGGAGCCTAGGATACTGTTTGCTTTCCAAGCTGCAAGAGCACGCTGCTGGCTCATGCTGAGTTTTTCATCCACCAGGACCCCCAGGTCCTTCTCTGCAGGGCTGCTCTCAAGGATTGTTCCTCCTAGTCTGTTCAGTGATGTGTAAAGTTGTAGCACAACTTGTTAACTGTTATATCTTCTTGCTTCTTAGCAGTATGTGCTAACCAATAGTTACTATCATTCATTTGATCTACCATTTTGCACCTTGAATATGATGCTTTAGTACCTTTGTGCTTAGGTTTACATTCTGTGGGAATAAACTTGAGTCAGTTTGTGGTTTTTAAGGATTCTGCCTTTGCTGAGTTTTCCCTCTGAGATTTGGAGTCTGGTTTTATGCAGTGAAATGGTTCAGCTTTGTCTTGTGGTAGCTTTGAAAGATGCTGTTTCAGCTTGGCTTGAAGTTACGCGTTTGAGTACGTTAAGCTGGGAAATGACTGCAGTCAGATGCTGTGGATGTCAAACGTGGTATTGCCTCCATTGCTAACATCTTGCTAGGCTGCAACTAGTACTGTGCATGGAGGTTTTAGCAGATGGTTGTCCTCCCAGCCTAAAAGCTGGCAAGGAATCCATGGGCTTAGGTTGGGAAATCGTTTTCTGTTTTAGCTGGGGAAAATGTTTAAGCTTTCCATTGGGTAAATCTCTTGTGAATAATACATACTGACTCTGTACATGTTGGGGCTTGCAGGTCGTATGAAAGCTTATTCTTAAGTGGTGATGCTTCCTTAAAGGGAAGCTTCGTTTATAGCTGTTGGGTTATGTTGTGTTTGCTTCTGGAGCTGTAAGAAGATGCTGATAACTGCTGTATTTCTAAAATAATTCATCTGAAGCATGAACTTGGTATACCTACTTTTTAAGAAAATCTAATTAATTCACTAAGCCTGTTGCATAAAATAAAAACAGGTTGTGCTTATCAATCTGCACACTTGAAAGCTTACAAAAGCTCAGCAGATAGGTCCAGTACATAGCATGGTGCTGTATGGCACCTGGCTTCCTTGTTGTCAGATGAGTGAAGCATGTTTCTGGGTTTAGAAGCAAGGTCCGTCAAGGCACAAATAACCTGACTGCATTGAGATCTGTCATGGAGCAGTTCCTTCACTACTGGATCATTGTCTGCTCCTATGGGAGAGAAGAGATAGTCAAGAAGGGGGAGCAGTGTAAACAAATCTTAATTAAACAGAAGGCATAAAACTAAGAAACGTGGCTGGGGCTTCCCCGTATGCATACGTGTATTTTTCACATACATTCTGTAATTCCAACAACTGACGTGTTTGGTGTGGAATCTGTGGTCATATATCAGTATCTAGTGGCCAGAGGCACAAATGCTTGCATCATCAGGCTAGAAATCATGTCAGTGTGCATCTGGTCACGGTCAGAGCATGGCAGCCAGGTGTAACCCTCATAGGCTCTTCTGTTCCATGTATGTGTGGGAGAGACCATAGCCCTAATGCTGCACTGCTGAGTTTTGCATGGCCCTGGGTCCCCTGACACACTGGATTTTTAAAGGCATGGTGATGACATGGAGCTGGATTCCCCCTGGGAGTCCTTAGTGCTTAGTGAAGTTTTGTCTAGGTGACATCTCCTGCTTGCTCTGCTAATGGAGGAGCAGCTCAGCACTTAGTGGTGCATACTGCCTGCGTTGTGTCTTTTAAAGGAGGAAAGGAAGAAAACCTGCCGGCGCTGCTTCAAATGTCAAACTGTGTACAAAAAGCTTAAAAGGAAATGCAGAAGAATGCCTAAAAAGGTAAAACTCAGGTGATGTGGAGATTGCCTGAAGACACGTATGGAAGCTCAGAAAATGTATTCAGCTACTCAGAAAAACGTCCACGAAGTTGATAAGCTTTCTGAAGAATGTTTCTGAAGAGTGATAGCTCTCTAAATGAGGAAGAGATGGGAGATTTCTTGCACGTCAAGTGTAAAATCATAATGCAGTAGTCAAATGTTTTGAAAAGCAATTTGTTAAAAGCAAACAACTAGTGAAGAACAATATTGAGACGGGATTGTAATAGGGTAGGATCATTGGGGCTGAAATAATGGAAGCGTGAAGCAAAGATAAAACCCAATAGAAGAGCTGAGTGAACGACTTGTCATTAGGAAGAAGCTTAGAATCTTCCCAGTAGAGCTTTTGTGAAGAGTTCACTCTGAGTAACCATCTTCAGTTAAAGTATTGCTAGAGATAAATTGATGAAATGAATAGTAATGCTTGCTTGGTGCTACACTGTTTTTCTCTTTACTACAGCAGTCAGCTACTAAACAGTTGAAATGGCGTATTTTTCTTAAATCTGCCTTGTTTGTTGAATGGTAGGTGACAAATGTTATGGTTATCCCTTAAGGAGTTTCAAATGTGGTCTGAATTTTTTGTGTGTTCAGTGGAAAATATTCTCGAGTACTGTCACAGATAACTGAGAAAATGCAGGTGGAAATCATAATTTGGGATCAAACTGGAAGCTACCTTCTGCCTTGCATCTATTAGATCTCTGAAATTCCATAATCCATAATACTGCTTACAGTACTGGATTTGGTGTGAGGGGAGATGCTAAAGGGTGCTGAGGTAAACTGGTGGGTCGTGCTGGGGTATGGCTTAAATGTAGATGATTTGTGCCCAGCATGTTCAGAACGATCCAAAAAAAAGTTTTGTAGTAGAAAATTAAGACAGATTTGTCTAACAGAGCAGAGTTATGATGGGAAGTATTGAAAAGCATTTTTAGACTGTTTAGTGGCCTTAGATTTGACTTAATTATGAAAGTAAGTATAAAATTCTAGTTGGCTAGCAGCTTGAGTGACTGACCAAGCTAGCTGCATGCAGTGACTTGACAAGTTCTTCATCTTTTTGGGTTTTTCACCCATTCCCTAGCTCTCCAATTCCTTCCCATACCTCAGCAATCGGGCGTAGGTGGTCGCAGGGATCAAGTGGTATAACAGAATGGTGAGGGAGGGGAAAAGTGTGGTTCTGGTAGATGCTGTGGTGCGAGTGTCCTCTTAGTGCAGTGAGGACTTGTCTTGTTTGAGGCAGCACGTTTCATGCTTGTAGATGTGAAATGAGACTTGTGTTGACCTGAGTTGGTTAATCAAGCGTGGAACAGGAAGACAAGTCTTCCTTATGCTTAAGTCAGCCTAAGATAATTAAATGGATACTGCAGTGCAAACGGATTGAGAGCAGTAAAGCCAGGGGTAATGTTGAATCTGCATCCCATGTAGGCTCATGTGAAGAGCTCTCATTTCATTTACCCGTGTGTGAGCTTTAGGATGTTCAGTGTTACCCTGCATGGCCGGTGGGCAGTAATGTTGGTTTTTGTGTACTGCTCATTTTGACAGAAGTTATTTGCTCTAACTCAAAAGGAGTGAAAGTGGCAGTGAAGGTCAGTAGCAAGGATGGAACACAGGAAGTATTTTAACAGGTAAGTTTTAGTTAGTGTGGCTGATCTTTCTAGGCTGCCAGCAGTCATTCAGTCCTGATTTTCTTCTGGTTACATTCTGATGGTATGGTACCTTCTCCACTGTAAAATGAGCCTAGGGAGAGTGCTTTCACGAAGATAAACTGTTCTTACTGACTCTTTTAATCCCTCTTAGCTAAGAGGGATAACTGTATTGTAGAGAATGCATATTGAATGCCTGGTATCTTCTGGGAATTAAGGCTTGTATGGGCTCATTTTCCCTTACAGTGTTTAGGCTGTAGATTTGAAGTAGATTCTATGCCATTGTACCACTTGGTTTCCTTTTGCCACGAGCCTAACCCGTCTTTGCATTGAACTCAGTTGTCTGCTGTCACTCATGGCCTATTCTGGCCAGATGATAGACGTAGGTTATGTGTTTGGGTCATGAGTGTGGTCATAGGAATCTTGAGACTGTCTGAACTTGTATTTGCTGCTGCTTTTCATGCATGTACATAAACACCAGAAGAGTAATTCCAGTGAAACTCTGTGGAGAAGTAAATATTTTCTGTCTTTAGGATACTTATTGTGATTTATAGCAAAGCTTTCTGTAAGGTGTGTAATCTCTTTTTAAAAAAGAACAGAACAACTCATGCATCTTACTAGGAGAGATTGAGTTCTACATTATGCACACTGTTTTCCCCTATCTTTGAATGAATGAGTGTACTTTTGACCTAGAAACAATGGATTCCAAAACATACACAACACTTCACTCATGTATAAATTCTTTTCTTTTTTTTTTTTTCTTCCAGACTATGAGAAGACACAGAAACGAAGTTACAATTGAATTGCGGAAGGTGAGTGCTTCTGTTTATCAGCGTTGATTTTCTTATAATGCCTTGGTATCTTTGCTGAACATTTTCCCATAAACTTTGCTGTTTGACCTCAGACTTGTATAGAGAAGTTGTGTATTTGTAGGTTATGAACTGTGGTTTCTAATGTTAGTTTTACTCTGCCGGTCCTTAGGCTCTGTAGAGCAGAACTGAGTACTGATTTACTCAGATTTATGTCTTGGAAGTGAATGCTTTCTGTACCAGTTCTCATATTATTGCGAAGCTGTCAGCTGTTTGAATGTTTGAAGTCTCTGAATGGGGGAAAAGAGTTTTAGCACTTAGAAGATATGAAAGTTACTGTATTAGGTTTATGTGGCAAGATTTTGGTAGCCAGGGCTGCAGGGCTGGCTTCTGTGAGCAGCTCCCAGCAGCTGCCCTGTGTCAGATCACAGGCAGCTCCAGCTGCTCCAACAGAGACCTGCTGCTGGCTGGAGCTGAGCTGTGAGTGATGGTTGTGCTCTGAGAGAGCAGACTTAAGAAAAGGAAAAACCTCTGTGCAGCAGTAGCTGAAAGGGGAGAGAGAAGTGGGAGAGAAACAGCTCTGCAGCCCCCAGCATCAATGCAGAAGGAGGGCAGGAGGTTCCCCTGCAGCCCGATGAGAGGCCCATGGAGAGAGCAGGCTGTTCCCCTTTAGCCCTTGGAGTACTGTGTGGAGCAGATATCCTTGTGCATCCTATGGAGGAGCCCATGGGGCAGCAGGGACAGAAGGTGACCATAAAGGAGCAGCAGAGACAAAGTGCTGTGGACTGACCGCAACCTGTTCCCCTGTGCTGCTCACAGTAGGAGGAAGGAGGTGTTCCTTTTTATTTTATTTTTTTTTCTTTTAATTTCTCACTGCTCCAGTCTGTTAGCAGTAAGCACTAAATTACATTGATCTCCCTATGGTGAGTTTGTTTTCCCTGTGAGTGATCTCCCTGTCCTTATCTCAACCTTTGAGCCCCTTTTCATTGTATTTTCTCCCTCGCTTTGAGGAGGAAGAGTAAAAGCAGTGCGGTGGAGGTGAGTTGCCCAGCAGTGGTGTGAAACCACCATAGTTAGCATGGTTTATTTTCTGGAAAATACTATTTCTGTACTGTGGAGGAAGTTGATTTTTAGGGTCAGGTTTTGGTTATACAGGTTAAATGCCAGCACAGCTGGGAAGATAATAACCATGAGAAGTGAATCTGGTTCAGTTCTCTGCCTAAATACAGGACTTGTTGCACCTTTGTCATTTATAAAATATTTCCAACAGCCTTTCTAGGCATCTCAGAGGCTTGCTGCTGGAGGACTTGTCCACAAACTGAACTACATCTGGGCCATATATGTAAAGAGAAGGGTACCTTCAGTGTACTTCAAGATAGATCTTGTTCCTTTTAGGCTTATCTTGTTGAGGCAAATGCAGTTCTTCCCTCTTTATGTCAAATACCTAAATTTAATTCATTGCTACTCATCAGTTTCAGATTGCCAGCATTCTTCTGGAAATGTAGAGCCTCAGCTGAGGTTTAAATCGTGCTGAGGACAGTGAAGGGCAATTCTTTACAGTGTTCCTATTTATATTGAGAATGTTGTTAAGTAAAACTCAGCCTGTGATCCATAATATCCTTTGGACACTGCCTTTAGTACCACAAAACAAGGGTAGTTGTTGGTGCTCTACTTGCATAGTTCAGTAGATGCAGTTTTTGACATGATGGCTTCTTTTGAATTCCATGTGCTTTTTCCAGACTTCCTTGACTTGAATTTCCATTCTGATTTCCAGTATTCTTCAAAGCCTCCTCAGCTTGGTGTTCCCCGAGTGACTTGATGGAGGTGAATGCTTTGAATATTCCAGATTCGGGCCAAGCTCCTTCGGGTCTCCCTTTGATGCATTTCTCCATTCTGCCATTTGATTCACTTGATCATGTTTATAGGGCATTCTTGAAAGTGCATCTTCCCCCCACGTTCATGGAAACTTGTTTTGTGCATTGTTTGCACACCGAGAGAAGTCAGAAGCCTTGTTAACATCAAGGTGAGATGGAGCTGTATTGACTTTTTTTTGATAAACCTTTTACTTGATTTTTGTAGGATAATACCAAGAATCTTATGCTAATACTTTTTGGGATCCTTCTGTTCTTCTAAAAAAAAAAAAAAAAATTTTTTTCTTTTTTGAGTTTTTATAGAAACTCCTGTCTTCCATTATGATATTACAAAAAAATGCTTGTGAGATTTATCCTTAGAATACAAGGGATCATTAGAGAAACCTAAGTGGACCCAGATGACTGGAAAAAAAAAAATCTTAAGTACTTACATGAGTGTGATGCATCATCTAAAAGTTGTTTAATGCTTTCATATTCTCCTAATCAAAGAAACTAGCTGAACGTGTCTGAAAGTTTAGTGTAGCTTAACTCGACTATGGCCTCATCAATCCTGACAGAGAAACTGAGCTGTGGAGAAACCTGTCTGTGTTATGTACAAACAGCTAGCAAGCGGAAAATTAAATAAGCAAGCTTTTACTAAAATGGGATTCAGGTAATTAATTTGATATTTGAATTATCATCATAAAATTCAGCTGCTATTATGGCAGAGGCCCTCTGTTTTTCAGAGCCAGCATGTTGACTCAGTGTAAAACTTGCTGCATAACTGAGCTATGCTGTGGAGAGCCATTCCTAGCACTTGGGCAGGCCTATGCCCGTTAGCAAAGCAGTGCTGTAAAAGATGGCTTCTCTAATGCAGCATATCCTCATACAGCTGCTTCAGTTGTGAGACTGCTTACAAGTATTCCATCACATGAACAGGTCTGTTACACACTTAAAGACATGTAAGCACTGGATGTAGGTCGTGCTGTAAATCATGAGTGAACAGCAGCTGCAGAACACTTGAACACAGGAAGTTGTGTTCTGTTGGAGTGTTTGCTGAGTGTCTTCCATTGCAGACACCCAAAGTCATCTGTGTTAAAGATTAAACGTGCATCCAAGTTGTTGATTTGCAGCAACTGAACTACTGCTGCTGGTGGCCACCTGGTTTTCTGCAAGAACTCTGTGGCAGATGTGAGGCCACTGTTTCTGGTATAGGCTTGGGACTGAAATATAGAGAGTAAATAATTTAAGTAAGTTCCAGCAGTAGAGTGGATCAGATTTAATATTGTTGTTTCAGTTTTCAGCTTTACAGCTAACACTGCTACTCTAGCACAAGTGTGTCAAATTCAGGAAATGCCTCTGTTGGCATGAGTTCAGTGATCCATCTGTGTCCCTTCATGGATATCTCTTCTCAATCCCAGCTATCCAGATGCTAAGTGTGCACCTGGCTTTTGAAGAAAACAAGCAAATATATACATATAATACATATTCTTGATTCCTACAATTGAAGGACTGGATAGGTACAGATCTGTCTTTTAAATCAACTTATAACTATTAAACCAATGGATCTGGTGAAGTTGCTTACATGTCTCTTTTGTAAGATGGAATAAATAAATCACAGCTTTGAACAGCAATAAAGAATTTGTGTGCATTAATGTAAGGTGCTTATTCTCTTGAAATTCCAGACATCAAGTTGCAACACAGTGTTTCAAAAATATATTAACCTTATGCTGTCTCTGTAGCATGCTGCAGCTCTTATTTAGAAGGCAACTTCAGCTTTTTTTTACATTTCTTTTTCCCAACCACGTATTTGTGTATCAGCTGAGCAAGTGAAGTTGTTTCTGACATAGCAGTTGTCCATCAGAACGCTGGCCCAGTCCTGGGTTGGCACTGTCAGATGACAGTCAGATGACACTCCTACTAGTCAGATGTCCTTCTCTGATTCCATATTGGCCTTGCTAAACACTTCAATTTAGTGTTTAACACTTTGAGAGTGGACCTGCTATGCTTCTTTGATTCACAGAATCACAGAATTGTAGGGGTTGGAAGGGACCTCTGGAGAGCATTGAATCCAACCCTCCTGCAAAGCAGGCTCCCTACAGCAGGCTGCACAGGAAGGCATCCAGCTGGGTCTTGAGTATATCCAGAGAAAGAAAGTCCACAACCTCCTTGGGCAGCCTGTTTCAGTGTGAAAAGAGGGTCTTGGATTGTGGCTACACTATGAGTGCAACAGTGGGTCCTAAGAGGTTAAAAAGTAGCCACCTCTCTTGCCAGAGAAATAAAATAATGGTGCCAGTTTTAAACTTCTCAATACGTAGTGATGGAGGAGGATTAGGATTCAGTTTAAAGTTCTGTACTTGAATGGAACCTGTAACTATATTGCTCTTAGGGATCCTTTGCTTCTAGGCAATTTTTGTAATTTTTTTTTTTTTTAAAAGGAGGATAAAGCTCTCGACTTGGACTATTTATTTGCTCTAAGAAGTATAGTACTTAGCCATATTAGTGCTAGTACAGCCATTAGGTCACATGCTACCCTTCATTTGAAGCGTTATAGTCCAAACTTCAGCAGAAACAGAGGATGCTGTCCTCCTTTATCATGCGCTAACTCGAACCCTAAAAACTTCCAGGTCCCTCACATGTGTTTATTTTTGACTTTGGCAAACTCAGCTGTCTGAGAGCTCACAGACATGAGCTCATGAAAGCTCTAATTGACAGTTAACTTTGATGCAATACGCAGCAGTTATTTTCTAACCAGTGTGTGGATTAAGGAGCCGTGGGCATACGTCCATTTACCTGCTTCTCTGGCATACAGTACTTTTCTCTACTCTGATCCTTCGTAAATAAGATTTCTTATGTGTGCAATACCTGCCAGCTACAGTCATGAGCCTTGAAGAGAAAGATCTGTCTTCATCTTACTGGAAGGACTGTGGTGGGGAAGATGAGAGTGCAAAAGGAAAAACAAATCTTCCTAGAATCACCAAAGTTGGAAAAGATATCAAGATCATCCAGTCCAACCATCCACCTACCATCAATATTTCCCCACTAAACCATGTTGTTTAGTGTAACATCTAAGCATTTCTTGAATGTCTCCAGAGCTGTGTTCAGGTTAGTTAGCAGAACCTCCTTTGTTTGTGTGTGTTGTTTCACAGAATGGCTGAGGTTGCAGGGCCTAGCAGAGGTGCCCAGGGCCACATCCAGGCAGCTCTGGGAGATCCCCAAGGAGGAGACCCCACAGCCTCTGTGAGCCTGTGCCAGTCCTCCATCACTGCACAGCACAGAAGGGCTCCTGGTGTTCAGGAGGAGCCTCCTGTGCTCCTGTTTGTGCCCATGGCCGCTGGTCCTGGCACCAGGCATCACTGACAGAGCCTGGCTATGACCTCTGGCACCCTACCTTCAGGGATTTACTGATGAGATCCCCTGCTCTCCAGATTGAACAGTCTCAGCTCCCATAGCCTTTCTTCTTGGGACTGGTCCCTTCGCTGTCTCTGTCTTTCTTTGCTACGCTCTCTTAAGTATCTCCACATCTTTCTGCTGGGGAGCCTAGAATTGGACATAGCTGTCCAGATGTGCCACCATTGTTGAGTAGAGGGGAAGTATCACTTTCCTAGATCTTCTTAGTGTAGCACAGGATCCATTAGCCTTCTTTTGATGGGAGCACATTGCTGGCTTGTGTCCAGCTTGATGCCTGCCAAAACTGCCATGTGCTTTTCCACAGAGCTGCTTTCCAGCTGAGTGGACACCAGCATGTCCTGGTGCCTGGGGCTGTTCGTTCCAGGGTGCAGGGCTTTGTATGTCTCCTTGTAAAACTTTCCTCAGGTTCCTATCATCACAGCTCCAGACTGTTTAAGCTGGGATAACAGCTCAATCCTCTGCTCTCTCAGTTACTCCTCACAATTTTGCATCTTCTGCAAACTTTGAGGATACGCTGAGTCCCATGATGCAGATCATTAATGAAGTTGTTATAAAGGACTGAACGTGATGTTGTCCTCTGGGATTCACTGTTAGTTCTTAGTCTCTATTAAGATTTTGTGCTACTGGCCAGTAGTTAGGACAGTTTTCAACCGAAGTCACTGCCCATCCAGTCCATTCATCAACAGCTTATCTTTGAGAATCTCACAAAGGACCGTGTCAAAGGCCTTGCTGTATTCACAGCTCCCCCTTCTATCCATCAGGCTGGTAATTTCATTGTCAAAGCTTCTCAGTTTGGTCAAGCATGATGTCTCCTTGATGAGTCCATGCTGACTACTAGTGGTATTTTATTCCCCTCTGTGGGGTTCAATTGTAGGGCTGGATTGTGGTTTCCAGGATTAGCTGTTCCATTGCCTTTCCAGGGACCGAGATGAGACTAATCAGCCTGTAGTTCCCTGTGTCCTCTTCTAGCCATTCTTGGAGAATGGAGGCATCATGTTTGCTTTCCTCCAGTCTTTGAACGCTTCTCCCAGTTGCTGTGATTGATAAGGAATTACAGAGTGGCTTCACAGTGATGTCTGCAAGCTCCCTCAGCACTTCTGGATACATTTCATCAGGACCTCTGGATTTTTTTTGTGTCTGATTTGTTTAAATGCCCTGACCTGAACCTCTTCCATCAAAGGTACATTTTCCTTCACCCTTGATCTCTGAATACAGGCATTTCCGAAGACCCGTCCTGCTGATAACGGCTGAAGCAAAAGAAGTACTTTGACCTTTTCCCTGTTTTCTATAACCAGGTCTCTTGTTTCATTCAACAGTGGGCCCCTATTTTCCCTGTCTTGCTTTTTTTACAGATACACTTACAGAAACTCATCTTGTTGCCCTTAACATCCTGGGCCAGATTCATTTCTGTTAGAGCCTTCACTTTCCTAACTTGTAGGATGTAGATCTAGTTTTCTTCACTTCCCAAGATCACTGCTATTTTTTTTCTGGATAGCATCCTTGTATGCTTAACAGATGGCTGGAGAACATGTTCTTCTGGTATCACCTCAAGGCTTTCTGATTGTTTTTTTTTTCCCTTTGTCATGCCCTTAAATCTCTGTAGGTGTTAATAAGTTCTGTAAGACGGTAATAATAAGACAGTAAGTAGAGCCAACAAATGGTCCTTTCCCAACAATTAAAGAAATTAAATCTTTCCCCAGGTTCATATCCCAGAGCTGTTTCTAGAAATCCATTCAAGCTTTCATTAAGAGGTTGTTCAGCAGAGGTTTTCAGAACATCCCTTTGCCACTCTGATGTTGGATCTGCAGGCATTTTATTCCTTTCATGATGGACTGCAGCCAGTGCTCTAAGGTGCCCCACTCCAATCAAAAGTAAATCTAAAAGATTTTGAAATTATATTTAAGTGAAAACCCTAAAAATGAGCACAGTTTGTTCTCTCTCAGCAGTGGCACCTTAGAAGAGATGTCTGGACTGCTCAGATCTCCTTACTGGACGCTGTGTTTGTGGACCTTTCCCTTATGGGAAGAAGTGTTTGATAAAGTTTTTTTCACCTGAAGGCAAACACTTACTTGTTTCTTTTCACTTGAAGCTTCTCAATTGAAGAAAAGTTGAGAAGAATATATGATTATGTATTTGTTAACACCTCTCACAACTTCATTAGCATGTCCCATTGCCATGGTCTGAGGTAGTAAGCTGAACTCAGCACATAGATTAATGGATATCATTTTTGACCCGAAGAATTCTTCCATCTTGTTTGCATTGATAGGCATTTTTTTTAATCCTGTGGCCATCACGCAAGAAGGTAAACAAGAATTTACATGCTTAGTGGTAGTTAAATTTAACCTCCCCACTGTCAGTGAAGCAAGCAGGGTGGGTATCTATCATCAAAGGCTGTGAATGGATCGTCACAGTGCTCTCATGGTATTGCTATTGTTCCTATTTGGCATTCTTGCCAGTCATGTATGTCCACAAACCTTTTGTTCGTATGGAAACATCTGTAGACTATTGTAGTGTGATCTTTACCAGAGCACTGACAAGCTCATAACCCACAGTCAGCTACTGCTAATAAACTTGCAGACTTCATTATAGGTAACAGGCGTGGTTCAAGCAGTGGTTGAGGTCTTTCCCTTTTGAAGCAGAAGACCTGCATTGTTTCCTTGGTGACAAGGCCCTACCCTTCAGCAGGAATTCCAGTCTCCTCTTGAAGGATTGCCCACCGGTCTTTGAGCAGGATGGCTGTATCCAGGCAGGTTTATTTGTCTTCACCTTCACCATAGAAGCCCACAGAAGCTGGTGCTGTGATAAAACAAAAAAAATAAGTTTTTTTTTCACCGTATGACAAAATGCAAGTGCTTTAAAATCTTGCCAAGGTTCAAATTCTGTTTTATTTTACATTATGCAGGGGAGCAATCAGTTTATGGAAGTACTATATACACTGCTGTTTCAAATAGCAGTAGAGCTGCTTTTTAAGACTAGAAGGTTCCATGAATGTTTTGAATTTATAAGACATGCTAATAAGAACAGCTTCTTTTTTTTCTTTTTTTTTTTTTTTTCTTTTTTTCACTTAGATGATCTCCAGAGGTGCCTTCCATCCCCAAATATTCTCAGTAAGAAATTTTTAGTGCTTTTCAGTAAGTGCTGACCTGCCTGCCTCAGGCCCATGCAGAAGTTCCACTCCTCTTCTGTATGTACTTGCCAGTTTTTCAGTCCAACCATCTGCAAACAATGAGCAGCTCCAGGAACTTTCTTGTTCAATCTCACTTTTCCTGGCTCAGATCATACTTTCTGAGCTTGTTGCACTGTATGACTGACAGCCTGAAGATGTTGCCTGCATTCACAGAAATTCTAGCTATGGTCAGTTGTGTCCTGGGAAACTCAGTTCTCTCCTGCAGGTAAACGAGGGCAGTATTGTTGTTCCTGCTTATTTTGGTTGACACCAACATTAGGAGTTACTCTCTCGGGCACACTCATACTGCCAAAGGAATTGGCTGTTGTGTGTGCAGGTGTAAGGGGCTCTGCAGGGAGCTACTTACTGAAACTGGGGAGAACCAGGTTTTTGATTAGTTCAGTTATGGTGTATTTTGTGGCCATTTTTAACATGCATCTAGAAATGGAAGACTTCTCAGTGTTATGCAGTCTCATCATGTTAAGATTTCTTAGTAGTCTGGTGCTGTCCTTCTTTAGTCAGGAGACCCTGTCCCTCAGTAGGATTTCACAGAAGCATTAGAATGGCTTGGGTTGGAAGAGACCTTAAAGACCATCAATTTCCAACCCTCTTGCCATGGGCAGGGCTGCCACCTACCAGATCAGGGTGACCAGGGGCCACATCCAGCCTGGCCTTGAACATCCTTGAGGATCCACAGCTTATCTGTGAGCTCCTATTTCAGTACCTCACCACATTCATAGTAAATCTTTAAACCTAGATTATGTATGTTTTATGGATCAGAATTTGAAATATTGTTGCTTTGCAGTTCTCACTATTGGTGGCTTTGCAGTGGAATGATTTCATTCCTGCTATCTGTAGAGTTGCTCATGGGAGCTGTTTTCTATCATTAGAACAGTTCCGTGTCTTTTTATCTAGGGATTCATGAAAGCTCCTTCCAGGTAAATAGGATTTTTGTGGAGTACTGTTTGGAGATACCCACTGCATCGGTGTGCATACGGACAATTTCTTGAAGAAGAAACATTTATTTCTCTGTTCCTGATCTTCCTGTGTCCATTGCCAAGCAATGTCCTCTTTGTCCAAATCCCTGAAAGATGTATACAGAATTGGAGGAACTTCAAATTAATTTATTAATTAATTAAAAATATATATGTTCACCAACCATTTTCTGGCCACAAGCAGAGAGAACTTGTGCACACCTTTCTAGATATTACTCAAGCAAACTATGTCAGCTTACAGTATTTGTATAGAAGCTCACTCACTATGAATAAACGTGAAGTGTGCATCTTGAAGAGTAGTGCCCTCAGCCAGGTGGTGTTTCTGAAGTGCTTTGTCTACTGGTATGCTCTGGGGTTACCACCTGGTGTTTGTGGGGAGTGATTTTCCAGTTGCTTGGCACATGAAGGCTATTCCTTCCATTCTGTGCAGATGCTGTTCAGTCACCCACAAAGGGATTCGTGCTTTGTTCCATCTGTGATTTCTGTACTCTCAGCTATATTCCAGCTCTTACCATCCTTGTATTTCAGGATATTTGAGAGAGGTTATCAAGATGCATCTTCCTTCTTGTGTTCTAGAGTAACTGGATACCACAGCCTGTATGTTACACTGTCGTAGAGACACAACCCTGATGAACACTGATAGCTCAAAATAATGTTTATTTTGAAGGGAGGCACACATCTATAGTGAGATATGCATCTGTATTCAGTACCACAGTTACAGTGTGACTTTGCTTCTTGCATCCAAAAACTCCTAGATGTTTCAAGCTAGCAAGTGAATCATACAGTTTCATCTGTTTCTAGCTTGTCATTTCGGAGGGAAAAAAAAGGAGGGTCAAAGAAATGTGTGTTAGATATAAATGCAGTCTACATGTGTGTGAATATCTTAATGTTCCTGTCCCTTTTAATAGTGTGGTTTTTGTTACAAATGGATGGCATCTATTTAACATAAACACAGTTGACAGGGTTTGGACCTTACTTTTGAATTTCCACGTAGGAAAACTGACTTGAAATGATTCTTTCATCCGTTCCACATTTTGGAGGGATCTCAGTGGAGGATGTCTAAAGTGTGCCTGTTCTCTCCTGTTCTGCCCCAGCACAGGTGATTTTGTGTGGAGTAAGCAGGGTACCTGCTTTCTCTCCCTGGATATGAAGGTAGTTCCTTAAGATCAGTGGATTCAGTGGTGGGGGAATCCACTAAAACAGGTGTGGAAAAAAAAGCAACACCTGAACAGGAGAATTTGCAGTTAGAGAAGCTTTGTTTTATCTTTTAGTGATGGGAGGCTTCTATAAGCAAGAAACTAGAAAGAACAAGTAGTGATAGGACAATGGGGAATGGTTTTAAACTGAGACAAAGGAGGTTTAGGTTAGATATCAGGAGGAAGTTTTTCACTCACAGGGTGGTGACGCACTGGAACAGGTTGCCCAAGGAGGCTGTGGATGCCCCATCCCAGCAGGCATTCAAGGCCAGGCTGGATGTGGCTCTGGGCAGCCTGGTCTGCTGGTTGGTGACCCTGCACATAGCAGGGGGTTGAAACTGGATGAGCATTGTGGGCCTTTTCAACCCAGGTCATTGTGATTCTGTGACATTTCCTAACTGGAATTTTTTTTATTTCCATGAAAAGATAGTTCACATTTGCTGTAATTCTTGACTATTCTGGTTATTTCATCATTGCAGTCAGGGGATCTGCATGATCCCCTACATCTAAAAGGATTTCTAAAAAATATATGAGTAAAGATCACCTGTTTTTATTGCAGGATGTTGCAGCGCATAGCTGAGCACCTCTGATAACGAATCACTGTTTGAAAACAAGTAAATATTACAGCTGAATGGCCATGGAGAGCAATTCTTAAAATAAACATACTTTACAAAAACCCTGTAAGGCTCTCTCCCTGAATTTTATGATCCAGTCACATGCTTTAAGGGGAGCCCAGACTGAAAACTACCTTTTATCACTGTAGTTTGCTGCTAGTGACAAAGAATCTCAGTCCTTCCCAGTTGATGATTTGCAGTGAATTGTTTAACTTGCTCCAGCAGAGAGCTAGAGGCACTTCTGCACTAAGACCCCAGCTAATTCAGCCTGCATCTTTTCTGTAGACAAGAAATGAATGCTGAATCAGCATGTGCACCCTAATAACTGTTTTTCTCCCTGTACATTCATGCATGTGTGGACTCCAGTGTGAACTGAAGTGGTATCTCTGGGTGGAAGGAGAAGGACGGTAGTACTGAGGGCATCAGGACATTCCTCCAGCATCAGTCCCTTCTCCCAGTTTTGGTGTGTTTTAGAGTCACAGCACAAGTGCTCATGTAAGAACCATCCATCTTGAGACAGGAAGGAACCGCTTCCTCACAGGGGAATAATGCAGACCTGCACCTGGGAGGAGCCTCTGGAAATCAGATCTGTTCCCTGCAGTCGCCAAAGCTGTGAGTTAGACGAACAGTGGCAAAATGTGCTTGAGCAAAGCCAGATTGACTCAGGTAGAATGGTGTTTGCTCTTTGCTTAGAATGGCAGCACCAAGTATTTGGTGTGGGAGAATAACAGGAATGTGACACAGGTCTTCATGGTGAATCCATCTGTTAGCCACCCAGTACAGCTTGTCTATGTGATGGTGTCTTCTCAGCATTGAACTGCCTGCTCATTTTTGTCTTCCTTCACTCCAAAAGAAACGCTGTGTGGGGGGCTCCATTGAACATAATTCAGTTTAAGGGGCTTGGGGTACATTAGAAGCAAGGCATAATACGATACGATCTCTGTAGTCATCACTGATTGTGCAGCAGATAATTGTTTGGAAACCACAAAGCCTGTTGTTCAGTGCTGGGATAATATACATGGTCGAGGTTTAATACACTTAATAGCTGTTTAATACACTTTCCCAGTGTTTTGCTTTGCTTTGATTGAAATCTTAATGTGCTTATTAAAATATAAAAAAAAAAGTATTCAGATATACATGCTGCATCATCGTGTTCTGTAATTGTATCTCTAGACACTGCAAGCAAAAAATCTAGTCTAACATTTGGAAAATGCCAGTTTATACTTTGGAATAATAATACTTTTAAGACATTGTAGATTGCAGAAGTGTCTGGATACAGTTGCAAGCACCGATTTGATTCCCTTCTTTTTTAATTAGGGCTCAAGGCGTTCTAATTAAAGGTATAAATATTGAATCATTACCTTATCACTGAAATGGCAGTGCTTTGTCTAATTCCTTAAAGGAGCTGTGGCTGGAGGCTGCTTTGTTGGAGCAGGCTGACTGTGCACTGCCACAGGTGTCAGTGCTGCTTTACACACAGGGCTAACACAGGGTTAAAACTAATGCAACAAGGGAACTTCAAAGTACGTTTAGCTGAGGATCTTACACTGGAAAATAGTTTCTGTTACATGTGGCTGAACACGAATGTCATCCAGATCTACGTGTACAGTAATTTTGTTAGAAAATTGGTAACTGCAAGTTTTTTTTTCCATTCAGATTTCATGGACTACTATAGCTCTGTGTGAAATACTGTGAATTCTGTTTGCAGTTACAAATGGCTTTATAAAAGCGATTCTATTTGAAGTCTTATTTTGAAAGGGGCTATGATATCATCACCCTACTAATTAGCATTGCATGTATGTATTTTTTGCCATTCCTTTCCAGAACAAAAGAGATGAACATCTTTTGAAAAAACGAAATGTTCCCCAAGAAGAAAGTTTAGAAGATTCTGATGTTGATGCTGACTTCAAAGCAGTAAGTCCCTCGATTCTGGGAATGACTTCTATAGCTTTCGTATCTCAAAACAAAGTGTTCTGTTTTTACTTCAACAGTGGAAACCTTAAAGTTACTTGAAAGCGAAATCGTGAACTGATGCACTGTTTAAATTAGTGTGATTGCATAATATGTTGAAAAAGAAGGAAACAAAAGCAACAAAATGACTGAAACATTTTGTTTTTCTTTTCAAGCAAAATGTAACACTAGAAGCTATACTGCAGGTATGTTACATTCATTTCTTCATGTATTTGTTTATAATTAGCAGTGCTTGTTCTGTGCATGTTTAGTTCCTGTTGTTATTATTTCAGAACGCCACAAGTGACAACCCAGTGATCCAGCTGAGTGCTGTTCAAGCTGCAAGGTAAAAATGAATGAACAGAGGCACAGAAATGAACTCTCTGCACATTTTTCACGATGAAGGTTACTTATTTCACTTCTACATTGAATTTCACAGAAAACTCCTATCCAGTGACAGAAATCCACCTATTGATGACTTAATAAAATCTGGAATTTTGCCAATTCTGGTAAAATGCTTAGAAAGGGATGATAAGTAAGTATACCTTTACAAATGTTCATTTTCACTGAAAAATTCTATCCAGATGACTGTTCAAAAGTAGCTGAGGATCCATAGCATGTTACAGTCTAACACAATGGATCAGATTCCATGACAGCAGAATATAAATTCTCCAGGAATATTGTTTATTCTGCTGCTGAGATGTCATTTTCTTTTTCAGTGCTTTCTTGAGTATATCTAATTAATGGAGTATACCTTACTACATTTCTCATTGGTTCTCAATATATTGCAGACTTTCCTGTTAACTTCTTTTAAGAAACCTGCCTCAGTCTTCATGTGGGCATTTGAGAAGGCAGAGTGTATGTATGGTTGTAAACAAGGCTGTTCTGTATGCAAGAATACAGTTGTCATCTGTTTCATTGGGGTTATTAGCTCAAGTTTATGGCTCCTTTCACTCCTATTGCATGGTGGGCTTTCTGACTGTGTGCTGCTCCCTCAGGTGATGGAACACCACAGTAAGCATGCTTTGTGTTCTGATTCTTTGATGGAAAACGAGAGCTTCAGTAGAGGAGATAGAGAATGTTGTGCATGTTGTTGCACGACTTTCATGTCACGTAATGAAAAGTGCTGTATTCCACAATCTGTGAGCCTCTTGTTGAGACAGATGGGGATTAACATGTTTGAGGTAAATGTTTTGGGCTATCTTTGGTCTCAGTGAGCCATAAATGTATTTGCAGGATTTCCATTTTCAAAGTCATTTCTGCAGCCACAGGGGCTAGGAGCTTCAAAAAGTGCAGACTGACATTTTGGGTGGAATTGGATGGCTGCAAAAAAATATGAAGTGTGACTAGCTTTGTTTCTAGTTTGTTTAGCAGAGGAGTTACTAAGAAAAGAGCAGGCAGTAATGTCCAAATCAGATAGTGTTTTGAAAGCAGACAAATGCCTGTCTGCTCTAGAATTAGATGGTTCAGTGCTGTGAAAGTTTAAGTTGAATTTTGTTTAAGTTGTTTGTATGATTTATCTTTGTAAACGTTTAAAAGGCCTTTTGAAAGTGAACTCAGCACTTTCTTAGGCAGTCCTTTTGATTGTGATTGCTATGTAATGTTCAGTAAAGGTAAATTTTGCTAAGAGTTTGTGAAGCAGATCATTAAAGCTGTTGTTCGTGTTAACTGGAAGTTTATCCCAAGGGCACTCAGATCACAGGGGGAAGAAAAATTAATTGTGTGCATGAGGACCAGTTCAGAATTTCAAAGCATTTGATCCTAGAATGTAAGGTTTATAGATAGGTGCTTACACGTGCTGTTTGTTTTTACAAATTTTTATTTCCACATCTTGTACCTCCATCTCTATTTCTTTTCCAATCCTATCCCCAATAACTCCTGAAAATGCTTTGGAAACCAATGCATGAGAAAAGCTTAAGGGGAGCAGGTGATATGGCTGTACGTAAAACATTGAGGAAGATGTCAAAAATGAAAAGTAGTCACCTCATAGTAAATATTCTGTGCTACTTCTGGGTCTTGGACACCTTGCTATTACTGCAGTCACTGTAAGCCTGAAACTCTTTTATAGATTTTACAACTCTTAGCCTCTAAAATTTGCATGCACAAGTTTTTGTGCTTTGTTTTGTTGGGCTGCTCTTGGCACAACAATTGATGGATAAGTAAGCTAGGATCAGTATTGGTATGATGCTGTCCTTTGGTACTGACTGTGTACCTGTACCATGTCTGTGATAGAGCAGACAAAAGTCTTTCTCCCTGTGTATCTGCTTGCATTCGATCTTGGATGTGATGTTAGAAAGGCTACAAGGTTTTGTTGGTTGTGGTCAGCCATGATTAATTTGCTAAGAACTCCTACTGGCAGTAAGACAGTTGCACTTTCTTCATTAAACACTCATGGCCTTTGGGTGGGTCGGGTGTGAAGAGGTGTCTGTTACTTATTAGAGGGGCATAATCCAATTTTATGACGTTGTGTACCAGAAGTCTTTCATACTGGAGGCAATCTGCTGATTTGAGTAGCAGTCAGGTTCACTAGTCGGTGGATATTTCAACAAGTGTTACTGATTTTCTTTCTTTTTATTTTTCACTAGCATGAGGTTGGAATGATAAGCAGTTTAAAAAGCTCGTAAATGTAAAATTTGTGTTTTTCTTTCCTCTCTGTTCTTCTGAATTGTCCAAGCTTAGAGTTTTTCTAAAAAAATCTTGTAGGCAGGAGGCACTGCTTAAGTGTGGCATCATGGAGTGCATACAGTGAATAGTGCTGAAGTGAACCATAAAATAATCTGAAGATCATGTCAAGTCACTACTGTAAAATTATTTCATTACAGTCCTTCATTACAATTTGAAGCTGCATGGGCATTGACTAACATAGCATCAGGCACTTCTGCACAAACTCAAGCTGTTGTACAGTCTAGTAAGTATTACAATATGTTTATTGGGGGGGGTGGGCGTTTGGGGTTAAAGGAAAAGGGAGTTTTGGATAACAAACGCCATTCGCTATCAAAACTATTAAAACAATAAAAATATGTGCCTGTCCTCTTTCTCAGAACTTTCTGCTTTTGCTCTTAATGGTTAATCTGTTTGTCAGTAATGATTAATATTAAGGATCCCGGACCTGAATTTCCTTAAAGAAGATAGAGAATGACAGGTGGTACAATGAGTGTGACAAAAATGTTAGTCCTTTCTAGTGTTGATTTTTGAGTTCATGTACTGTTAATTCCCCTACACCTAAAACTTACATTAGAAAGTAATTCTTTCTACTTCAATGGTGCGTTCATAAATCTTAGCAAAGTTGTTAAATACACGTAGTTATGTAAAATTGCCCATCTAAATGCAGAGTTAGAATTACCTTCGTTTCCTTGACTGTGTGATTCGTCTCTCCTGTATGCACTGTTTGTTGTGCTGGCTTTGGCTCCTAACCAGCCAGTGAGATTTCCATTACCAAGAGACAGGAAATTAAAGTTAGTTGAAGATAAATTATGTTTGCTGAGTTGAATCAAACTGTTCCTATTTTTTTGTTGTTTATATATGTAGCTTTTGTGCATTGACACGGTTATCTTTAAGCAATCACTTTGATGCTAAACGCAATGTTTTGTCATTAAATGGGAAGCTGTGGCTGAGCAGTTAGAGAGCAAATTGTCTAGACATACTGATATTCAGTGCTGTTATATGGGAAAATGATGACTTAGTTATTTGATTTTTTTTTTTTGTAAAGTGAAAATTAAAATCAAAAAGTGTATATGCACAGCACAGCAGAGTTGAAAGCATTGCTGTTGGGTGCACAAAGGCTAAGAGTTCAGGGTGGATACGTCCCTCCAAAATCTGTTCAGGTAACACTTGAAAAGAAGCAAGAGTGGTAAAATGACTGTAGAAAAGCAAAAATATTTCCTTAGTTTTGCTTCTGAAGAGAATATGGAAGTTTAGTTTGAAGGCCTAGCTGCCTCTTTCTGGCAGGTGACCAAGGGACTCTGAACTCTGTTTAGATAAAGGCTGGTTGCAGGAATGAAGCGATAGACCCTTGCAGCTACAGAGGAAGCTGCTGCAGCCTAAACACAAAAGAAGGCCTCAGCAGTCAGGGACAGATGGCAGTTGGAGGACCTAGCAAGAGAGGGAAGGTACTGTACACACAGAATAGATCTTGGCAGGAACGAATTTGGAGCAGAAGTAATTAATTTTTTTGAGAGCAGTGGATCAGATAGCCTGCAGATCCCAGTTTCTCAGACTTTTCTCCTGCTCAGGTACCGATATGAATTATTTTCATTTCTGCTTTAAAAGCAGGATTGCAGTCAAGTGTAAACTACATACCTGACCCTCCTCTCTGAAATATGTTGAATACATGTACAGCTGCAGTGTAATTTCAGTAGTCATAGAGAAAAGGAAGCTTGAATATTCCCCTTGAGCTAATGGAAGTGGGATGGTTGTGACAAGAAAAGAGAGTGTTCTAAACAGTATTGTGTTGCTGTCCCTCCCAACTCGTAGTAGAAATCTACTCCATTACTCATCCATGGCAGGGAAAGAATTCGACGTTCTCTTCATTCTTCATCCCTCTGCATTTTTTTTCATGAAAACATATCAGGGACTTTTTTTGGCTTGTTCTCACATGTGAAATTATCACCAGGATATCAATTCATAGTTGCTCACAAACCGTGCTGTAGTTCTTTAAAATTCGAAAGCCATTTTGGTCCTTACCGTCTCTACAAGAAAAACAGTTTTTCCTTCTACATAAATTGATCTATTTTACAAGAAAGACTATAGGATGAGTATGATAATATGTTGAGTTTAAAAACTGCTATAAGAATTCCCATGTGAAAAAGAATATGAGTTGTCTGAGGGAAGATAGCTCACAGCAACAGCAGAGGGGTGGTTTCTTAGCTCTTAAGTGTATTTAATGCAGCAGAGATTGAAACCAAAAATCAGTACCACTTCCTTAATCTGCTGTGTTGCTTCTGTTATATAAGAAGAAATACAAACTTGTCCTAGCACTGTATGGCAGATGGATGTAAATCTTCACTACACGTGGAAGCTAACTATAGCCGCTTCTTGGGAGGAAGCTATTTTCTTAAAATCAAGATTTGAAACACGTTTGCATGAGTAGGCATGTCATTCTGCTAGGCATGTATTGCTATCTTGGATAACTCTAACGTCTGAATTACCAGGAGATTAAACCTAGCGCCTACGTACTTGTGGCTCTTAGGTAGCACTTGGAAAAATACGGGGAGATGTTGAAATGTGGACAGCACTGTTGTTTAATTTGCTTGTTCTCAGGTTTGTATTTTCTGCCTCTAGAGATTTTTGTAGAAATGTTTAACAGAATCTGTATGCCCTTCATAACAGAAGCAGGTACGTTAGTGTAAAGCACGGTAGAGAAGGTGTTGAACATGAATCAATGGAAGTATTTTACATTATGTCAGTTATTCTGTTTTTCATTATTTCAGAAGGTTATTGCAGTGTTTGAGTTCCACTGAAACCAAATCCAATCTTTGCATTCCATAGATGCAGTACCCCTCTTTTTGAGACTACTCCATTCTCCGCACCAGAACGTTTGTGAGCAGGCTGTCTGGGCGCTGGGAAATATTATCGGTAACTCTTGTTCTTACGATGATTTGCATTCAGGGAGTGTTTCCTTTTAGAATTTGACTTTTGAACATGGACATTATCATATGAGACTATGTTTCCTCTAAGTTCTGTGGCTTAATATATTTTTTCATGCGGCCAGAATTACGTACGTACATACTGTTGTTTTCTAAAGAATAGTGTCACTTGCTGCACAAAATGTTAGCAGGATAAATTTTGTGTCTCTTAAAATATACATACATATCCATATGAATGTATATTTAATTGAACACGAACTTTTAGTAGTAAACTGTTGGTGAGGAAACATAGAATTTCAGAATCCCAACATGCCATTGCATACATTTCAAGATTTTCCATTTTTAATGTAATTTCTTTTACAACAATTTTCATTTCTGTAGGTGATGGTCCTCAGTGTAGAGATTATGTCATATCACTGGGAGTTGTCAAACCTCTTCTGTCCTTCATCAATCCCTCCATTCCCATCACCTTCCTTCGGAACGTCACATGGGTCATTGTAAATCTCTGCAGGAATAAGGACCCCCCACCGCCTATGGAGACAGTTCAGGAGGTAAATACAGCATTATGAGACAGATGCTATTTTATACTCTGCACTAGAGGCCAGATATTTCACACTGTCACACTGTGAATTTATGCATGTCTTTTGCCACTGTCTTCTGCCACTTACTAGTTGTTAAGTAACTTGACTGAGATAGCAGCAAAGCTACTCATCTGAAGCTGACAGATAACACTACTTAATTATATATTAAAAAGGACACAAGAAAAATTGACATCTGCATGGTGTTAACGTACTTTTTATCTAAAAAGACTATAAACGTGATTCTGTCTATATTCTATAAACAGAATCATTGGAATACAGTTATTTTCAGTAAGAGGAAATAAATATAGACTAGTGAATATAGTTCAGTTTGTGTTTTGACTAGCTGTGAACATACAGTTGTTTTCAAGTCCCCACTTGAGAAGCACCTGAAAATCCCTTTACACTGATGATCGGGGAGATGTCTATGATGTTTGCTTGTTTTCCTCCAAAATATAGTCTACACTTTGTGTCTTGGAAACATATTACTGTCTTTTTTTGTGTTTTTACAAATTTTAAATAAGGTACATATTTTTATACATACTTTAGGGGAATGAGCAGTTGCTGAGAAGTACATGAGTGTAATATGCTAATTCAACCTCAAGCTAAGTTTTATGTTGACACTATTTGGATTCATGTTGCACAGCAAATTTTATTCTGTTGTAATGACTGATGAACTTCTTTTCAGATTTTGCCAGCATTGTGTGTTCTCATTTACCATACAGATATAAACGTAAGTAATTTCTGAAGTTGTAGATATTTTGCTTTTCTGTGTTGTTTAAAGAGGAAATACTTTGAGATTGTATTTGTGGCAAACTTGGTTTTGTTTGTTAACTTACATATAGTTGAGTAAATGTACAATTAAGTACTAAAACTAATATAATCGTGGTCATTCAGAGCAGGAAAAAGGAAGTGCGAGCACCATTTCTGAAATATACTTTCTAAAAGTCTTATTTTTACACTAGAAACTACATTTTTCAAAAATCCTGTTTTACAGAGTTGTGCTCTAAAAGTTTGGAATTTTGAGATAAACTCTTGGCCTTAATTTAATTTACTTTAATTTTGCCTCAACTTGTTACTTTGTGTAAATAATAAGGTTTGAATTTTGGTTAGTCCTCTGTATGGTGAGAATCTGGTCTTTCTGATCCTTGTGGATCTCTTCCAACTCAGGCTATTTAATAATTCTCTGGTTTGGAATGTATGATTCTGTTTATCAGTCCAGTCAAATACTGTGATCATATGGTTAAATCTAACTTCTGTAACCTCTTGGATGCCTGAATTAGCAACCTGTTTGACTAAGGAAATCGCATAGGAAGATGTATTTAAATATATTAATATTTAACTATTAAAGGTATTTAAATATTTATGCTCCTGAGCCATGGTTTTTGCATACATTTTCAAAGTCCTAGAGAGTGGTCTTACCTCCTGAGGTCTTTCATTGTGACTTCAGGAACCAAGATCAGTACACGTAAGGGATACTGAGCTGCTTTTCAGCTCTTCTTCATATCAGGACTTTGTAATGTCTGGAATTGTTGCTCCCTGTAGTAGCACCACAATTTTAGGAAGCAGAAATTGAACATCTTGGTGGGTCTGGGGATAGGGCATAAGGTTGGTGGAAATGCCTTAGGTTATTTCTTTGGTGAAGCATGTTTCTGCTGCTCTTTTAATGGTGTAGTCGTTCCACAAATATTTGCAAACAGTTTAATTTGGGATTTTGCCAGGGTTATCCCAGTGTAATGTGAGTGGGAGACAGCACATGGGGACTTTACAGTTCATAATTTGGACAAACCAAAATGGAGAGTCATAGCAAAACCAAAAATACTTCTGACCTATAGGCTTTGGTTGGCTTTGTTTTGTTTTGTTGCAAATTTGAAAGCTATTTGCAAGGAATGATTTTGTGAGAGCTTCTTAAATTAGATGTGAGGCTACGTGGTGCCAGGTTTTGACTGATCTCAGTAAGGGTACCCATCTTTCTCATCCCAAGAATCAGGTGCTGGTTGGAGATACCGGTGGGGTCCCAGCCTCCCAGTACTGGAGCAGCAAAGCTACCTGTGGTGATGAGTCAGTGAGGCAGGTAGATCAGCAGGCAGTCCTGTGAGCACCTCTGGTGGCTGCTGCTCTCATCACCACCAGGGCTGTGGGACAGGAAACTGGTGAAGCTGCATGTCTCACTGCTTCTGCTGTGATGTTGGCTCCACTGCAGCACGTTCTGCTGTCCCTGTGGCAGCAGTGGGTGAAGGCAGTAGCAGGCTGCGTCAGGAGAGCAGTAGGTACATGCTGCCTGATCTCTGGAGATGGGTGGAAACAGTCTGTGGGGCAGGTCCTTCTCACACCTTCAGTATTGTTTAGCTTTCTTAATAGCTGGAAATTTTGAACAGCTATCTGTTTGAAAGTAAAGTGCAAATGCCTTTACTTAAATAGCAGATGAGGTTTCTTTCAGTTAAGCTGTCAGAGAGAGGAAGCTGGCTCACAGATCTCCATTTGGGTACTCTGCATTAAGCCATTCCCATCTCCTTCTCATAAGCTTCCTTAAATCTCAGCGAGCTGGGCTGCTAACTCCTTTTTGCTCACCATGAGACACTGGGCACAAACTCTGCCTGCAAAGCCTTCAAAAACTTCAGACCATCTAACCTCAGAACATAAATAAGTTGCTTAGATTTAGAGCCTATTGCTCTAACCTCTGTCTACTAAATCAGATGAGAGCCCCATTCAAAAGGTCGTTTAGTTCAGAGTAGAATATAAACTGGGAGAGTGGGCTTACTGTGCTCTTAATTTAGACACTTCACTTAGGTGCAATGAGTTCAGGCTCTAGTCTTTCTTAAAATTCCAGAGAGTAACTGCTTTGCTTTAGTTAGCTTTGGAAATTGACTTAGAAATGCCCTCAGGGGCATCCGGGCTTCTCTTCCTGTAGTTCTTAACATCACCTCCAAGTGATGGGATATTACCTCTTTTTCTGCTAGCTTTGTTTCTGCTTCATATCCTACCTTTAAAACAGCTAATTTTTCTACCTTTCCATTTTTTTGGAGGGCTCTCAAATCATCCATACCAAATCACCAGTGACTTCATTGTTACTTTCTTTAAGTGTGTCCTGTGTAATAGTCGTTTCTTTGTGTTTGTTCCCTTCTCTTGAACAGTTGCCACCTTGAAATGTATTTGTCCTTTAGCTGGTGTAAGAAAGTTCTTTTCTTTGCTGTAGATTTAAATCTCACTGCACTGTGCATTAAAGTGTAGCTAGATGGCTTAAAGACTAAGGACATTTAGCTGTTGTGTATTCAGAAGATAGTAGATCTAACAGATGAGACCGGGGCTGAGAAGTTGGTTCACTATTGTCTTCAGAAAGTTACTACTAGCTCAGTTACTCAGAGCCATTCATCTGTCTCCAAAGTGCAAATCAAAGCCAACAATTTACCTTTGTCAGATGGTGTGTGCTGTGACTTCATGCACCAAAACGTGTCAGTTAAAAGGATTTATAACTTACTATCACTGAACAAATGGCCCCGGTTTTCATTGTTGTTTGTAATAATCCACCACTTAATGCATCAGGTTGCATTTGAGTTTTTCCTGTAACTAAACGGCATGCTTTTTTTTTTTTTTTTTTTTTTTTTCCCAGACGTGGAAAATAATCACTAAATTAAGATTCAGTGATAGGAATTTTGCTACTCAGTGTGTAAATTATGCTATGTTCTTTCCACCTTACAGATTCTTGTGGACACCGTTTGGGCTTTGTCCTACTTAACAGACGGTGGCAATGAGCAGATACAGATGGTGATTGATTCAGGAGTTGTCCCTTTTCTAGTTCCCCTTCTGAGTCATCAGGAGGTCAAAGTTCAGGTAAGTCTGCCTCAGTTTCCTTGCATAGTCTTTGTAACCTGTTTGCTTTCAAATTGTGCCATGGAGTATTTATTACTGCGGTTGAGATGAGCATTGTAGCTACAGTTGTTGTGGATAAACTGAACAAAAAAGTTACCTACACCAAGAAAAAACATCTAAAATTATATTGAATCTCTTTTTGAAGTAATTTTTTTTATTTCAATAAAGCAGCAGGTTACAAATTTATAAGTTAAGTTTCTCAGATTATGTGCACTCTTTTCTGGTTACAGCATCTGAGTAACTCATGGAAATCAATTACAGTTTTGATACTTTTTGAATGTTAATGTCTTTGATTCTGAGTCTTTTCAGTAAATCTCTGATTTTCTACAAAAGGTAGGTTAACTGACTTTCAACACAAAGGGAAGCTTTAAGTTAGTTAATGTGTGCTTGATTTTTATAAATTAACCATTGGAATGTGGAAGCTTCTGTGCATATCTGTGCATTTGCCATATTAGTTTAGTTTGGACTTTGGATGAAGGTTGCCTGGCTCAAAATTTGTCAAACCAGTTCACTTAATGGAAAAGTCTCTCCAGTTTTCTATCACTTACAAAACATTTATTAATTCATAAGGATATAATGTGCGTTTATGAAAGTCAACTGAGAGTAAATAAGAATATAAGTAGTCTTTTTTTCTTTATTATCCTGCAACAGAGATGTGAATTAAAAAGCTTGCAACGTTTACAGCCGCAGTCAAGGCCTAGATATGTTTATTGTAACTCAGATCAGATACATGACAAATTATTTCTTTTGTTATTCTAATCTCTTTCTACTTTCTAATCTGTTGGAGTCGATCTGCAGCGTGCTTTTCAGTGAAATACTGCACTGTTTCTGTTTTGATGAAACAGTGCCTGTTCTAGAGTGCAGCTCAGCAGCCTGTAGTGCTAAACTCTCTTCTGCAGTGTTTTTGTAGAGACATTTAAAAATGATCTTTATTTTAACAGAAGTAACAGCAACGTTTTTAACATGCAGTTTTCTTTCCCTTCCCACTTTGCACGTTCAGACAGCAGCACTGAGAGCAGTAGGCAACATAGTAACTGGTACTGATGAACAGACACAAGTTGTTCTCAACTGTGATGTTTTGTCTTACTTCCCAAACCTCCTGACGCATCCAAAAGAGAAGATAAACAAGGTATGTTATCATCTGCTTCTTCTTTGCTTAATCCTGTTTAAAAAATAGAACAGTGATCTGTAGCATGGTGCAGAAGAATTTCTCAGAGCTGTTATCTCTGGGATGTCAGCAGTTCTGCGTGAAGGCACCGCCTTTCAGTCTGGTGCAGAATTGGGGCAGAAGTCAAACAGGCCTATTGAGGGTCCCTTCGTTACTGTTAATGCATCAGTGCTGATTTTTGGGAGGACTGATTTTTTGCTTTCAAGTATGATTTTTTGTTTGCAAAGTGAGTAAGTGGTGAACTTATACTACAGGTTTTTGTATCTGAGGATTGTTACTTTTAGTTGAGTTCAGTGAGATGGGTAAGGATGGCCCAGTTTTTCCACCCAAAAATTAAAGGGGTTTCACAAAACTACACTTTTTTTCACAGTTTTTTTCTCTTCTGTTGTCCATCTTCATTTTCAAGGGAGTACAGAATACCACTGTCCTTTTTTGAAAACTATCCCTCCTTCCTTTTGGCAGAAGGAACTTTGCTGTTGCGAAGGATTAGATGGAATAGGGAGAATTAGATGAAAGGAAGTGATAAGTGCCCTCCTTTCTAGAGCTGCATTTGATGATGTTTGCTTTATTTTTTGTAATCATCATGCCATCTTTCCCTGCAGAGATGGGGCTGACTGGAAAGGAGGCTTTTTCTCTTTTCTCTGCCCCTTTGTTTAGCTTACAAGATTTCCCCTTTTTAGTGTATCACAGAGGGGGATTCTGTTTCTTCAGGCCTTGGAAAATGCCAGTAGTGCTGAAGAAGTTAATCATCAGCAGTTCAGGCTGCTGTGATCTCTTTCTGTCTCCCCTTCTGGCACTCAGGAAAGAATGAGAAAGGGCTCTTTTTGAAAACTATGAAGGAGCTATTTTGCTTTAAGAGGAATCTATGAATACCTTTGAGTTTTTTGTTTTAATAATGTGAGGAACAAATACAAATGAAAGTCAAATGTATCTCCCCCAAAAATTGAACCCATTATGTTTTCTCCAGTATTTTATGATTGGTTTGATGGCTTATTAAAATCAGGTTGTTTTATACTTCAGGTTGAGAGCTTTTTTTGGATATTCTTGATTGCCTTGGCAAAATAACCTGTTGTGAGCAGGAATTTTTTATTGCCAGTAGGTGTTAGCTATGCTGATGAACCACCTGAATGAGATAATTGCTTGGTAAGGTCTCAGGGCTGAAAGTCTTGTCTGATTATTAATGGGAAAACTCAAATGAGCTTTGTAAGCTCTACTTCATATTTAAGAGAGTAAACAGGAGATGGTAGCACAAATGGCTACTACTGACCAGTCAGGCCCAAATTTACAGTAGTGTTTTTTTATTTGGGGTTTGTTTGCTAAACTTATTTAGAGTTTACAAACGTGGCTATGGCTGTAGCAGTGCAAAGTGGATGTAAGGTTTAAGTTGGTATTGCTGCCAGTGTGTGAAGTAAGTAATACTTGGACCAGTGAATTAATCATATCAATTTTGTAGTGATCTCGTGTGTGTTTGGCTTTCACAGTGCAATAAAACCTTGTCTGTTGCAAATCCTACTGGGGAAGAAACCTGGAGGCTCTATTTAGAGATGGTTGTGATATGAGTTGAGGTTTTGAAGCTGGTTTTTTTTCAGTTTGATTTTTTTTCATCTGTTGACTGTTTTCAAAAATGTGTTTTGCTTTTTTATTTTGTTCAATTTTAGGAAGCAGTTTGGTTCCTTTCCAATATCACAGCAGGAAACCAGCAACAAGTTCAGGCTGTAATAGATGCTGGGCTAATCCCTATGATCATACACCAGCTGGCTAAGGTCAGTCAAGCTGTCAGCTATGCAAGTTGTCATCCTCTTTTTATAAACCTGACATGAGGAGTGTGTGATTTTTAATAATGAGCCTGACAGATGTTTCCATGTGGATTTTAATGAGCTATTAATTTTACTCTTCAGGGTGACTTTGGAACACAGAAGGAAGCTGCTTGGGCAATTAGCAATTTGACAATAAGTGGGAGGAAAGATCAGGTACGTATAGTAGGATTTCAGGTTGTCACTTAAACATTGCACATGCAGCCATTTCTAAGAAGCAAAATGTTCAAAGTACTTTTTTTTCTTCCATTATTTAGGTTGAATACCTTGTACAGCAAAATGTAATCCCACCATTCTGCAATCTGCTCTCAGTAAAGGATTCTCAAGTGGTACAGGTGGTGCTGGATGGTCTGAAAAACATCCTGATAATGGCTGGTGATGAGGCTAGCACAATAGCTGAAATTATAGAAGAGTGTGGAGGTATGTGCTTAGTGTGCTTTAAAAAAAATAAAAAATTACTGAATTCTGTTCTGTCTTCTCTTTGCTGTCTGATGTTTAGTACAGAATTTTTGGGACTCTGGGCCATCTGAATAAGCAAATGACACTCTATTCTCTTTATCTTGGTTTAGGGACAGTCATGTTAGAAACAATTAGTGGAGGAGCTTTCTGTAGCTAGGTGTTCCTAGGCTTATATGAGAATTGTATTTCATTTCATTTGGTTATTGAATATACTTGGTTTTGCAGTAAAACACACAATTCTTGTTTTAGTTCAGTGCCTTGGTAGTAGATGGCTGAATAGGGACCTGCTGGTCAAAGTGAGAGATGAAAGAAAATGCACAGGCAGTGTAAGTAGGGATGTGTTGCCTTGGAAGAATACAGGGATTCCATCTGAATGTGTAGAGATGGGATCAAGAAAGCCAAGGCACACGTAGAACTGAAACTGGCAGGGGACATGAAAAATAACAAGAGTTTCTACACTTACATTGGTCAAAAAAGAAAGGCCAAAGAAAGTGTTGCCCCTCTGATAAATGAGAAGGGAGACCTGGCAACAACAGACATGGAGACCACTGATGTACTCAATGTGTTTTCACTCTCCGTTGGCCTTCTTGTGTCCCTGTACCTCTAGGCAGGTTGGGGGAGCAAAATACTTCCCAGTCTAAGAACAGAGCAAGTCAGAGGCTGAGTAGGTACAAGTCTGTGGGGTTTATGTGCATGCTATTGTATGGAAGGAGCTGGCTGTAGTTGCCAAGGCTCTCTCTATTGTAGCTGAAAACTCATGGCTTTCAGGGGAGGTCCCCAGTGAGGAACTCTAACATTCCCCCAGAAGGGGAAACATAACTTCTATTTTTAAGAAAGGTAGAAAGGAATATCCAGGGAACTACAGGCTGTTGAACCTCATGTCTGTACCTGGGAAGATCATGGAGCAGATCCTCCTGGACGCTATGTTAAAGCACGTGCGAGATGGGGAGGTGACCCAAGACAGCCAACGCGGTTTCACCAAGGGTAGATGGTGCCTGGTCTATCTGGTGGCTTTCTGTGATGGAGTGATGACATCAGTGGACAAAGGAAACATAACTGATGTTGTCTGTTTGGACTTTGATGTGGTCTCACACGACATCCTTGTCTCTAAGTTGGAGAGAGATGGATTTGAGTGGTGGAATCTTTGATGGATAAGGGTTTGGTTGGATGGTTGCAGCCAGAGACTTGTGCTCAGCGGCTCTGTGTACAAGTGAAGATGGGGGACAAGTGGTGTGTCCCCATGGGTCTGTCTTGGGACCAGAACTCTTCAGATCTTTATCAGTGACACAGACAGTGAGATGGAGTGTGCCCCTCAGCAGGTTTGCTGATGACACCAAGCTGAGTGGTGCAGTTAACACTGTACAAGGGAGGGATGTGATCCACAGAGACTTGGTCAGGCTTGAGAAGTGGACCCATGTGAACTTAATGAGGTTTGACAAGGCCAAGTGCAACACGTTGGTCAGAGAAATCCCAGGGATGTGTACAGAGTGGGAGGAAAACTCCTTGAGAACAGCCCAGCCAGACATGAGTCAGTGATGCGTGCTCACAGCCTGGAAGCCCAGCAGTATCCTGGGCTGCATCAGCAGAGGGGTGATCAGCAGTGAGGGGGAAGGCATTGTTCTCCTCTGCTCTCATGGGGCTCCAACTTGTGTACTGCATCCAGGTTTGGGGTTCTTAGCACAAGAAAGATGTTGGGAGTGTGCCCAGAGAAGGGCGAAGAGGGTGACCAGAGGATTGGAGCACATCTACAATGACGAAAGGTTGAAGAAGTTGGGTTTGTTCAGCCTGGAGAAGAGAAAGCTCTGGGGACATCTCGTTGCAGCTTTCCAGTATTTAAGGGAGCTTGCAAGCAGGAGATGGACTGACCGTTACACAGTCCGACAGTGACAGGACAAAGGGGAACGTCTTTAAACTCCTTAAAAGAGGGGAGATATAGGTTAGATGGTAGGCAGAAATTCTTTATTCAGAGGTGGTGAGGCATTGGCACAGCTGCCCACAGAAGCTGTAGATGCCCCGTTGCTGGAGGCACTCAAGGCCTGGTTGGCTGGGGCCCCGGGCAGCCTGAGCTGCTGAGTGGCAGCCCTGCCTATGACAGAGTTGGAACTGGATGGTCTGTGAAGTCCATTCCAACCCAAACCATTCCATGATAATAATTTAATTAAGGTTAATGCATACGAGGAATCAGGCTTTGGGATATTTCAATCTTAGTTTGAATTGATGTAGTATATTAAGGTAGCGCTGAATGTAAATTTGAGAACTTGATGTATTGGAAGCTTTTCTCCTGTGTGTAACACATCCAGTGTTAGGGGACTAGGATTTTAATCTGACTTTAGGATGAGATTTTGTTGCTTTGGTCAAATAAAGCCACTTCCTTTGCTTATGTGCAGAATCATAGAATCATAGAATGGCCTGGGTTGAAAAGGCCCCCTCTGCTATGTGCAGGGTCACCAAGCACTAGACCAGGCTGCCCAGAGCCACATCCAGCCTGGCCTTGAATGCATCCAGGCATGAAACAAAAGCTATGCACTAGACAACAGTAGTTTTAAAAACAATACTAAAATTTTAAAACAACCAGAAGCACAGTGGATTTTATCTAAAAAGAGAGACAATTCCCTTATCCTATGTTCTAATATGTTTCTGTAGTAATGTTTCATGGGTTTTCTTGGTTAGGTTTTTTTTCTAAAGTAGTCACTAATTCACTCCCAATTAATTTTAAAATTCTTCTCAATTTTTTTTTTGTGTCCAGGGTTAGAGAAAATTGAAGCCTTGCAACAACATGAGAATGAAGACATTTATAAACTAGCGTTTGAAATCATAGATCAGTATTTCTCTGGTGATGATGTAAGTATGCTAAAGATGGAAAAGTGTATGCGCTGTGCTGTTAGTGCTCTGTTAGTAAGTACGTTGTCCTTGGTGATCTGTTCCATCTGTTGTGAACATAGCCTGTCTGGGAGGTCAAGCTTCCTGCTCCCTTTTCAGTGCTCCTTCCCTGAATTGCAGGTCTTTGAAGAATTTCTCAATTCCAGGAATTTTCTTCAGCAGTATTAAGATGACTGATCTCATTTTGTGTAAATACATTGACACAGACCCAGCATTCATTGCATTGACACGTACATGAACATATAATTACTTATGATTAGAATCTCAACAGTTCTCTGGCTCTCCTTTTTTTTTTTTAATTTTTTTTTTTTTACTTCCTCATACACCGGTCTTAGGAGCTGGGGAGTGGATCCTTGTTTCAGATAGATTACTGTATTTCAGCTCTGTAATTGCTCAGTGTGGAATTCACATTGAAGAGAATGAAAACAGAAAACTTTCTGCAGCTGATTGATGTGGACCACCTGATATTCTCTTGCATCCCAATATTTTGACCCAGTTCCCTGTGCTTGTGATGATTCTGTGGACAGTGTCTGCTATCCTCCCTAATGGTTCTGAGATATCTGTAGTTAACTGAAGAGCATGATCTTAGTTGGTATAGGTGGAAAAATAGCTTTGTTGAGGTTAGTGCTGCTTTTTGTGCATTTACATTTTACATAAACCAGAGTAATTTTAATATGTGCCTAATTGGCTGAATTACATTACATGTGTTTAATATGTAAAAAATATGTGCCTAATTGGCTGAATTTACTGCCTTTTTTGGGGATCAAGACTGTACTTCAGATTATTGCCTATACTGGTAGCACGTTTTCTGGAGTTTCTGAAACTTATTAGAGATTGTAGAAATTCTGTAATTGGAAGATAGGAGTTAAAAAACGTAATGACAGGTGAATTTTCAGACAGTAACTTTAAGTTGCAAAATGAGCCCTTGTCATTTTAGTACCACTGCAAACCAATGCAAATCCTGCCACTTCAGGAGCTCTGCATTCTCATAAGATAGCTTCCTATTGAATTAAAGGTGTGCAGACTTAGGCAGCATTGCTTTCAGAAGGCAGAAGTGTTAATTTGTCCACTCACAAACATCTGCAAGCAATTCTGAGACCAGATTCAGTCTTTGTAGTGGTGTGCCCTAGTCCTCCTCCTGAGAATTGCTGCTGTCCCCCAATGCCTTAGTCCCTCTTTCCAGTTCAGGTGTTAAGTTGCCCAAAGTAAAGAGTAATGCCTTAAGATGAGTCAATTCTGCTATTTGGACCTCCCCACCCAGAAGGGCTCATTTGTGCTTGTGGACAACACACAGTGTGAGGCATGTGGCTGCTACAACCAAATTAATGCTATCGCAGTAATACTTAAAATAGATGAACAGGTGAACATTTGTGAATCTCTTTTACGAGTACCAAATTGTGCTGGGAACAGACGTTGAACAGATTGCTGTTGTTTTGTTTGATAGATCGATGAGGATCCCAGTCTCATTCCTGAAGCCACTCAAGGAGGTACTTACAATTTCGACCCAACGGCCAACCTTCAAACAAAAGAATTTAATTTTTAAGTTCAAAAAAGTGCAGCGTCTCTGTCCCACACCAGTATGAAGCACCACCAGATGGCTACCAAGTGAAGAAACAAAAGGCTCCAAGACACACATGCCTCTTCGTTTTGATGCTTCTAAAGCAAGCCATGTATCGGTCACTTTGCAGTTGCCAAACGTCACTATCACATGGACTGTAAATGCATATGCATGATCTCTTAAACTGTTTCAGAATTCTTTTTAACGGTCCCAACTACCTTTTTTTGCCTTTTTCCTGGTGCCACATGCTGACAACCGCAATCTGCAGTTCTGTTAAGAAAATTCCATAGTGGTGGCACATTGGCTTTCCACGGAAAAGTAGCTTCTTTGGAAAATGGTGCGCTGCGGATCAAGACACTTTGGTATGATGCGTACATTTTGGAAGACTACAGGGGCCCAGTTTGCTCTGAGCCTTCGTCATTGTCCTCCACAAACATATTTTCATATACTTTATGTGGAAGAATAGATTAAAAAACGCAAGCCAAATGATTTCATTGGTGAAACTGAAATAAAAGTAACTTAAGCAAAAACAAACAACAACACAACACTTGGCAATTGATTAAACACTTAAAGCAAACAAAAAAACTACTTCATCTATCAGTAATTGATGTGTGTTCATTAACTGCCTCAGAAACCAGGGTTGGAGAATGAACTGTAGATTTGGACTGGTAAAGCTTTTGCCATTATACCTAATTTTTGAGAACAGCGAGCCCTATTTGACCACTCACTTCAGCCTGTGTGTTCCTGCTGTTTTGAAGTAATCAAATGCTGTGCATGGTATTTTACCTGAGCTACAACCTGTTACGGACTTGAACTTCTGGTTAAGCTGAAAGCAAGAATCCCAGACTGTAGAGAAAAAAAAAAAAAAAAAAAAATTCTGTCCAAAAAAACGTATCGGTTAAAAAGAATCTTGCTTTCAACTTTCAGCAGTCAGTATATTTTGTTTTAAATTGATAATTGGATATGGTTGATTCATATTGGGTTTAAACTGTGGAGCTTTCATGTTTACTGTAATTTAGTCTTAATCTATTTTTTACTTAGTAACCAGTGCTTTTGATGATGTGGTTGGCAACAAACCAGCAACTACTTAGAAGCGTCATAAAAGCTTCATTCTTGGAGTATTGGAAGAGTTACTCAGAAACCAGTCTCAAATCTTAGTCGCGCGATGAAACAAGATGCAAACTGGTTGACGTGTGAGGCTGTATGGAAGCTGCCGCCATTCAGCAACAACCTGATGTGCAGCAGACATTACATAGCTCTGCGTAAGGTATGTGAGGCCACTGCTTTAGGAAAATGGCCCGGCCCAGTGGTTTTCAAAGGGATCTCGGTGTCGCTGGGGCGAAGATGGATAATTCCGTAAGCTATCACACAAACTGGTTTTGTTGCTGTTGTTTACTGGGTGTAATTTCCCAATGCGTTGATGTGAAGGGATAGAAAAATCTAAACTAATTTAGTTATTGGATGTGGGTTGTATTTACTGTGATGAAGATAAGGACAGATGCCATCAGAGCTTTGTGGATCAGCTGTTTTTCCACTGATGAACAACGCATAGCAGGTGTGCATTCATTAAATATATATCTGCCAAGGTGGAGCCACTTTAAAGAGCGAGTTGTCTTGTATCCCAGCTGGATACAAGCGTATGTTTAAACTGCAAGATTTTTACTTGCTAGATAATCTGTTTTAATATAGCGGTTTGGCCTCTGATTATTTATAGGTTTTATAAATTTTAGAATCAATTTCTCTTTAAGGTGGCTCAGATTTTTCAACTCTCGTGCACATAAAATTGAGTTGAAGTTCATTGTGCCTTTTTTCTTTTCCCAGAAGTTGAGTTGAAGCTTCATATGGTAACTGCATCCTATTCACACACTATAGTCTAAAACCTTGAAAATGTGTGGTGTTCGCTAAGAAACTAAACAATAAAAAGTCAAAGTTAGGTAAGGTCACAAAGGTTTTGTGGAATTCGAGTTCCGGCAGGTGTCATTGTGAACAAATATTTCCCCTTCTAACTCCATTTCGTTTCCTTCTCTGCCGTATAGACTGACGGTTACCCTGCTCAGCCTGTGCTCACTATCATCCTACCGATTACCTACAAATTGATATTAAAGTAATGGTTTTCCACGACTGTGAAGATCTGATCTTTTTCTTGCACTCAGTGCATTATGTTAAAAGTGAACATCGGCGAACTGAGTTCAGGCAAGACAAGGCGTGTGCTCAGTTCTTTCTGTTGTGACCTTATCAGCTTTTGATTGGGATTGCACCATCGCATAGTTAATAAAGGAAACAAAGTATATTGCTGCACTTTTACGTTTTCAGAACAGTGTTTAAAATTGCATTGTTTTTATTATTTTTTTAAACTATCAGTTAAAATAGACTAAAACGTTCTTTCAAAGAGGCATCTAAATGTGTTCCTAATTTTGTATATGGGCTTAGGTTTTGTAACCAATAAAAAGCTGCTATCAAATACTATTAAAAAAAAAAAAAAAATTCAAGAAGTTATTTTGAAAGTTACGGAACTGCTTAGTCTTTGCAGATCAACCTGTAGGGGTTTTTGTCCTTGACTAAGTATTAGTTAGCAGAAGTCCACCTCAACGTCTGCCGTATGTTACAAGAATGAATAAAGTAAGCTAACGCAGTGGTCTCTGGAACTTGGGTACTGTTCTGGTACGGAGTTTTATACGTTTCTGTAAGGTGTTGCCATAAACGTGTACAGGCGGCGATGGTAGGTGGGCTGCAGCTGATGTGTGTAACTGGGAGACGGTGAGTTCTGCTGCCTGCATGGTGTTCTGTAGCACTGAGGAGCTCACCGTCCTGCTCCACCTCCAGAGATGTCTCCAGGTTCCCAGTGCCACTTGGGATCTGTTGTTCTGCAGTGATTTGCCACGCGGGATGGCAGGCGCCTCTCCTGCAGTGTGCCTTGCGAAGCCCTGGGCAGGGATCTGTGGCCAAGCTGGGTGGCAGCAGCCCTCACCTCAAGGTATGAGTTCCCCTCTTGGGGTTCCCAAGTGGATTGGAAATGGGCTTTGCATCCTCCTGTGGTATCGTGGCCATCTGTTAGCTTCCACTGGGCCCTACCTGACTGACTGTTGGAGAAATGAATGTGTTACTCTAGGAAACGTCTTAGAAGGAACAAAAACCAGAAGATACGCTGATCCTCCTCATACTTCTTAAAACACAAGCGTATCATAGAATCACAGAACGGCCTGGGTTGAAAAGGACCACAATGATCATCCAGTTTCAACCCCCTGCTATGTGCAAGGTCACCAACCACCAGACCAGGCTGCCCAGAGCCACATCCAGCCTGGACTCGAATGCTGCACTTCCATTTTGTTTGCTTAATCTGCACAACAGAGAAATAAGCATGAAGATCCACTGCAGATGTATTTAAAAGAACGAAACAGAACAAAACACCACCTTAAAATCTCTAAGTATGGCCTATTTTATTACTCTGCTCTGACCTATAATGCCCTTTGGGTTTTGAGTGTTTCAAATGGGTCTTTTCTACCAAAGCAACCTGGTTGCCTTGTGTTCTTTCTGCTTTGTTGCATAAAAAATTGCTCCCTTTTGTGGCAAAATCACACGTGCATTCAAGCAGATGTAGGACAACAAATTATGGCAAGCCATTAGGAAGCACCTCTCGAGAAGGGGAAAAGAAGCAGTGGAGAGCTTGGGCTGCAAGGGGCAGTGCTTTGTCACCATGGCCACCACCATCCTGCTGTCCCTGTGATCCAGGGACACAGGTGTGGAAAGTGAGCTGGCTGTTTTGTTTCCTGTGGCAAACTGTGGTTTGTTTTGTGGGTTTTTGTCGTGTGCTGAGATGAAGCGTAATGGAGCTCGTGTCTGCACCTTAACTATTTGTGTACTGATCACCCTTTGTGATCTGTATTTCTGTTTGTTTAATCCTACCTCATGGAGCCAGGTGGGAACTTATGTGAATCCAAAGGAGAAGAGAGGGTGAGATGGAGATGTACTGCGAGCAATCAAGCTGCTTTCAATGTTTGTGCAGGAAGATGCATTTCTTGCCCCCTGATCACATCCATCGCTGTGCCCTGTTCCTCAGCCTTTCAGACAGCTCTGCAGGATTCACTGTGATCAGCACAGCTCCTGGAGGAAATCTTCCAGCTTTCCAGAACTGACTGCTGGAAAACATCACTCCTATCAGCTGGGTGAAGAGACTGGAACAAACTCCCATAGGAATCATAGCTTCTCCTGAACCTCACTGCCTTTTTAAACATGGAGCAGAGAGGCCAGGTTGGATGTGGTGCTGGGCAAGCTGCTCTAGCGAAAGGTGTGCCTGCCCATGGCAGGGCTTTGGAACTGGGTGTATTTTAAGATCCCTTCCAATCCGGCCCAAAGGCAGCTGCAGAGCTGAAAGGAATGGGTTTGGTCTCTCTTTCCACTAGGAACAGTGTCAGCAAAGGAATCTACGTGGGATGTAAGAACATCTCCCATGGGTAGGAGGAGACACACCAGAGAAATATAGAGATTTCAGTTTCCGTGCTGGCTAAGGACAAGGTCATGAAGTCTGCTGGCTGCACTGGGTGGAGCTTCCATCAGATCTGTGCACATCCCTGCCTTCTTGGCTTCTCTCATTGCTCAGTGGGTACCAGAGACTGCATTTTCCTGGGGTGATGAGAGATGCAACCAGCGTCAGCTGCTGCAGGAACATCCCTCCCTTCTGCCTGCAGTTGGGTCCAGCAGCCACAGCACCCACATTGCCCACCTGCTTCCGTTGTCATCCTTTAATCCCTCCACACGCATTCCTGCAGTGTGAAAACCTCAGCATCTTCCAAGATTCTGTTTTTGCTTTTTTGCTGCCATGTGGATTGCTTGCCTTGCCAGCTCCAGGGCACCTGCTCTGGGTGTCCCAGCTGGAGCAGAGGGCTCTACCAGTCTCGGCCTCAGCAGGCAGCTCCTGGAGAGCAGTGACTGCTGTGGTACATCAGCAAAGCTGGTCCTGGTCTGCTCTGGGACGGTGTCTGTCTGCCTGAGGAGATCTCCAGCTCAGTCCTTCCAAAGACTGGTTCCTCTGTTGCTACATCTGGCCTGGGGCTGCATAGGTTTGTCCTCTCACTGGAGAAGCCGATGGCTTTGTGACCCCATCACGATGATGGCTTGGTTACAAAAAGTGAATTTAAGAATAATTCATCAACTCTGTGAACTTCAGGTCTTGTAATGCTTTGCAGACAAAAAGTTGATTGTGATTTAAATGCCATAATCAAGTGTCAGAAAGGTGAGGAAAGCCAATTAATTAACCCTTGTAAATGCCAAGGTGTATTTAATTGTAATTTATCATTTGTTGTGGCCTTAACTGCACGGCTGGTGTTTAATACCATGTGGCAATGGTGTTTTAAGCAGTGGTGGCAGATGAAGTTTAGCTCCTGTTTCTGTGAGCTACATGCAGTGAAGCTTTATAGGTGGTATTATTTAGGAGGAGGAAATGATTGTACACCTTTTATTGAAGTCATAATGATGACATTTCTCTGCATTTTCTAACAGTTGCTTTTGCAAACTCCTATGATGTAAAGCCTAGATGGAGCTCTGAGCACCTGATGGAGCTATCGGTGTCCCTGTTCATTGCAGGGAAATTGGACCAGATGGTCTTTAAAGATTCCTTCCAGCTCAAACGATTCTGTGATTCTGTAATGTTGAAAAAAAAAGTTATTCTTAGCATTTCTCATTCTCGTTGGCCTTTCTGCCCCAAGGTGTTCCTGTGTCTCTGCCTTACAGCTCCTCTTTGAACCGTCCCTGGGCAGTGGTTCCAGCGCTCCCCTTGACCCCACAAAGGCCCCCTGGTCCTATTTGATCTTGGGATGCTCACCAAAGCCAAGGGGACGCAGGGCTGGGACCCATCAGAGTAGGCCCTGCCTCTTACTAGTTGTTGTCAGCCCTATAAAAGGTTCCTGGGTCATCAGCTGTATCCTTTCCAACACTGTACATCCTCCTGTATGCATACAGAGATTCTTCTTTTTGGTGTCCCCAAAAGAGGTGGCTGTCCTTTGACATACTTAGAATGGCTGCACAGTGCCTTCAGCAACCTGCTGTAACCTCAGAGCTGGCCCTGCCTTAAGCTGTGCTTTGAAAGATGTCCTCCCAAACTCAACTGTCCCGTGACTTGGCTTCTTCTGCACATAGGTATAACCTATGGCCTGCAGATTCAAGTCAGAGAAAAGCAGATCATATTACCAGCTGAACACTGATGATAAGGCCAGGGAAACAGGGCTGATACAGCTGTGAGGAGCTGCTGGGGTGGCAGCTGTAGGAAGTCAGCATCCCGGAAAGCTGTTGGGAAAGGTTCCCCCGCAGAATCTCCACAGTAAAGAAGTGATGGCCCCGACGGCTTCCTCCAACCCTCCACGCTGCTCTCTTTGCACCAGTGAGTTTTGACATGCAGTATTTAAGTGCTGTTGTGCAAGGGTTTTATTAGGACAGAGGAGGCTGGATAGATCTACCTGTTCTAACGCGCTCTGCAGCACAGGAGGAATGAACAAAGAAGAGAACCCTGTGGTGTTGTTTCAAATGTTACGAGCCAGCATCGTTCTGGCAGTCTCTGTCTCTACACACCAGGAGCCAGCTGTAAAAGCAGCAGCAGCACAGCGTTTCAATCTGCACTGAGTTTAATACGCTGCTGATCCCACAGTGTCCAATGCCCTATCTTGTACCATGAGAAATGTGAGGCCGCAGCATCAGCAAACTGGGTACGGAATATTTTGGGGCACAGCAGTGTAACAGAGTGATTTGCACTGCACCCATGGGTCTGCTGCTCGAGGACACGATGTGTCCTTTCCACGTGCTGCACAGACAGCCTAAGTTTGCTCATCTTGTATGAGTGCAGGTGCTTGAGCACTATTTTATCAGATATAAATAATTCTTCTGTCATGGTGCAGCTAAAAATTATGACATTTTTCACTTGGATTTTTTTATGGAGAACTTCTTGTATGTGGTCTTGTCAGATTCTGTTTGTTTGTGACCATTTGAACTCTGCATTCCAGCTGCTGCCTCCTATGAAATGAGACCAACGGCTGGGTTGTTAATTCTTAGCACCATAAAATGCACTGTTAGAAACAGAATAGGACTTCTTTATGCATTTTTCTTTGGTGACTGTTCTAGGTTGAAGTTCTTCTGTGAAAGCACTTGATTTCTGCTAGCAAAAACGTTCTACCTTCTCTCTCTCCTTCCCCCCCAACACTTCCATTCATTTTGTAATAGAATTATAGAATCATAGAATCACAGAACATTCCCAAGGATCACAGAGTCCAACCTTGGCTCCACAAACCACCACCCAAAATTCAAACCCTACATCTGAGAGTGTTGTCCAGATGAACTCCTTGAACTCCAGCACTGCCCTGAGCAGGCTGTTCCATGCCCACCGCTCTCTGGTGCAGATCCTGTCTCTAGCCCCCAGTTGCCCCTCTCCTACCATCTCTGTAGCCCTCCTTCAGATGCTTTCTAATAGTTTTATGTCCTTTTTGTACAGTGGTGCCCAAAACTGCATCCAGTGCTCGAGGTGAGGCTGCTTCACTGCAGTGTAGGGCAGACAATCCCTTCCCTCAGCCATCTGGCAATGCTGTGTTTGATGCACCCCAGGATACGGTTGGCCTTTCTGTCTGCCTGGGCACACGACTGACTCAACCCTGACTAAGAGAATTTTGGGTGCAGGGAGCCCTCAGGCATAAATCTTATGGCTCCTTGCCCCCGTGGCCTCAGTGAGAGCAGATGGAGCCCTCACTGCAGCAAGGGCTCCTTGCCCCAACCTGAGCTGCACATGATGGGCATTTTGGGTGCCCAGGACGTGGTGAGCATGGGGAGCCCTTTGGCTCTCAGTCTGCCCACACGATGGTTTCACCTGATTTTAAGATATCCCAGAGATGGGGCTTCATCTTGACCCCCAGTGTCTTGCCATGCAGGCATTTCCAAACACTCAGAAGTCCAAATTTGATTTCTTTATATTTAAATATAATCCAAGGGAAAACAGGTGCCATTTTCCTGAAAACAGCATTCACTAAAAATAACAGGAGGAAAGAATGAACCAAGACAAGAATCACAGAATGTCTTTGGTTGGAAAGGTCCTTTAAGTCCTCTAGTTCCAGCCCCTAGGGAACAAGGAATTAATACACACGCACTGTCCATCAGCACTAATCCTGATTGACTTCCATGGCTTGAAGATCATACCCATAGGTGACATCTTACAGCCGAACAGCTGCTGCAAGTCCTGCTCCAGCAGGTTAGTAGTGTGAGCTGGGAGGAAAACCAAACCCTTCTGTCCCTTGTAGACACATCTGGCAGAGCAGAATCCTGTTCTGAATCCGGTTCAGCTGAGGGGCTGCTCTAGGGCCAGGGATCCCTGCCTCACGCCCCGGAGCAACTCCCCCAGCACCCCCAGGATGTCTTGCAAGCCCTGCCCAGTGTGGGCACTGCATCCCCGCAGCATCCATGGGTGCCCTGCCAGCCGTCCCCTGCACAGTTGCTGTCCCAGCTCAGCGGGAGCCATGGCCCCTGGCAGCTCCTGCTTGTTGGCCAGGAGGAGGACAGGGACCTCAGCAAGACCAGGGTGGCCCAGGGTCTCCTCCAGCACCGCCAACGCTTCAGGCAGCCGAGCCGTGTCTGCGCTGTCTAGCACAAAGACCAGGATGTTGGTGTCCTCCAGGTAGTGGTGCCAGCTGGCCCGGAGGTTGGGCTGTCCCCCAACGTCCCAGAGGTTGAAGGACAAGCCGCAGGGCGTCCGCATGGCCTCCACGTTGAAGCCCACGGTTGGGCACGTCTCCATGGCCTGGCCGCCCTTCAGCTGGTACAGGATGGTGGATTTCCCAGCGAGGTCGAGGCCCAGCATGACCACACGCGCGTCTCTTTTGCGCCAGCCTTTGGAGAACAGCTTCCCCATCGAGACACTGTTGCAGCCAGTCAAAAAATATAGCTAAAATAAAACGTATTTCTTGGATAATATCAGTGAATAGCAGAGCACTCCGTCCTACCTCCCTTAGGATTGCTGAAGGAGGAAACAGGCAGCCGGCCCTGGCTTCTCCGCGCAGCTAGACCAAGGCAGAGCTGTTATTTCAGAGGCATGGAGCGGAGCCAAGGAGCACAGCCCAGAATTACGGCTTCTGCACTCCCGCCCCGCCGCCTCCTGCCTCCATCCCGCCCACAGCCCTCTGAGAGCTCCGCCAGCATCCCGCAGGAAGAGCCGGGCACAGCACGCTTCCTCCCAGCGGGGCAGGAATACACCAGCTTTTGTTCATTGGCTTCTCGAGGGGAAATCCACCCCCAGCCGGACAGGAGGAAACCCGGGCTGCTCTGGGAATGTGCTGAATCACAGCTCAGGGGTGTGGATTTCAACACGAGCCACAAGACAACCGACAGTTTGCAGTCTTACGACCGCACAACACAAATCTCAGTTCGGCGTTGGCTTTCACGACCTGCTGCACGGTGCTGATGGATTTAAAGAGATGCATGCAGACAGAAATTTTAGTGTTTGGCGGAAATACGACCAGCACGAAAATCCATAAAACTTATTGCATCAAGATGCTCACTGCATTTTGACTTCCGTAAGGCAGGCAGTCCTCTGACACCGGGAGTGGGGAAAGAAATCTCTGTTCAAAAAGTTTACCGAGATGGCACCACTCCACCTTACACACCAGAGGCAGAAACGGGCTGCTGAAACGGCAGAGCTTCTTGTGCAAGAGCAGCAGGAGGCAGCCAGCAGAGCCTGGCAAAGTGGATGGTACCCCCATCCGGTGGGTTTCTTGCCCTACAGCTGCTTGAAGGCACGCTGTGCTGAAGCAGCCATAGATCTGCAGAGCAGAGCAACGCTCTCCAGGTTTCCCAGAAGGAAATGTGATTTATGTGTTTTTCCCCATGCATCAGCAGGAGATGTAATTTCCTGCGTGCTGCTGTGCCTGACAGCTCCATGTCACATGGCACCACTGCTGGGACAAGCCCAGCACGGCAGCACAGGGAGGTGGCTGTCTGGACCTACAGACAACTTTGGCAGGTGTTCCTATGAGAAAAGGCTGAAGCACACCCCATACAGCTGGGACTGGGAGGTACTGGGACCACCAGAATACAGAAACAGAAAAAGAGAACTACGATAAGGAGCGCAGTGATCCTAACCCTGCAGCCCAAGGGCTGCCCAGTGGCCCGAGTCCTTTTCCTTAAAGGAGTTAAATCGGTGCCTGGCTCCTAAACCTATTTCTCCTCCAATCTGAGGAAGCCTTCCTCCCATGTTGCCTTGGGCTGTGAGATCAGCACAGTGGGTATTTTGTGATGTGCCAATGCGTGCCACGAATTGCCCCTTGAATCTGTGTTTCTCTGCCTTTGCTGCTGCTCTGCTCTGAGGCTGGACGAGTGGTACGGATGATCTGTTTCATTCTCATATCCCTGGTAATGAACACAAGTCTACTCATTTTCTTTCTCCCTGCCACTTGTTCTAATCGTGGAGGTGCAGTAGATGCCTGCAGAGTCTGATCCACCCACAGCTGTGCTATAAAGGCATCATATTCCAATAAATAATACATGGGTGCAATTGCAATTCTGTGTAAGAGAGAAAAGAAAGTAAAAGCAGATGAGACAAGCTCTGAGTGAATCTATTGCTGGAGCAGGAAGGCTGTACACTAAATAATTCAGAAACTGTGTTCAGAGGTGAGGGCAACCCTTACTCCAGCTATATCTTTTGTGGGCAGAACAAATGCTCTCGCCTTGTTTTTTATGTCTCTGAAGCAAGGATGGCGGTAGTTAATTCTGCTTATAATTAATAGATTCATAGAATAATTAAGGTTGGAAAAGACACTGGGATCATCTGGTCCAACTGTCAGCCCACCCCCACCATGCCCACCATCCATGTCCCTCAGTGCCACATCCACACAGTTCTTGAACACCTTCAGGGATTGTGACTCCACAAATTAAAATATAGCTCTGTGTTGAAAAGCCTGAATCTCGATTCTTCAATTATTTCTAGTGTGTCTAGGTGAAAAGGGGGGAAAAAAATGAGCAAAAAATGTTATCTGAGCTAAAAAAAGGCTTTTGCTCAATCCTTTCTTGTACCTTTTACTATTTGCTCCTCCATCTGTTGAGCATCAAAGTTTTGAAGCTAAGATAGCTTCTTTTTATACACTGTTCCTTCAGTTTCTGTTAAAAGGAAGCCCTACAGAGGGAATCCACGCTGCCAACCTATTTGTACTACGTATAGGTAGCTTCTTATCTGAAACTGTTAATTCTATGGGAAGTAAAAATCACAGCTTGCAGGTAACTTGGCGAGGCTCTTCTCTGTAGATCTATCAGGATGAAACTCTGCTTTGAAATACCCAAATCCGGGTTTCTTTTGTACCTTTCTATATGATACGATGGATGAAAACGAAGAAAACCTGTGACAATTGATTTTAACTGCATTTTCTCGTGCTCACCACACAGTGTCACTGTTGCCACACTTTTCTCAGAGAAGATGCCTCTCCAGAGGCATCAAACAGCTGCGGCCAAACCACTGGTGCTGGAGCTCCCTGCTTCGGTGAGGGGAGGGCTTCCTTTGGCATCCTTCTGTGACCGGATCTTTGAAACAGGTTTTCCTGAACAGCTCTCTCTCTATTTTGTGAACCTATTTATAGAACGATTTGGGTTCAAAGAGACCTCAAAGAACGTCTAGTTCCAACCCCACTTCACATTTGCAGGAAGCTGACGGCGAGGACTGCAGAGCAACATAAAATCAGGTGGCAGTTATAGGTGATATTTAGCTTCAGATCATTTCATCTGGCATCATATGCTAGGACTCTGCAGCTAACTAACTGATGGAAAAGGTTATGCTGAACAAAGAGGAGAGAAATACAGAAGAATTTTCTTTTTGTATCCTTTAACATTGAGATTTGCCATCACGACTCTGTGCTGTAGTTGCTTACAGAGCTGCAGATACAGACAGATCTTTTTTATCCAAGGCAGACAAAAGGCAGTGCATTCTATCTATTCTTTTAATGTGCTCCTAGGAATGAATCTGATGATTCAGGTTACAGTAGGGCTCGTGGAGCAACTCAATGCTGTGCTATTGTTCCTTTTGAATTTCAGATGCTCTGAGTTTAATCACTGGAGAAAAGCATTTCATCTGCTCTGGTTATCAGAAGAGATGCAAGTCGAGACGATCAGTGCGAGAGAGATAGCAGCATCTCAGCTAACTCACCCTGAGCTAACTCATCCAAGTCAGCAATGAGTTACAGACATTGGCAGCACGCCGTGTTATGCAATAATTGTTTCTATTCTTAAAGCAAACAAAAAAGCCTCTGAATATCATTATTTGGCCCGGTTGATCTGTTTAGCGCTTTTCTAAAGTTTCCAGTCTGTCATAACTTTTCCAAGACGGATATAAGGCTTCATATCCCCTTTCCTTCTGGAAAAAAACACAATGAGAGAAGAGTGGTTTTGTTATTGTTTGCTTTTAAGAGAAGGAAAACAAGGGAACAGAAAAAGAACAGAAATAAGCAGCATCCACTAGATTATTAAGTGAATTCTGCTTCTTATAAAGCACTTGTATCTGTTTCAGCCCATTGTAAAGCTCAGGCACCAGTATAAAGCAACTGCAATTACCCTGAGGTGTTTAAGGACTTGCTGCACATGTTAATAACTAGCAATAACACCAAGAAACCTGAACCCACGTGAATAAAAAAACTCCACTGGATGCTGTGTACCAGTACTTGCTTCAAAAAAATGGGTTTCTCTATATGATCAGCAGATCTTTTCCACAGTTCTAAATAGGATCAAAGTTCTGTTTATGTAGCCTCACCTTCTTACCATCTCCTAGCAGTGTCAGGAAAGGCAGCTGTCCTCAACAGATTATTTGTCTGTGGGGACAAAAAGATGAGCAGAAAACAGACACATGTAGGCACTGCTATTTCTGCAGCAAAAAGAAAATCATCAGTGTTTGGGTATACTGTAGCAATCCCCTTTCTGGCTCTTTTAGAGCTTCCCACTGAGGCTCTGACTACACTTTTCCACATATCTTATTTATGCTTTGACTTTGCAGCTCGATGCTGCACAAGCTACCCAGCAGTGTCTTCCCAAGGCCACAGCAGCACAGCATGCAGGAACTTGGCAGGGAACATCTTTCTACCCCTGGCCTCCTGCTGTGCCTTCTCTGCCTCGTACTCCAGGGCAGAATTTCTTCAGCATCGCTGATTCCCTCCCACAGCAACCCTTCTGGATTTGACTCCTTCGGTGCTGAAATTATGATTACTCTTTAACGTACTCTTTCTTGTAAGCTGGCCATACCCAAACACAGGCTGATGCCTCTTGCGGGCCCTGCCATGCTGCTCCACAGCTCCCATCAGACAGCTCCATCTGAGGGTGGTGACGCACTGGAACAGGTTGCCCAAGGAGGCTGTGGATGCCCCATCCCTGCAGGCATTCAAGGCCAGGCTGGATGTGGCTCTGGGCAGCCTGGTCTGCTGGTTGGCGACCCTGCACATAGCAGGGGGTTGAAACTGGATGATCAGCGTCGTCCTTTTCAACCCAGGCCATTCTGTGATTCTATGATTCTCTCTGCTGTCGCAAGCCCCCGCTGCCCCGTGACCCTGAGCACGGCCAGGAAAATAAGGAAACTTGAAGCAGCAGCAACCATTTCCTGGTAAGAGCCTCGTCAAACAACAGCAGGCTCTCTTGGGAGAGCAGCTCTGCACTCTTCCCTTTCCTGGATCCTCCCCCACAGCTGTGTCCTGTCCTTGAGCTGCAGCTATAAGCACGCAGCTGTAAAGATAGAAAAAGTCAATACTGAGTAAAAGCGGAGCGTGAACGCTGAACTAAAAGCCCCTAAAACCCCCCCCCACCCCGCCCGCTCACTCACTGTCCCTCACAGCGCCGGGAAGAAAAAACAGACGGCGGTGACGTGTTCCACCCCTTGGAAGCAAAACACCAATAGGCGACGAGGAAGATGGTCACGTGATGGCAGGCGCGAACAGTCAAGCGGGAAGGGGGGGGTGGGGGAGAAATAAGGGGGCGTGTCACGTGACGCGTCGCCCTCCGTCCTCTTCTGGTCGCTGTCACGTGTGCCGTGCCGGCGCGCGCGCTGCCGTGGGGCGGCTGCAACGGTCGTAACGGGCGCAGTGTGTGGAGGCGCCTCGGAGGGAGCAGCTCCGGAGGATGCGGCAGCGGCTGGGTGAGGAGCGTGAGGTGTCTGCGGCCCGGCCGGCTCTTCCCGCCTGCCGCTCTTCCGTCCGTGCGCTGTGAGGCTGCGGCTGTCACACAACGCTGCCCGGCGCCTCGCTTTTCTTTTCTTCAGAAAAAGCATGTCTTCGCATTCAGGACCTTCTGCTCATCGTTCCATTTGCTGCCCGTTTCCTTAAGGCGCAGGTCGAGCACGCTGGAAAAGTGAGGCTCTGAAGGTTGTTTTCCTCGCTGGTCTCTATATTAGTAATTACTCTCTTTAGGTCTGGAGTCTCTTGTTTGGTAATCTGTAATGCTTTTTTTAAATGGGGGCAGTTTTGCCTCTTTGGGAAAGCGTCCTGCAGGCTGCTGGTAGGAGGTAAGGCGGGCTGTCTGTGTTGAAACTCAGGGGAATGTGTGGGAGAGCCTTTGGGGCACAGAGGGGCTTAGAAAAGCAGCACTGGGGATGGAGAACTGATCTTTGCTGCCTTACTCCATGGGGCTCTGGGGCATTCTTATTTCTGTATGCATCTTGCTGGAATATAGGTGGGTTTTCCAGGGTGTCTTGTCCAGAGTGATTGGCTTCAGTGAGTTGTGCTAATGACTCAGCTTCTTATTGAAAAGGAAAATGCTCGTTGTGACTGGGGCTGTAGCCTTGTTACGGTGGTTGAGTGGCTCGGTCATCCTAGTAAGGGTTTTTTTTGTGTGATTAAAACAGCCTTGTGTTCAGTGGTGCCCATGTATGTGCTGGTTTTTGCTTGCATCTCTTTCAGCCAGCTGCTGAGCCAGGAGGACTGCTTGCCAGGTTTTAGTCTTTCCCTGCACTGCTCTTAGAAAGGCATCCAAAAATAAGTCACCTGCACACAGAGGTTTGAGCATATTGTCTCAGGCATCCTGTCTTATGTAAGGTCTGAGGAAGGTAATAAGTTATGACATGTGATTTCGGGGATGTGACATTCTCCTTGCCACCAAAAAAGATGTCACAATAGTTTGTGTATCCCGTCAATGTCAGTAGCATGCATTGTTTCCCTCTTCTCAGCACTGGAACTTGAGATAAAAACCAAACCAAATGAGAGAAGATGTTGGGAGGACCACCCTCCTGTCTAGGAAACCTCTGTGTCTAGAGTTTGGCTGTTCTTTGAGGGATACTTAAAAGAGGATCAAGTTTGCCAATTGTTTCTTGTTTTTCTGAAACTGGATATTCTAGCTTTCGTATTCTCACTGCTGGTTGATTTCCCAGTAGGGGAAATGAAGGCCTCAGCCTGCTGTTTTTCTGTGCAGGAATAAGAATAAGCTGCAGTGTTGGATCCTGGGGAAGGAGTGACACAAACACACAACTGTTCTCAGATAATCCTTACAGGGGGATAATCTCTGAAGAGTTAACTGAAGTTTTTTGTTCTGTTGACAAAGGGTGCTATTTTCCCAGCAGGATATTGTATTATTGTTCTGTACAGCATGGGTATGCTCAGCTAAACTGTAAACTCCATAAAATTTTATCTAAAAGGATTTAAAACAATTTTGTAAACATTGTTTTCAGGGGCTTTGTCGTTCTGTTTTGTTTTTTGTTAGACAGAGATTCATGTATGCATGCTGTGTATCGCTTGGAATCAGCCTGCTCATTGTTTCTGTAGAAGGCAGGCTAGTGAATGCATAGGCAGCAGTTCAGCACAGAATATTTGAAGGGCTTCTATCTCTGACAGCACCGGGCTTGTCTTGTTGTGAACAGCTCTAGGAGTTTTTTTCCCTAATGCTGATGGTGCCTTTGAGTTTCGTTTCTTGTCAGCGCAGTGTGAGGCCAGTTTGGTTTCCTTTTCGACAAGTCATCCTTTCTTGCTTATTTTTGGCATTCCTGAAATTTAAGCAGTCATCTTTGTTTCTGTTCCTGTTTGGCTGCTGATATTGTTGGGTAATCTCAAAGATGTCAAAGTAGTTAGAAGAGGGGCTGATATGAGCCCCCTCTCCTGGTTGGTTCTGCAGTGGTGGAATACTGGCATGGCATAAAGCAGCACGGTTGGTGTGGTGGTGTTTATCATGGGGTCATGAGGCAGAAATAAGGAATGGGGCGCAGTGTTTTGCAAAGCAATATCTACCAGAGCACCAAGTTTAATATTATGCCTTCTGTACTTACAAGCATTTCATAGAACCTTGGAATGGCTTGGGTTGGAAGGGACCCAAGGATCATCACGTTCCAATCCGCCTGCCACAAGCAGGGCCACCAACCCCCAGATCTGGTACTAGACCAGGATTTCTCATATTCTTTTCTTAGAAACGTAGGCATTAAATGTAGATATTGATGTATACATGACGGGTATTCCTGGGAACTGCTGCTGTGTTGCATATAGAATCCAAGCAATGGCTTGTTAGCTGATTGATGGAGACTTGAATTCCAGTACATTCGCTACTGCATTGCACTTAAAAACTTCCCATTAAGGTGCAGGTTTTGAGAGGTGTGTATTGTAGTGGGGTCCAGGCCTCTGTGATTATCAGCACGAGTAAACTTAGCTCTTTGCTCGTGTTGTACAGGAAGGTGAGTGAAGGACGCCGTGTCCCTCTGTGCCGCTGCTTGCAGTGACATGTCTGAGGTCTTCTGGATGAGCCTTTCATTGCAAGATGTGCCCAGAAGAAACTCTGCTTGTGCCTTTTGCTCCTCATATTCAGCTAGCTCCAGGGCTGAAATGAATTCTAGGTTGTCATTGGAGAGAACCTGGTGTGCTACACATGTAGCGTAGTCTCTTGGTAGTGTCCAAGGACTCTTACTGGAAAGCTAGGAAAGTGGCTAAGGTTGTAAGGGAATCCATTTTTAGGTGGGGGGGAAGAATGGTGCTTATGCCTAAGTTGGGCATTTCTGTGGGAAATAGCAGATAAATAGTTAAGAAAAAATCTTTTTCATGGCAAGTTTGCATTAAGTAGGGTAAATTAAGTAGGTGAAGTCAAGAATGGACTGAGTTGGAACTTGGTCTTCTCAAAAGAGCAAGACATCACTTTTTTTTTTTTTTTAAGTGACCAATAACATGTAAGCATACTGCATTGCAGGATTCACTGCTGGTCTTAGATAGCACTTCTTCTGAAACTTTGCCTTGCTTGTCAGCACAGTTTTGAGAACCAAGCATGAGAAGCTAGAGTATCTAAAGCAGATAAAGGAGAGAACTAAGTATCAAGGAGTTCCGTGGAACTCTCCAATGAAAACTTTTTGGATCTCGTGGGACTTGTTGGTAACTGTGGGAATGGATCATAGATTGACAGTGGTAGAATCCCCCCAGGGTGTAAGCAATGGTATAATTTTTATGGGCAAGATTGAAGGCCTAAATGAGGTTTTGTTGGCTGGCAGCTTTGTTCTTAAGCTGGTGTGGTTATCCTGGGGAAACTGGGAAGAAGCAGCACGGTGTAAGGACATACATACACGTGTGTATTCACTGACGGGTGAATACAACATCTGTTATCCAAGCAACTGTTTCCAGCATGTTTCCAGCTAAGAAATGATGACAGTTTCACTTAATCAGCTTTTCCTCCCACGTATCTCACTATTTAATGTACAAACCAGCAAGTTTGTCTTGTGGAATGGTGGCTGTTTAGTAGTACCACATACAGTTTGCTTATATACCTAGTTGAGAAAAGACCACTCTTCTAGTGTCCTACCCCAGTCATTTGCTGTTTGTTCACCTTACTACATAGGAATATAATGTAATACTTCCTATAGGATAGAATGTTACTCTTGGACACACCAATTAGCACATCTTTTTTCTCATTTAAAGGACATGATTTTACTACCTGTTAATAAAAGCATAAAATACACCTTTAGATAAGATTTTCTTAATTCTGACATTGTCATCTTGCTTGCAGTAAGTTCATGAGACACAGTAACATCATGGTGGATGTGGGAAAGTGGCCAATATTTACCTTGCTGTCACCTCAAGAAATAGCATCTATTCGGAAAGCGTGTGTGTTTGGTACATCAGCCAATGAAGCCATATACACTACACACAATGATGAGGTAAGGCCTTACTACAATGGAGCAGGTTTTGCAAGCCTGGGTAGACTATGATTTCTTTTCTTCTTTCACATCTTATAGAACTAGTAGGACTGAGTCCTCAGAAGTAGAGCTGTAGCTGAGAGAATATGCTTTTACATGACAATACTGTCTTCCACTTTTGTGATTGTGTACTTTTTGTAGTGCAGTTCCTACAAATGAGAAGCCTGGCTTTCTGGCCTACACAGATCTGAAGCATTTTAGACTCATTAGTTAACTTCCCGAGTGCCCAGTGCTGACATTTGAATTTAACTGTGAGTGAAGTCTTTGACCCTCAAAAGTCCACAGCAAAGCTCTGCCATGGCTTCATGAAGACCTGCATATCACCAAATCTGTGCACACCTGAGTGTAAGTCACTTGAAATCAGTCTTCCTCTGTTTTTCAGGTGTTTGTTTTTGGACTGAATTGCAGCAATTGTTTGGGAACTGGAGATAGTCAGAGCACAATAGTACCAAAGAAATTAGAAGCCTTGTGTGGGAAGAAGATTTCCAGTCTCAGTTATGGAAGTGGACCACATGTTCTACTTTGCACCGAAGGTAGGAAACGAGTGTTAAATATAGAAGGATAAGTTACAGATTTAAGTTCTGCTTATATTTAACAAGAGTGGATTAGAGGACAGTTGTGTGAATCTGTTAATTGGATACTAATGCATTATTATGTGTATGCTAGGGGGTCTTCATTGATCTTAAGTGGAACCAAATATATTCAGTAATACGTTTCCCTTGCACCTCCAGTGCGTGGTAACTGCAGAGTTTTATGGTATCAGTTGTGGCTTACTTGGTTTTACCTGTGTGCTTTCTTTCACCTATTTCCACTGTAATCTGGAGGTCATACCACGTTATGTGTAGTGGTTGTGCACAACATACATAATCTGTCAGCATCCAAAGGAACGTTGTACTAGTTTCAGTACTTAGTTTCTTTTTACTGTCATGTTGGCACTTTTCCAATCCTTAAAATTCTATCTTAATTTCCTCAGAATCTGTGGTAGGTTTATCATATTCTTCAATGTCTTTTGCAGATGGAGAAGTGTATGCTTGGGGACATAATGGCTACAGCCAGCTTGGGAATGGTGCGACCAATCAGGGCGTTACTCCTGTTCAAGTCTGCACAAATCTGTTACTAAAGAAAGTGATTGAAGTAGCTTGTGGCTCTCATCATTCCATGGCGTTATCGTTTGATGGGGACGTAAGTTGAAACCCGTTCAAATCTCTTAATTCCTTCTTGAAGTGGGAGATGTAGGTGACCTTGCAGTCTGCAGTGGTTACAACTCGACCTTTTCTTTTGCTGCCTCGACCTAAAGTGTCCTTTACTTCAGAGCAGACCTGAAAATAGCTTCCCCACTACTTCCTGCCTTTCCTCCCCGAAGAAAAGGAATAATAGTGTAATAAATGTTTCACAAGGAGGACACCAGGCAGCTGTACTGCTTACAGAGGGAAGACTCTTTGTGATGTGCAAAACTGGAGATTACTTGCTTTGCAATTCTGCTATTAAAGATGTTTGTTGAGTTGTCACTGGTTAGCCTTCAGTCTGCTTCTTGCAGTCTTCATGGTTTCCACTGTTATTATGGAAAGAATGTTGCTTTGTACATCTCTGCACACTTGTGTGTGTAGCTGCTGAGCGAGCATCTGGTTCATGTGCCAAGTCTGCTTTATGCTGTTTGTTTCTGTGGCTTGAGGCTGTGTGTCATGGGAAACACGTCCAATTATTCTCCGTTTAGTCAGATTTGACCAATGTGTGTGTGATTGGAACTGCATTTTACTGCATGGAAGAGAGCTCGAGTCGACTCTGCCTAAAAAGAAACAAAACCACAAAAAGCACAAAGCTTTCTAGCAATGAAAATGGAAACTGCAGCTCTGTCCATCCCAGAAATCTGAGCACATCTGAGTTATGGTTAATTATGGAGTCATAATGCTGCAGTTAACGCAAAGGAGCTGAGGGTAGGGAAGAGACTGAGTTAATTTAAGTGGAATGCATTATATCTCTGAAAGGAGAGCCTGTGCTTAGAAAAGATCTTTGTGCTGTCATGTTTGCTTGGATTAAATGATAGAATTTGATATGTAATTCTCTTCCACGTGGGAAGGCAATAGTATTCATGTGTTAGCTTAACTCTTGGTGTCAGCTACTGTGTGGTAGCTGCCTGGGGTGACTGTGCTGTCTTTTGTAATAAACATAACGTGTTTGAAATCTCAGTGGAAGGGGGGAAACTTCTTTGTATTTCCCATGGAGCTGATGTTTGCAGCTGCCTAGCTGCTGTGGCTAGTTAATGTACTATAAACACATCCATAGTGTACCTTGCTGTAGCTTAGTCTGTGCTCTGAGGTTTTATCTGTTTCTGAATCAATTAAATTGAAAGCAATGAAATTTTTTAAGTGGAGTTTTAGTTACAGAAGGATTTGGCTGCAGAAAGCCTTGTGGCCTGATCTGAAGTTTTCAGAGAGGCGTTGGAGTTGGAAGTAACTCATGGAAATGCTTGGAATAATTCATTTGTACTGTTGGTTCAGTGTGAGCGTAATGCATTGCAAATAAAAATTGTGCAGAGATTTGTTAGATCAAAATATTCAGTAGGGATCAAAGATCCAAAAACTACAAGTAACAATACAAGTAACTAATGCTTTCTCCTCTCTTCAAATTAGCCATGATGTATGAGTAGTGGGTTTCTGTTGCTTTGTTCTGTTGCTGTTACTGATGTCTGACTCTTGGCTTGATGAACTTGCTCTATTCTTGGTTAACTGGCACCCTAGGGTGTGCAGATTTGACATAAGGTATCTCTGTCAGCATGCAGGTGGTTAGCATCTCCATAGTGAGTATTTCAACTGTCTGGTTTGTCAGAGAGCTGTCAAAAATAGTTCTATGGCAAGGGTGTAACTTCAGTAATAAATACTGAAGAAACTGAATGTCCAAAGCTGTAAGTGTTTCTATAGCAAACTACTTCCCTGTCTCTTGGACTTCCACATGAAAGAAGGCTTTACTAATATTTATATTAGCTGTGTGCCACTGGCAAACTTGAAACTGCTACAAATGCTGTTTTTTGTTAATGCCACTGTGTAACAAGATTGTGTTACTTGGACACGTGGCCTGATAAAACCAGCTGCCTTAACAACTCCTAGAAGAGTGAAAAAGAGGAATGATTATCTGGCTGTAACCTAGGTTATTGTTCTCTCAAGAGTACTGAACAGGGGGGACTTCTGTGTGTCTGGGAATCAAATCACTTTCACTTGAATTCATGTCTTTCCAACATGGTGAAAAGCATAAAGTCCATTCATTCTGCTCTTCTGATCTGACTTCTACTTTAGGTGGAAGTACATGCCTTGTGCTGGCTGAAGTCAAATGCTCTGATTCTGTAGTAAAAAGCTGGAGAAGTGCTGTGTTCTTATTTGTGATGTCAGTTCTGCTGTTCATTAACTTAAAACAGATGAAAATTATCTTAAGCATTTTAGCTAATTGAATAGGTTGGTTTACCTGATCTTGGCTATCATAAGATTATTATTTATTACTGCTATTAAGTATTAAACTACAATTTTGTTTGTTTCTTCTTTTATGGACAGCTGTATGCTTGGGGCTATAACAACTGTGGGCAGGTTGGATCAGGATCTACAGCAAACCAGCCGACTCCTCGGAGAGTTTCAAACTGTTTGCAGGATAAAATGGTAGTTGGCATTGCTTGTGGTCAGACCTCCTCCATGGCTGTAGTGAACAACGGTGAGGTAAGCACTGCTGTGCTCATTCACTCTGTGTCAGTTACCCTGTCTTATGAGATTGAGCTCTGAGCATGGAATAAATGCTGATACAAAGTGCTCAAGTTACAAATGCTCAAGTGTGCTGTCTTTATGTAGGTGTTCCATCTTATGGCAAAAACTGCATTGAATTATGCCTTCATCCAGTCTGCATCTGCAGGAATGTGAACAGTTGTATTCAATATTTTCATCGTTTCAGTAGCTTCTTGATTAGAGTTTTAAAAACATGCACAATTAAATGGTTAATCTTCCTGCAGAAAGATGGAATGATCCTAGTTCTTGAATGTATTGCTGAATTACCAGCTCCAAAAAAAAAAAAAAAATCCCACAAAAATCCACCAAAGGAAGAATTTGATTGTTTCCCTAATATTGTGCAACAGTCCCATTTCAAATAAGAAGTTTGCAATACTAACTTGCCTCTAAGTTTGAACTGTAACTTCAAGTTTACTTTGTCTCACTGTGTAACGTTTTCTTGTGACAGGAGGGGCTGCAAAGGCCCTTGAGGTTGAGATGAGCTTCCATTTTTGTCTTCGTCTGTCCACCATAATAAAACTAAAAGGAAAATTTGAGCTAAGCTGGGGGCTTCATCTTAAGTGAATCCATTATATTAATCAGGAGGAAAGTATAGGAAAAGGAAATAGGAAAGTCAACAAAATCTGTTAAAACTTCCTGTAAACCAAAATCTGTGTATTACAAAAGTGTTAGTACTTCAAAGAGATGTATTTTTGAACACAATAAAATTTAAGATGTAATGCAGGACTGAAAAGCTGAATGCGGTCAGTTGTACAGTGTATTTAGTATCTGTCATCCTTCCCTGCATTCCTTTTGAAACAGTGTACAGATTTCTTTTAATAAGATATCCTTTTTGAACCTGTGCTTGATATTAAATCCGAAGAAACCAAGAATGTATATTCTGTATTTCTAGGAGGCTGGCTTACTGTTGTTTTCCTTTTGCCTTTAGGTTTATGGCTGGGGTTACAATGGTAATGGTCAGCTGGGTCTTGGAAACAATGGCAACCAACTAACGCCGTGCAGAGTGGCAGCATTACATGGTGTGTGTATACTCCAGGTATGTCTAATGCAGAAATGAGGGGTGCTTTCGTGTTTCTAGCATCTGTTAAAACTGTATCTTTAGAGTCTTATTGCTGCTTCTGGATTTCACAGCTCTAATGCTGAATCTATGTGGTTCCTACAGATTGCATTAGGAGTATAAGAAGGGGTAGTTACTCCACAGAGTGCTTGCTTTTGTAATTGTGAATGCTTTATGTTTGGCTACTGTAGCTGAGTAGATTGTTCTAGATAAAAATGACATTGTTGTTATAGAGCTGTAGGAGTGAACTGCACTGGGCAAATACAAAAAGGGAAACAAGGGAACGAATATGTTCCAATTAGATTCTGTGTTGATATGCTAATTAGCCCTTCTAATGTGTTTTGTGCCAGCTTTAAGTACTGAGAAATAACACATTTTATTAGGTTGAAGATAGGTAGATAAAAGAATGCCTGAGGTGTTTAACGTCAGCTAGACTAAGGTAATGTGTGTGGTAATTTTGTTCTTGTTTCTTTTCTGTTTAGTAATAATGCTTATACATTTACAGATTGCCTGTGGCTATGCACACACTCTAGCACTAACAGACGAGGGTTTGCTCTATGCCTGGGGAGCTAACACTTATGGGCAGCTGGGAACTGGCAATAAAAGTAACCAGCTAAGCCCACTGCAGATCATGATGGAGAAAGAAAGGTAATCTTTCTGAAGCTGTTTCTGTGTTGATATATTTGGGCATGTGTTATGTGGTCTGTAGCATTGGAAGCATGTGCATTTGGGGTTTTTATTCTGTTTTTATTGCCAGTGTTGAAAGCACGGTAACTCTTTCTATAGACTGAATGCTTTTTGCTCTCTCCAAAGATTATTGAAAGTAAACATTCTATACTTTCACAATGCTGAAAAAAATGACCAAGTGTTTGGCTTCTCTAAATGTGGTTCCTTTAAAAAAAAAATAAATAAACATAAAAAAAAAAATAAAAAAAATTGGAGCTATGGAATCAATGAGCCAAACTTTTAAGCTGCATGGAGGCCTTCATTAAAGGGGAGGGGATGATGGCAGGAAGGAGTGACAAGTGAGGGAAAATCAGTTTTGTGAAAGAGCTTTGGACAAGTGCCTCTGGACAGTGGTCAACTATGGAAACAGAACTCAGTTTACAAGCTTGCTAGAGCTGTGGCTAAATGCTCCTGCTTTTATCAGTGGTACCATTTAGCAATTTCTCAGATTTGTAAAGGATTGACCTTTGTCAGCACTCCTTCAGCACTCTTAGAATATTTGGGATGTAAGTCTTACAGCTCTTCTGCTGTTCACTTACAAACACGGACCTCACTCCCTTTCTCTGGAGCTGAGTATTTACCTGAAGATAGTCTTAATTTAGTTTGAAAGCATCATGGTCTATAAATCCCTTAACTTGTGTTATCTCTTATGTTACAGTCTTCTTTTAACAAGGGAATACTCATGGCTGACTTTCTTTTCCTCCATTGCATTGGAGTATAAAATATAGCTGAGGAGATGTCTGAACAGTCATTCTAAGAAGTCATTCCTATTTTTTTCCTGTTTCTCACACTTTTCATTAAATGAAAAAGTGCACAATGCTGGGATTATTTAAGGGCTTTAAAAAGTTTGGAGGGGGGTTGGAATAAGGATAGAAACCAATGCAGCAGGAACCACTGAGGTGAGGCTGGCTTGTCTGCGAAGGAACTGGCATAATGAAGCAAAGTGAAATATTTCATTTGGAGCTGAGAGCGAGTCCAGAGGAAGCCACAAAGGTGATCAGAGGCTAGGGCACCTCTCTGCTGAAGAGAGGTTGAGGGGGAAAAAGGAGCAAGTAAATGTTCAAGTTGTGTCTGGAATCTAAGGGGGAGACAAGTCACTTGAACACACTCATCTTGCTTGACTTGACTCTCTTGGAAACAGTGCTCCAAGTGGGTGAGCTGTCATTTCCCATGAAGCATATTAATGCTTCTCCTGATCCTTTCGTTTATATGACTCTTCTGTCACACATAAAGTTGCTGACAGTTCCTTGAATTGCATTTTATGTTATTTTAAAGAATTTTGCCCATATAGCTTTTAAGGCTCTTTTAGACTGAAGTTTGTGTTAGCTTGGAGGCAGTTTCGAAGATACATTAGTTGAATTTTTGTAAGTGTACACTTACCATGTTGTACCAAACGTTTACTACAAAAGTATTGTTTTATACTAAGCAAGCGTATCACCTATTACCTGTATGTATACTGAAAGTTATTTTAGATCTTGGTCTTTAACGTTGAAAGAATTTTGTACCTAAAATGTATGTGGCCTAAAAAGCTGACTTATCAAGAATATTGTTCTATAAAGGAATAAACACTTGGAGATGCATGCTTTTAGACTGGTTGTTATACATTTATTTGTCCCAGTTGGTCCGTGTTAGATTTTTCTATAGTTTTGTTTTTTAAAACAAGAAAAGCACAGAAACATAAAGTTCTCTGATGCTTTTTTAACATGGGGGAAGCCAGGAAAGCATAGCTTTCAGCTTTGAACTTACCCTAGGACTTCCCCTGATTTTTGTTTGCTGTCTGGACAGAAGTGCTGAAAATATCCTTGGCAGTCCTTTCAATGGAAGTGTGATTCTTCTTGGTTCTCTAAATAGCAAGATAGGGATTCTGTGAGCAATGGGAGGAACAACACAGATGTGTGCATCAGTAGCACACTTAAGACTTTACTTTAAAAGGCAGTGATAGCTCTTTAAGAATGAAGAGTTAAGTGTGTATTCACTTTCAACAGGCAGTGCTTCATTTGAGCAGGAAGTTGTTCCAAGCTGAGTTTCAGCATTAAGGGAAAGAAAGGAGGGTGGTGAGGCACTGGTACAGGTTGTCTGGGAGCGGCGGATGCCCCATCTCTGCAGACACCCAAGGTCAGGCAGGAGGGGCTCTGAACACCTGATGGAGCTGTAGGTGTCCCTGTTCACTGCAGGGCAGTTGGACCTGGTGGCCTTTAAGGGTCCCTTCCAACTCAAATGATTCTGTAATTCTATGAAAATAACAGCAAAATGGGAAGCCAGAAACACAGGCAGCAGGTCAGATCTCTGTTTGCATAAGGGAGGTGGGGGGCAAGGATTAAAAGAGAGACAGAAATATTTCTCGAAGAAAAGGCTTATTGAAAAATACGTAGGATCTTAATTTGAGAGAATTTTCATGGCTGTTTTGAAAGTTCTGTGAAGTGCTCTATCATACCATAGTGGTATTATAACCTTCTGATCTGCTCACTGTCTGTAGGTTTGCGAGTTCCTTAAGCTTTTATCACTGAGAATAAGTATCTGACGTGTATTGCTTTTAAAGGTGAGGGTGGGAAATACTGTTTTTCTTCATCTCCTTGCTATGATTATGGAAGAGATGGAGAAACGTCCAGTAAAACTGACAGCATCAAAGCACTGTCTGATTACAATAAGATCTACAGAGTAATCTGAAAACATCAGTGCAGCTCTTAATTATCTGTTCAGGCAGGATCATGTTGGTGCAGGGCAAAGAAGCGCAGGAGTATCAGTACGTATCTTGCTCAGCTTTTATTTTGGTACAGCGCTTAGAAGGTCGCTCAGTTCCATACCTTGAAGTATCTGACAAGGTTTCTTCTGTTTGCAGGGTCGTGGAGATTGCAGCCTGCCACTCTGCTCACACTTCGGCTGCCAAGACACAGAGCGGCCAGGTGTACATGTGGGGCCAGTGCCGCGGCCAGTCTGTGGTCCTTCCCCACCTCACTCACTTTGCCTGCACTGACGATGTGTTTGCTTGCTTTGCTACCCCTGCTGTTATGTGGCGTCTTCTCTCAGTAGGTGAGAACGAGCTCTGAGATGGCAGCCGGTGCTCGGAAAGCCGAACTGATTTAAATACTGCTATGAAATTTGTTTCTGTGTTGTAACCTCTGTGCAGGCTTGTGGTTATTACTGCAGTGTACCGCTTGTTTGAGGATGGTTCTTGCTTTAAGGAGAACTGATTTAAAACTAGTTCTCTCCAAGGGGTGGTGATGGTGGTGTTTCTCTTCCATCCTTCTACTGAAGGGAGCGGTCTGCTTCAGCCAAAGATCCAGAATGGGGTTAACAAGATTGTTTGCCAATAAACATCCAGAAATTGCCCTGTTTACACTGTGAAAATTGTGCATTTCGTATGTTTGAGCTTCAGCTCAGGATAGGGAATGGCTCCCAGATCAGTGAGCATTACTTAGCACTTTTAAAACTCTTTCTACTCAAAAGAATGCTCTTGAGTTTTGTTACTTTGGACTCTAATGACTTTGAATAGTATGCGTTGCCTTTAGCTTTTCCTCCTTCATATTTACTCTTCTAGCTTGAATGGGAAAGAGCAAATCTCTTATGTTTCATGCTAGGAAAGCAAAAGTAACCTTTTCTCCAGACTTGTACTGTTACCTTTGCACGTTACACGTTGTATTTGTCTTACCTGTAGACAGCCCTGTAAACGTTTGAGTCCCTCTCCCAACCTGGCTTCTCCACAATAACTTCTCATTTAGCACATTTTTGCACTTACAGTGGTCTGAATAATAGCATCTCATCTGTAGAGGAAACTAAACAAGCTTACCAGAGACAGAAGATCAGCTTGGATTGATCAGTCTCTGGGCAAATCCCAGTCTTGTTTTATCCCACTTCCTCAGTTTTCTAATCCTATGAAATATTTGTTATTCTTGCCTTTTGCAGAGGTCTGGTGGTTGTCCTGAACTGTATTTTCCTGGTTGTGAAGGCTCTAAATGGCACCTTCCCACTTTCAGTAACTTTAATTTTTAGTTTTTATGAAGGGCATTTGGATATTGTTCCTCTATTTTAATTCTTAACCTAATATTCCCAATTACTCAATATTTACATCAAGAACAGTAATTCTCTGAGCATTCTTAATCTCCATCCTGTGTATATTTTTCCTTCTCCACCTGTTTTATTCACATAGGCTCTGAAAACTTTTTTCTTTTCTCAGCTTTTTTCTTAGTGAGAGCTAACTCTGAATAAAGATTATGTTCTACTTCCAATTATGATGGTTCTACCAAAGAAATAAGTCAGTCACTCAGGATTGACTGTACTGAAGTTCAAATCTGCAGCCTTTTTGAGGAATGGACTTAAGGTATCTGGGGTGAAAGTCCATCATCAGCATAGCTTAAACTAAGCTGGTGACCTAGGAAAAAAATCACATGAGCAAGTGAATGGGTATTGGAGTGTGGTTTATTTAACCCCAGTGAGATGTCAGCTCTGTGTATGATCCATGCAGAGTAAACTACAAGAGTTTAGGTTTTTTGGGGGACAGAAATATAACACATATATACTGTTACACATTTTAAACTGTCCCTAATTATGAAAAGTAGTTAGCATGTGGATGATCTATATGCAGTCCTGTGGATTACTGGAGACAAGCTGCATCGTTTTGCAGTGCAATTTTTTTTCCTTTCTTCTGTTTTCTCCTTCTTTGTACTTCTGAGATGCTTAAAATAATGGGTTGAAGTTGAGTTATCTAAAAATTTAGAGTTCTTGCTTTACTCAGTCTTAGCCAGCTTGTGCTGCATATGTTACTAGGATTTCTAGGGGTGAAGAACGGGACCTTTCTGAGGTCACTGCAGTAGACCTTATTATTAAGAACTATCAAAGAGCTTTGATCTCACAGCTTTAATCCCCTTCCAAAGTTGCAAAGCTGTCTATCCTTTAAAGTACATACTGTATTCTCAGTACAGTCTCCCTTCTTGCAGCAGGTCTTGTGTTGCCATGACTGACCGATGAACTGAGTGTAACAGCATCACCAGTAGTTGATATTAGTGAGCTCTGGCAAAGAGTCAAACAACCTGCAGGCTGTTGCTGTACACAGTGTCTCTAGTGAGCTGTAGGTGGTGCAGGTTGGCCAGAGATGAGTTTGCAGGCTGGTCTCTCTTGCTGTAATCCAGGTGCGAGTGCAGAGCAGAGCTGACCCAGCACTATTGCTAAGCTGCTAGAAGGCTGCTAATTTTACAGCTGGTCTGTGCACGTAGAGTGAGAAAGAAGTCCTCCAGGTACTGGAGAATCTCCTTGGTGCTGGGTAATGAGCTGGAATGGGGACTGCTGACCATTGCTGCATGCACCTTGTGGAGCAGTCCTTGCCAACAGAAAAGGGTAATAGATTCATTCATTCGAGCCCTGATACTGCCCTTGACATTCAACAACTTCAGTGGCTAGCTTTAATTACAGTGATGTGTGCCTTCTGGATAAGGTGCTTACACATGCTTTCTTTGTTTAAAAATTGTTTCTGCAGAGCAAGAAGATTTCTTAACAGTAGCAGAGTCTCTGAAGAAGGAGTTTGACAGCCCAGAAACCTCAGACCTAAAATTCCGAGTGGATGGAAAGTACATCCATGTTCATAAAGCTGTTCTAAAAATCAGGTAGTGCTTGTATTTCACAGCTCCTGTTTAAACAACAAAACCTTTTAGCATTGCCTCTAAGGGGAGATGGGAAATAGGAGGGGTGATACCTTAAATCTGCAGTATATACTACCTGTGTATCTGTAATCACTTTTAATGAAGTGACTGTAGAAGGCACTGAATCAAAACTGCCTTAAAACAGTCCATACTCATAGTTTTCATTAAGTCTATTTGTTGTTACCAGAATAATATATTTTGTTAAGCTAGTCTGATTGCAGTGTATACTGAAATGTTTCTGTAGTATAGCTTGAATTGGTTTTGTCTTGGTGCATAACAGTGTACACTTTATTACAAACCAAAATCTGGACCACTGACTGATATGGTAACATATATGTGACTATTATAGAGGGCACCAAATATACACTTCAGAGAGGCTAGAATGTTTTATTCATTTGTTCATACAATAGTGTTCCAGATGGTGTCTTTGTCTCTTAGGTGTGAACACTTCAGAACCATGTTTCAGTCCTACTGGAATGAGGATATGAAGGAAGTGATAGAAGTAGACCAGTTTTCTTACCCTGTGTATCGTGCCTTTCTCGAGTACTTGTACACAGACAGTGTGGACCTTCCTCCTGAAGATGCAATAGGTATTGTTGTGGTCCAGTTCTGTTAGACAGCAGCATCCAGAGAAACTGAGAAAGGGCACGAAGAATAAATGTATTAATGTAGGCTTCTGGTCCTATGATGTGTTTTTTTCTGGTGATTGATTGTGCTGCTTTAAACAATCACTGTAGCAAATTTGCTACAGCAGAAGTAATGCGTGAAGCACTTGCACACCTTACTGAATATAAGACAGGATAATACAAAAGGATTTGTCTGCGTGTAATAATGGAAACTTGGGTAGCAGAGCTAAGAACAAACTGTGACTCAAGCCTAGATTTTTACTGCAGTACACTTATGCTCATGTTGTGCTGATTTTGCAACAGCTCCACTATCAAGCATTTAGGTACGTGAATCAGTGGAACAGTTCACCTATTTATTGAGATTAGCAGGATTGTAGCATGTGGATAATAAAAGGCCTTTCTTTCTATCTGATGGTAAAATACTCTTATAAAAGGGTATTTGCAAGAAGTGTGTCATAGCCACATAGCACTGCACACAGAATGCAGATGCAGCCTGTACCATGGAGAATAAATTCATAGAGTCACAGAATGGCCTGGGTTGCAAAGGACCACAATGATCACCTATTTCAACCCCCTGCTATGTGCAGGGTCACCAACAACAGACCAGGCTGCCCAGAGCCACATCCAGCCTGGCCTTGAATGCCTCCAGGGATGGGGCATCCACAGCCTCCTTGGGCAACCTTGGGAAATTGTTGAAAGGGTGGAAATAATTGCATGTGACTAATGTGGTGGCATTTTAATTGCAGGGCTTTTGGACTTGGCTACTTCATACTGTGAAAATAGACTGAAAAGACTGTGTCAGCACATTATCAAGAGAGGGATTACTGTGGAAAACGCATTTTCATTGCTATCTGCTGCTGTCAGATATGATGCAGAGGTAAATTTCCAAAGTTCAATCTCTTAAACAGGTGGCTCCTTTCTGACCTAAACTGTGGAAGAAAGCAGTCAGTCATGTTTTCATATAAGCTAGCTCCAAATATCAGATAGCACTATCTGCCACTTGCAGGATTTGAGAATGTTGCCTTTGGAATTAAGAGCTTCATTGCAAATATGGTTTTTATATATATTTTTTGGATTTGACTCGGCAGAGAGGTGTGGGGAGGGTGAGCTGGTACACAGATATCTAAAGATGACTGAAGTTGCAGGTAGAGAATTGGTATCTGTCAGTGTTTGCATTGCTTAGCTCATGGTGAAAGTCTAGAACAGTTTTCATGAATTATTGTTTCTGTGGGAGGAAAAAAGCCTCAAAAAAGAGAAGATAAAGACTAACTCTCAAATGAGAGAAGGGCTTAAAAACAAAACAAAAATCACATTATGGAAAGAAACTCTTGTAGGTCTTGTAAGGTTGTGGGTTACACGTGATATCACGTGGTGGTAGGATCTGAGGAGTGGTTTATTTTCTGAGTTATTTTAACTACAGTCAAATACACTTTCTTTAAATTATGCTTATGAAATGGCAATATTACAGCTGCTTTATGAACCTAATTAATTTTGAAGACTGAGGAACAGCATGTGAAAAAGGAGGAAGGCCAGTAAAACATCCTGCAGAATGTCTGCGTTAGGACATCACTGGTATGCAGCTTTGTCATGTAATCAGGAAGTATCCCTGGGCTTTCTTCAGTCCTTTGTGCTCAAAATAGTATCCATGCATCATATTTGCAGTTTAGTTTGTTTTTCACCTGCTGTTTATATAGAGTTGGTTCTCAGTAAGTGAATTCTGTGCTGCTTCTTGCACTTGAGAGCTGTCAGTAGGCATGAAATGCCCTAACGCAGCTACTTCAGAGACTTTACTTCAGAGCCTTGTGGTGCATTGCTGGTTTGATGTACCTTAGTGAAGGGCTGCCTTAGAGTCTGAATTATGGCTTCAGCTCTGTGGTGATTAAAGGCTGTGTCAGTGCAAGTCATAGAAAACAGGAAGCTTTCTGTACTTTAGCCTTAGGAGGTTGGTTGTGGAATGGGTGCTCAGAGTGATTGATTCTGCCTGTAAGGGGAAGCTGGAAGTGAAGTGCAAGTTGATCCAAATGCTACATCAAGGAGAGAGTAGGCAATACTGAAGGGCTGCCTTGTTTAAAACAATAATTAAAGATGTATAGTAGTGGTAGATCAGAGTTTGAAATTGCTTGGGTGATGTCGTTCATTCAAGGGGTCTGCGTGTCTGGAAGACAGTAGGTAAAAGGACTTCACTAATTTAAAGTGCTTTTAGGATGTGAAATTCCCCCATGCTTTTGGGGATTGAGTGACTGGATGAAGTGCCTAGAACTAGTTCAGGTCTTCCTTCTGAGGAAGGTTAAAACATTCATTGGATGTACTTGTGTGTTTTTTTTTCTTTTCACTTAAATCTGTATTAAGTACAGCTTGCTGGGAGTGCATCCATCCACAAATGAAATTCAGACTTTTTGATACAGAGTTTTGAATTTCCTGAAGTTTCTTAATAGTGAAAGAATACTATTTGTTGTACACCTTATTGCGTTGACTTGGTATATGAATTTTTAATAAAGCAGTGCAAAATACCGTGATGTGTATGATGTAATTTTGTTTGAAATGCTGGTTAATTCTGTTCTTTAAAAAAAAGAAACAACCCTCAGTGTTCAGTTCTAATAAGCTTGTCTTTTTTCATTGCACAGATGCCAAACAAGTCAAGATCTGCAGCTTCAGAAAGCCTGGTGTTAGACCAGGACGCATTTCTGTATCACTGTTGTGTCAAGAACTCGCTGGCACACAGTTGCCCTAGTTGTCACTGTTGACCTTAAGTGAAAATCTGAATGATAACCAGCCTGTCATACCTATGGTGGCTTAAAGAGCTGCGCACACTTGCTGTGCCTTGCTGCAGCACTCAGTCTGAGCTAAGGAGGAGGGGTGTGTTCTTATGTAGAAAGCACAGTTCCACAAGTTGGTGAAGCACTGAAGGAAGTGGAACAGAATGGGGAGCTGCTGTTCTGGAAGGGCTGTGGCATGTTCCTTAAAGCAGCTTTGCTCTGCACCACAAGGAATTGATTTCCTTCCTCCTCAAAGGAGAGCTGGAAACAATGTGAGCGGGAAACCTTCTGTGCTCAGCATCACGTTGTCAGCTGCTGTCTTTTGTTTTTTAGACATCCTTTCTCTCTGACATCACATGGGTGCAATGGGAGGCTTTTCAAATCCTTAAATGGAAGGCTCTTCCAAGCAGTCTCAAATATCCAGAGCAAAACTTCTGCAAGAAATGCTGTATTGTGCCACAGTGTATCTTTATTTTTATTTGGGTCATCTGTGAAGCACTGTGTAACCTGGGTCTGTTTCTAATGAGCATGAGGTCTTCTGCTTAAACTCTGCTTTAATGTTGCCTGATACACACTTGCATTGAGCCTGGTGATGAGCAACTTGAAGGCTTTATATAATTAAGCAGGAAATTGAGCAGCCTTACACAGAGGTCTGAGTTCATATTATGGAATGAAAGAGCTGAATTGCCTCCATCCACAGTCTTGGTCTGACTTCATATTATGGAATGAAAGAGCTGAATTGCCTCCATCCACAGTCTTGGTTATGTTTTGCTATCCTAGCAATTCCTGTTGTTTGTACTGGGTTTTAACAGGTGTCAGTATATGTAAATAGACAGTTCATATGAAGAAACTTTAAAAGGTACAAAAAAATCAGATATTCTGAGGAATGTGACTCAGCTGTATAGGGAAAACCAAACCATGGCTGTTTTGTCCCCATAACTGTGGTAGTGAGGGTAGAATCATTTTCTGACGTGTTTCTGTAGGGATGCTGGGATGAGGGAGGAAAAGGTTGAAAGGTGCTGGATTAGTTTGTCTGGTTCTCTGCAGAAGTAAAGCTTAGAAAGGCATTTGTGCCCTACTGAATGTAAGCTGCTGTAATGGAAGAAAGATAATGAGGCTTTTTTTTTTTTTTCTATTTAGGACTTAGAGGATTTCTGCTTTAAATTCTGTGTTAACCACTTGACCGAAGTGACACAAACGACAGCGTTTTGGCAAATGGACGGTCCCCTGCTGAAGGAATTCATTGCTAAAGCCAGTAAATGTGGAGCCTTTAAGAACTGAGTTGAGGCTGCAAGCGACGGGCGTCTGTAGGATGTTTTGCAGATGTAACAGGTCGGTGTAACTGCGCGGGTAAAAGCGGTACCTGGTGTCCCACAGCAGAAGCTGTGCAAGGCCACAGCAAAACGTGCTCTGTACTCACAACTGAACTGCTGTAAAACTGTCAGGCAATGTACTTGCATTTAGCACATCTGGATGGAGGAGCTAGCAGCAGAGCTCCTCACAAAGGAGAGAGTAAACACTGCAGCATCCAAGAGGCACCAGGTGATGTTAAGGACTTTTAGGCTAGGAAATCCTGTTTCTAGCGTTGCCTGTTAATATTTTAAATGTACTGTTTAAGGGCTCAGAGCCCCTGAATGAAGTCGTTTAAATCATTAGCTCTCTGGGTTATAAAGAGCCAAAGGGCATGGATATCTTTTGTTGCAGTTGCATGATGTGAAATTGCTGGTTGCTGCGTGTAATTAACCAAGTGTATTCGGTGCTTAGAGAAGTGTGCAAAACCAGAGCATCCTCAGAGCTTGCAGAAGCAACTGACAAAGGCAACTCAGAAAAGAGGGGCTGCTAGCAGATCTAGTTTGAAGCCAAATTCTATATTTGGGTATAACTCAATATAAGTTGTAATGTATACTTTCTGTAATCTGCTTAAGTAATATTTATGACAGCTAATGGGAAGATTTCCCACTTTGACTTTAGTTAATTGGTTCCCCTAGTGGAAAAAGAATACACTGTTCTGAAAGCATTTGTTTCATTTTTTTTCAGTTAAGTATTGTATAAATTTAAACTACGTGCAATAAAATTCTTTTTTTTAAATAACTCTTTACAAGCAAACTTCCTTGAAGAAAATGTCAAGCTTTGTGTTATGTTGCTACACCTAAGTTGATTTATTAGAAAAAAAAAAAAAACAACCAAAAAACCTCACAGATGATGTATTACTGAATCTTATTGACCTGACTGTGCCTGATGTGCACCTGTGACCTCCATTTCAAAAAGCCTGAAGTTTGTAGGCACCTGGTGACTGCAGTCCATGTTGCTGACAGGAAACACTGATGCTGTAACTTCACAGTGGCCACGTGCCACCTACTGTTTGTATCATGTGCAATAAGGATGTTATTGTGCTGCCTCCAAGGGTAGAGAAGTTTAAATTTGAAGTTTGAAGTTTAGATTGACATTAACAGCAGATTGGCTTTTTGGGGTAAACCTTTGCTCAGTGTGGCAGAGCCAAGGTTTCATAGTGTTGTAGAGAGCAGGGATCTTCTACAGCATGACAGGAGGAGTGCAGTGTAGGATTGTGTGAAGAAACACTTCCATGTGTGTCAAAAGCAGTGTTAATGCACAACTTGTTCTAGACTGCAAACTATAAACTAATCTTGACTAAAGGTCTAGCTTGGTGAGAAACAATTTGGGCTGCCCTCATCAGGAATTCAGATCTTTGCAATAAGGAAGGAAAAAGAATTAGCCTGAGTTGAACGAGCTTTACTTCTTTCCACTGATGGTGTATTTTCATCTTGGTTTCCTAGTAACTCATCATAGATGATCCTTTCTCCACTTTGATGCATTGAAGGGTACTGCCTTGGTTTTAGGAGGCACAGGCTGGCCCTGGAGCCTGTTGTGCCATTCTGTAGTGTGAGGGCCATGCTCTTCAGTACTGCTTCTACTTGCTGCTGAGAGGCACAGTGTTGGTAAACCCAAGGGGCTGACAGCCTGCCCCCTCCTAGGCCACATCCCATGCAACAGTGGGGCTTCTGAGCATGACTAAAGACAGCTTCCTTAAAAACACTTTATTTTTATTAAGTTACTCTTTTCTAATTAATGCTTTTCTGTATTCAAATCATTTTAATATAACAGCTCTTAAAGGATACAACTTCCCTCTGTTTTTTTCTTAACGAAGAAAGGAAAAAGACAGTCCCATTGTCTGATCCATTCTATACTGTACACATGGATTGGAGTGTAGTACCTCACCACTTCTGGTCTGCCTGCAGCCATCACTCTAGCACTGCTGCTACAGCAGACCTAATATCAATCAAAAAACACTTTTAAAAACCTCCAGCTTGGAATTCCAGTGACTTCTCTCAGTGCAAGTCCTGCTAGTTGATCTTCTTTGGAAAGCCAGGGCAGCACTGTGGTCCTTAAAACAACACTGTGTAGATGCAGACAGGGAAGTGGCCACTTCACACAGGCAGGAGAGGCTGCTGCAATTAAAGTGACTTGAAAAAGCTTTCATTGGCAGCTGACGATAGTCCTTTGTCTTTGAAGGAAAAAGTCCTTGGGAGGGTTTTATTCAGCTTTAAAAAAACTACAGCTGAAGTATAATACAATTATCCACAGTAAAATTTAAAGAGTAACAACTTCAAGTTACTGCAACAGTGAGGTATAAAAATGAGTAAAAACATCCAGTCTTTGCTTGTGGCCCTAGCCTGGGGGAAAGGAAGTCACACACTGACCAGACGTGCTCTATATGGTTCCTATCATCAGAAAACGTGGAGTATTGACACCATGACTGACAGCCGTGGGGTTATTCAGACACTGTACTGGATGTACTGGCAGTACTCTCCTGGGAGGGCAGGGAAACTTCTTTTAACTCCTGCAGTAGCTCAATCTGGTTATCCAGTCTTTTCCTGCTTTCCAGCAGTTCTTGAATTTTTTCCTCAGTCCCTATTATGGAAAAGAAAGGGATAAAAGCTTTTATTCATTTATTTTTAGATACAACAGTTACTAATGTCTATTTAGTGTTATAAATTTACATTAAATTAACAGGCAGGTTGCAGAGGCCTCTACTGCTCAGTTTTGCCTAGTGAGACCACTGCCTTTAGAGTGCTGCGTTTTCTGTGACTCCTCATCTCTACTTGTCTTTACTGTCAGCCATCACAGTTGGCACTCATCCATTGATGAAGGTTTGGAACCAGCTTTGACATGCGTTCTCATTATTGACTTGGAAAGTAGAAGTAGTTTGGATGGAATCAGAACAGAAGAGGGTGACTGAGGAAGTGGGGAACAGGAGGGGGGACAGCCTTCACCAGCATACCCATAGGTGGCAATGCCAGCAGCTCTGCTGTAAGCTCAGAAAAGGATGCAGTGTGCAGCAAGTGTAACTTGGGATGATGAGCAAAAAGGTGTCCAACTGCCCTCAGATGAGGCAGTGTTAGAACCTTGCATTGAGGTTAACTGCAGCACCAGGCCTGGTGATTTAGGAAACAACAGCTTTTAGTCAGTGGCAGCACTCCATTTTAGGGCCTGTTCTCTATAATTGTTTTGGCAATGACTTCACTACTTGAAGGTACACTAAGTACTAAGGTTGTCTACTAAGTTTTATGCTTGGAAAAAACAAAAGAAATGCTGAGAAGTAGTACTAGGTCTTCCTGACCTGCTAAGGGTAGGGAAATTGACATGTGTAGAGTTAGAAATAGACTGGGGGCTGAGGGAATGGCACAGAGCTGTGTCAGGGCAGGGGCAGCGGGGGGTTAAGGACAGGGTCTGCACCAGAAGGTGCTGGGCATGGAACGGCCTGCCCAGGGCAATGGGCACAGCCCTGAGCTGCTGGAGTTCAAGGAGCGCTTGGACAGCGCTGCCAGATCCATGGCTGAATGCTGGGTGGTGCTTACAGAGCCACGAGTTGAACTCGATGCTCCTTGAAGGTCCCTTTCAAGCCAGCATGCTCTACGATTCTATTATTTTAACAGAATTCTCAGAAGAATAACCTTTATACTAAAACCATACCAAAGTGCTGCCAGCTGACAGCATAACTCACTTACCTGAATGAATATTTGTCAGTATGTTCTCAAACAGTCCACAGTCAAAAAGCGATATTACTGTCTCCTCATACTCTGCAGGGAATGATAATATCACAGAGGAAAAGTTTACAGAAGCCTTAATGTAGCACCTAACAGTAGATGCAGCACAAATTAATTCATTAATGATTTACATTATAGGAATTACCTGCATTACAGCAATTGCTTGAGGTTTTAAGAAAAGCCAAGAAAACATAGCACATCTCCACAGCACATCTAATTCTGGACATCTTCATCTACCACTGCCTTAATGACCACGCCAGAATTATGCTTCAATTTCCCAATTGAGGCATTTTGTGTTTATTTCAATGGAAGCCTGCAGAGTTCACAGGACCATCAGGAGGTTCTCTCCTGGACTCTTCTTCACTGTGTGGGAGAGGAGCACAGCTGGTCTTCCCCAGCTGTCCTACCAAAACTCACGACATTGAGTACAACAATTTAAAGTCAGAAGGCCTACCAGAGCACACTGAGTTAGCAGCAAGTACCCTCTATGCCAAAAAAACAAAACACAGCACCTCTGCCCACCTGCAGAAATATGACAGAAGCCAGTTGCCAAGTACTAACAATGGCCCCACGTCACCGTTCTGAGGACTCAAGTGCTTGGCGGTCAGATCAACATTTCTGCTGTGAGAACAGTGACCGCAGACCCCCATACCTGTCTCTGAAGTGTTGTCATCCATCAGCTTTTCCTGTGCCAAGTGAAGGGTGTCCAACATTTCTTCAAATATGTCATCCAGAAGCCCTGCTTGTTTGCATTTCCTGAGAAAGTCGATTCGGACTGTTAAAACACAAACACAAACACTCGTAAACATAAAAGATCTTGACCACAGCAGCTTAGGCTTTACCCATACATTTCAGAAACTGAAACTTCAGTTCAAAGCCCACTTCTAGTAACACACATCCACCTGGCTCCTCTTTGCTACTCACTCAGCCCTCTGCAGAGGGAACAACAGTGTGGTCAGGTTCTTTACTGTGAGAGTGGTGAGGTGCTGGCACAGGCTGCCCAGAGAGGTTGTGGATGCCCCGTCCCTGGAGGTGTTCAAGGCCAGGTTGGATGGGGCCCTGGGCAGCCTGGTCTGGTATTAAATGTGGAGGTTGGTGGCCCTGTCTGTGGCAGGGGGTTGGAGATTCCTGATCCTTGAGGTTCTTTCCAACCCTGGCTGATTCTGTGGTCAAGAGAATATAAGCACTGTGCTGGGCATAAGTTCACAGAAACTCAAGATTAGGCTTTGTTCAGAAATCAATGCATCCCAACTCCCAGTTCACCGTTCCTAGAGCTGCTCAATACCCCTAGTGTAGAAAAGCAGGTGATGTGCTTTTACATTACTTATTTTTAAGTTCTCTGGACAGCACCACAGACTGAGCAGGATAAAGGATAGAAAACAGTGCAAGGAGCTCAATATTTAGGAAGCCCATTTCCTGCCCAGGGAACCACAGCATTCTCATTTAAGGTGCACCGAGCAGCTCTCGCACACTGCTGCATGGCTAGAACTTGTGCAGTCACTGTGCAAATCAGACTGTCTTCCTTGCCACAACAGTCACTTGTAGATAAAGGAAATGGAAGTTTTCAGCACTGCTGCTATCAAACATCTCCAGGCACTGAACATCAATGCAACACAGCACAGTAGCACGCAGCTGTTCTATAAAGCCAGTCACACCTTTGTGTCTGCTGCTTTTCCTTCTTAATATCCGTAATCTGTTTTCTTCTGCCGTCTCTTCTGCCCTCTGTAAAAAAAAAAACAACACGTTTTAACATCACACTGATGTTTACTGCTCTGTTTTCCATACCTTACCTCTGTGTTAGTGGGCAGGTTAAAAGCAGCTCATGATTTTGTGAATCAAGTCAGCTTCTCCACACACCTACCAGTACCCCTCTCCAGACATTCAGGATTCTCAAAGGGGAAGCAAAAACTGCTTCAAAGTGAAATCTCTAAGGAAAGCACAGTGAGGGACACTGCCCTTCTTAACTGCAGTTACTGCACTTGCACAATATAGTCAATAGCTGAGAAATTCTTGGAGACAAACAACCTAGTTGTGAAAGTACAGCTGAAAGCTGCAGACCGTCCATGTCTCCTCACATTGCTCCCTCTAATGCAGAGAGCTGGAGATGGCAGCAGCTCTTCCCAAGCTGCAGGCCAGCTCCTCTGGGAAGGAGAAATCCTGACACCCAGCACTCAGGGAAATTCCCATGAAAGCTCTGGTGGAGCCAAGAGAATCCTGTGAGTCTCTCTTAACACACTGTCAAAAATACTTCACTAAAGGAGTCCTTTACTGCAGCAGATGTGGGTTTCTGTTTTAGAACTATTTAAATTTGGAATTACCATTTGTTCCGTGGTGGTGGAAGATTTCGATGCATGTCTTTTCCTCTTATTAGCTGCATCTAGAAATCAAGAGACCAAGTCTGTTTAAATCTGTGAAAACTGACTTTTTCTTCCAACCAATCCTTGTTACTGTTAACACAGGCTCAAAACAAAGGCTACACAAAGAATTATTTTAGGTGTCCCAAAGGTATATGAATTACATTAAGTTTCCTTTGCTCCTAGAAAACCTCCAGAGCTCCCAATGGGAAGCAATGTTACTGGTGAGCTTGTATTAATAAAGTTGCAAAGCATTTTTAGTGGCAAAAATCTCTGCAAACTCTGCTTCTTTCTCTCTGTCCCTCCCATCAGTCCACATCAGCCTCTCCCCACCACAGCATCATAAGCAGAGAAGGAGAGAAAGCTGGAGAAGAGCACAACCACCACCAAAACTTGAGGGCTTTAAACACAGTGGAGTGACATGGTTCTCCCCCTTGTAACTCTACATGCCTTGGATAGCGTGTAGTAAGCGTTAAACCTACTAGAAATCATCTTGGGAATGAGGAGTTACTGCTGGTACAGAAAGGGCTGTTAGAACAAGTTCTTTTTGGGCTCTGTGCTGTACATTTGTATTTTTCCTGGCCTGAAAGGAAATCATATCCACCCAAATCAAAGCTGGGTGGCCTATTTTGGAGCACTACAAAGTGCTGGCATAGGCACAAAGCACGGCTTGCTGTCTGTCAGGACACCTTTGATGAACACTAGGGTTTCCTCAGTCCTTCCTGATATGTTTTACAGTACATTAGGAGTTGCCTTGGAAAGCAAGGGAACGCAGTCCAAACAGCAACCCAACCTCTCTGCTCCTCACAGACTGTCCTCAGCTCTTCTATGTGCATCAGGTTTCTCTCCAGAAACATCCAACACTTCCAGCTGAGCAAAGGCTGGAGCCCACTTCCAAGCGCAAGCTGCCCTCCCACCCCTGCAAGCAAAGAGCAGCAAAACCTCTTGCCCTTAAGGTACCCTGTCCTCTTTCCATCGCACAGCAGGGGCCTGATATTTCCATATAGGAATGCAGAATGTACTTAGAACAAGGAGGATGTTTCTCAACTCAATTTTCTCCAGACTGCCATGGAAAACATGCCTGGAGAACTGGTTAAGTCAGAGACATTCCTGACTACCTCCAAACGCAGCAAGCACCAGGACCATCAAGTTCAACTGCACTCCTGCAGCGGAGGAAGCAATTCTTTAACACACCCTTTTGCTACATGTAAAAAGCTCTTTGGGATCCTTCAGAACAAAAGGCCACGTTTAAGAAGGACTGCAACGAATGGAGAAGATGCAGATGTGAATGTTCTAACATTGCTACAGACAAAATGCCAGGTTTTTACAAGTTGCTTGGGCCTTCCTGCCATGAAGGGTTGGGTCCACAGTCAGTTGTGGAGGAGATCTGGAGCTGATCAAATATCAACATTTCTTCAATCAACAGAACTTACTGATTTCTGGTGCACATGTGGGTCTCAACCAACCGCCTCCTGCAAGATCACAAACTCCCCACTCAATAGAAAGGAGGAATAACGTTCAGTCTGTTCAAATGTGCCACTGACTGTAGCATGCACACCTCTAAAACAGATACAAATCAATGAAGCCATTAAAAGAAACTCACCGTAGTGATTGGTCCTGTTGCCTGGGTCATGTTTTGAGCAGAACACTCTGAAAGTTCAGTTCAATTTTAAGAGAAAAAGTATTAATGAACACATACACAGAGTTATGCTGACTGATTTCAACAAACATTTGAGTATTTTCCCCTCCATCCATTCTGTGTAAATTGAAAGACATCCTAAAAAGAATCAGGATTTTTCTCCAGCATTACCCACCTTGAAGTGAAGTCACACCCACACAAGTTTCTAGTGTTACTTCTGAAGCCTCAGCAGGCTCTGAATGTGGCAGCTTCAGATTAACAGCTCTATCACCCCACTGTCTGGCCCTGCTCACTGCTCAGATCAGCTCAGATGCATTTAATGCCAGGTGGCACTGGGCACTGACACTGAGACAGCGCGTCACCTGCAATACTCTTCCCAAAGCATGAGATAAAGCATGAGATAAAATGAGATAAACACTGTCAGGACAAAATACTGAACTACTAATGTTACTTCTTCGTAGCCACTGCCCTTCTGCCTCCCCTGTCCAGTACCAGCCAGCTCAGCTCCACAACTTGTTTAAATGCTGGTGCTGCCAGTTAAGTTATAACCCTGCAGAGCAAATACGCAGGATGAGAAGATTTCCTCCACTTTTAGGTGAGAAACAGGAATCCCTTGGAAGAGGCAAAATGCAACAAATGCAGCTTGGAAACACCCCTTACCTTCTGGATACAGTTATTTGTAGATAACATATCCAGCTTCTATCAATGTATCAATGCCTTTCTTACAGAAGGATCCCAAATCACTTTTTAAGCTGCGTCACCTTGTCAAGAGCATAGCTGAGCTCATCTTTTCAATACAAACCTCCATTTGCAACGACTAATGCTCAAGTGTTAAGAAGAAATTTTTAAAGGGAACTGCACTTACTACACCATTTTCTAATTAGCAACATTCTTTTTCTTAAAAATAATATTAGAAGTGCTGAAGAGTAGGCTGTTTCCTTGACAAGACAGCTTTTTCTTTTGCAATTCATTTTGATGCACAAAGACTACTTGTGCATGCTTAACAACTTAGAAAGCTACAGTACTGGAGGCACTTTATTTATAGGACCATAGAATGGCCTGGGTTGAAAAGGCCCACAATGATCAACCAGCTTCAACCCCCTGCTATGTGCAGGGTCACCAACCAGCAGACCAGGCTGCCCAGAGCCACATCCAGCCTGGCCTTGAATGCCTCCAGGGATGGGGCATCCACAGCCTCCTTGGGCAACCTGTTCCAGTGCATCACCACCCTCTGAGTGAAAAACTTCCTCCTCATATCTAACCTAAATCTCCCCTGCCTCAGTTTAAAACCATTCCCCCTTGTCTTATCACTGTCCACCCTCATAAACAGCCATTCTCCCTCTTGTTTATAAGCTCCCTTCAAGTACTGGAAGGCCATTGAGGTCTCCCTGGAACCTTCTCTTCACCAAAGGTTCCCTCAATCTTTCTTCACAGGAGAGCTGCTCCAATGTGCCTGAATTTCCAACACTGCCCTCCAGTTGTGGCTTTTAACTCCCCTCACACTTTTAAATCTATTCTTTCCCAGTTAAAAGCAGCCTTCATAAACATGAGGACTCCTTATAACGCACACACAGCATTTTACTACCCAGGCCACCCTACCATCACTGGCACCATGCATTATGCTCACACCTCCACCCGTACTGTTACTAACCTTTAAAAAAGCACCATGTGCCTTCTCTATTCTGCTCTGTTTGCTTCAATAATCTCTGCTCATCATCTCAACAGTGGCAATTCAGGATTTAAAACACCAGTTCTCCCCTCCAAAGGGATTCTCTCGCTGGTTCACTTTTCAGTGTATTTCACCATGAAGAAGGCTGTCGATCCATGGCCATAGGTTTTCAAGTCTCGTTCTTCTCTCCAGTAATTTCACAGTAGCTACAAATATCCCCCTCCTTTCATGCCACTGATCCAGTCAGTCCAAAAGTCTTTGCCATCAAATTCCCAAAACCTGCCTTACCACTTCTTTCTCATTCAGCCCTCTTGCACCTCTTCAGTACAGCTTTGCTACAGCTTTGCTCCGTGCAGGACAGGCAAACAGACTCACAAGAGGTGTTTCTGAGTCCTTTTCCCAAATCTCTACAGCACCAGCTCAGAAAACCACCAAACCCAACCATACATTTGACAAACAGCACCACAACCTGGACCATCCCACACCAGAAAAGACTGTTAAATACCGGTAGACTCCATTTACTTCATCTGTTTCTGTGGCTGCATCATCACACAAGGCACAGAAGTAGTGGTAGCTCCTGCGGCAGGCTCTCTCCTCACATCCCACTGTGGCTCCTTTCTTGCGACAGAAATTGCACACCTACAACAAAATGAAACCTAACTTAGGAAACCAACATCATCCTCTTTGGGAAAATCCAATCTTTCACTGTGATACTTAGAGCTCTGTGTAATGCAGCCAGCTTACAATGCCAAACTCTCACCCTGCTCAATGTTTCACTCATCTCTCTGCTATTTTGCCTCAGCTGCATCATTTCACCCTTTAAGCAGTACAAAAAGAGCTACATGAGACATGGACAGCTTCCCTCCCAACCTCATTCCAAATCTTGCCCAACCTATTTCCGTGCTTATTGGTTGCATTTATGTTTTTTTACACTAACTTCATAAAGATATGAGTTCCATCCAAGAAGAGAGAAGAAGAGCTGAAAACAAAACAGAAGATCTCACGTAAATCACCCTCCTGCTAAAAAGAAAAGGTGTTTCCCTTTATCCTTATGGGGTTGCATAATTTTGTTGCAGGCACTGGGTTGGTATTTCAAAGGCTCTCAAGGAAGCCTCTTAGTTTTTCCTCTTAGGAAAAAAAGACCAGAAAACCCAATAAATTCCAATTAGTAAGAAAAATAATAATGGAATTTCAATAAGTACGATATCAAATTGATGTTTTCAATTCTAAGTCTGTAGTTTCACCAATCTTAGTAGGTCAGGAGGACCAAGGCCTTCTTTAATTTCTTCTCCCCAGTCATAGCAGACCAGACAACCTCAGTGTGCACCCTACCACCCTGCGGTGCTTTCAGACAGGACTGAGTGCAGATTCAGAAACTGCCTTACCAGTCGCTTTCCTCTTTTGAATTCATTCAACACGGATTCCACATCAAACCTTAAATCTAGATTTTCTGGGTTATACTCTTCAGATTCCACAAATCCAGAGGAAAATAACTAGAAACAAAGAAACAATGGCAAGAAGTAACAGAGTCAGTTAGTCATCAATATATAGAATGTCCCTCTCTTTTATCATTGATTTTATACATCTGATCCTTTTGCACATACACGATCTGACATAACTTAAAGATGAACCAAGAACAGGCTGAGAGGTGAGAAAGTGAACTCCATAAGAAGCGTGAATGAAGTCCAATGCCCAGAGTAAGGAGGAGAAACTGTTTGGCTGACAGACTTCCACACCTTGACCATCTTATCTGACCAGTTGTTCAAGCCAAAAAGCAGCCAAGCAGCACACTCTTCCAAAGGCAGACACATTTATAAAGTCATCAGAATCACAGAATGGCCTGGGTTGAAAAGGACCACAATGTTCATCCAGTTTCAACCCCCTGCTGTGTGCAGGGTCACCAACCAGCAGACCAGGCTGCCCAGAGCCACATCCAGCCTGGCCTTGAATGCCTCCAGGGATGGGGCATCCACAGCCTCCTTGGGCAACCTGTTCCAGTGCTTCATCACCCTCTGTGTGAAAAACTTCCTCCTGATATCTAACCTAAACCTCCTTTGTCTCAGTTTAAAACCATTCCCCATTGTCCTATCACTACTTGTTCTTTCTAGTTTCTTGCTTATAGAAGCCTCCCATCACTAACAGATAAAACAAAGCTACCGAGTAGAGGGGGACAAGCACCTCCCCTCCCTGCTGGCCACCCCTTTGTTAATGCAGCCCAGAACACAGTTGGCCTTCCGGGCTGCAGGCGCACACTGCTGCTTAGAGGTAAAGAAAAGAAAAAAAATAAAAAAATAAAAATCATTCACACAACATTTACAGCCCTAAAATCGATTTCAAACCAAGCATCCAACACTTAATTATGTTTTTGAAACGTTGCAGAAAAATTAGTAGAAAAGTAAGGCAGGAGTAGTGAAAGCCAGAAGGCAGTTCCAGGAGCCGACACACTTCCTGCAGTAAGGAGCTCTCACTTATGGGAGAATATGACATCTGCAACTGATTCTGCACACCAAGAACCAGCTGCATCAAGACACCAGCATGGAAGAGAGGCATTTTGACAGCCAAGAAAGCAACAATGTTCTCAGAACACTCAGAGCTTAACAGATATTTTTACATGGTTCACTCAATTCAGTGTCTCAAGAAGACTGAATTTCTACTGCCAGACTGCATGTATCCATAACTGACCAGGACATGCATGCACTCGCTGACCAGGAACAGAGATGTGAAAACACCAAAGAGCAATGTGCCAAACTACTGCAACCGTGCTCTCCTCCTCCCCAAAATTCTTACAGATGTGTTTTACCACAGATCTAGCTATTTTCCATTGCCCCTTCTTGACTGACTAGTGATGCACCCATCTTTACTGCTATTTTTGAAGCACACCTTTGTGCAGGATATCATAAACTTGGAGAATATTTCCTATTTCAACTGAAAGAAAGAAAGGACAGAGTTCATTGTAAAGTCAAAAAGAATTATAATAAGAATGGACAAGTGGTAGAAGTTTCCCCTTTAGTGCTTCTCCACTCTCCCTAGGCACTGCCCAGCTGAAAACCACTCACCAAACAACTCTGATGAGCTGCAATATTTTGCTCTTTGGCAACGTACATTATAGAAGCAGCCTCCCCTTCCGAACAGAAGGCACACGTCCTTCTCACCATTTTGGCCATCGCCTGGAGAGCACCTGGAACAGGAAGACTGGGACAAAACAAGCCACTTACTTACTTCACAGAACAGTCTTCCCCCCCTCCAAGTTATTTACAGCATCACTCCATGCAATGCAGTCTTACTTTGTGGTTTTCCCTTCAAGTCCACAGCAGAAATGTTCAGTTTCCCACTCCCATGAGGTGAGATGCACCAAATGTCTGAGACGTCGCCGCCGACAGCCCTGAGCTCTGTAGAATAAGGGTGAGAACAGCCTGGTGTTATTTTTAAGAAAAAGGATTTGAAGTATTCCAGCGACAAAAGTACAAGATAAGCAGGAAATCTCACAGCCCAGCAAATCGGGCACATATTTCTCTCTTTCAGCAGTCAACTCCTGCCTCCATTAATTCCATATCCCATCTATTTTATGAAAGGGGAGGTCTCCAATGAGAACACCAGAGCATAAGGGGATTTCTTTTTTCACCTCCGGCTCTGCCACTTTACTTAATGACAGGCAAGTCACTCAGCCTCCATGCATACCTGATTTCTTTTTTCCCCCCAGCATCTTTCTGTACCTTGTAAGCAAGGTAGGATGGGGACAGATTTACACTATCTATACAGTAATCATCACAACAGCCTTAAAACTTAGGCATTAGATAAACAGACAACAGAAACAAATGGAAATCCATGGAAAAATTAGAAGCAGAACAGAAACAACGACAAAAGGAAACTAAAAAGCATGTTTATGGTGTTTGAATGGTTGGGAAGAGTTCTCACAGCAAGTTAACACCTGAAATCGCTGCAGATGCATAGGCCCTGGTCCTCCCAGTTGGACGAGGTGTCTCTGGGTGCCCTGGGAATTTGGCAAGATGCTGAAGTTGGAGGCTGCAGTCCCAGCTGTCCTTACAGGCTCTGAGGAGGAATCCTGGTGCTGAAAGATAACCAAAGATATTTGGTAAGGTCAGCCTTTGTATTTCCAATGCCTTCACAGGCACTCTGAAGCAATGGAAGGCCAGCTCTCAGCCAATCCTCACTGCAAAAGCAGCGAGCCTGCATCCAGTGCCCCACTTAGCTCACCATCCCACCACCAACAGCAGCTTTGCTTTGGCCCTATGCTCTTCCTTAGGTCTCTGCTACAGACTGCTGTCAGGAATTGGACACACAGCTACATGGAACAGCAGACCCAGCTAACTGCTCTTAAGCAAGAAAGGAAAGGCTAAGGGCATAATTCAGCTCCAGTTTAATTATATTTTGCCTGAACAACCACTGGTTTCACTACACCTCAAGTGTTCTGTGTGAGGGAGCAAGAAACCATCATTTCTGCAGTAAGGCCCACAACACCACAGATCTCTCATTCTTTCTCCTGCTGCCCCCTTTTCAAGTTGAAGAATCCTTGCACAGAAGCTGTTCTGCATCTTCGATCATCTCTGTCACTTCCACCTCCCTTCTCTTCTACAATCATAGAACTGCTGACGTTGGAAAAGACCTCAAAGATCATCAAATCCAAACCACAAGTCCAACCACAACCTGACCATACTACCCTAACTCTAACAACCCTCTGCTAAATCATGTCCCTGAGCACCACATCCAAACGGATTTCAAACACATCCAGGGATGGAGACACAACCACCTCCCTGGGCAGCCTATTCCAGTGCTTAACAGCCCTTTCTGTAAAGAAGTGATATCCAACCTAAACTTACCATGGTGCAACTTGAGGCCACTTCCCCTCGTCCTGTCACCTGTCAGCAGTGAAAACAGACCAGCCCCACTCTCACTGTAAGCACCTTTCAGATACTGGAAGAGAGCAAGAAGGTTTTCCCCTCAGCCTCATCTTCCCCAGACTAAACAGCCCCAGTTCCTTCAGTCTCTCTTCCCCAAGCCTATAGGAAGAAAATGACCTTCAAAACAGTGAGGTAAAAAGGCACAGTAGCACTCTATTCTTTCTTTTTATTTTCCCCTTAGGAATTCATAATATCCCAAACACACTTTGGATTGCTTACAAGCACACTGATAGAACCAACTGTTGCAGTCCCTCGGTTCCTTCCCTAAGATGCAGCAGGCAGCATGAGAGGCATCAGTGTTAGGACTGCTCTTCTGACCACACACCACTTTCCAATGCTTGATTTTCTCACCCTTGATTTCATAGCAAAACAACTTGCTGTCGCAAACTTCCTTTGTGGCTTTTGAGAGGTGACTTTCACCTTTGCTACCTCAGAACCTAAGGTGAATGTCACCTCCAGGAGCTGAAGGCTCTTTCTCTACTAATGGGAGAGATGATAAAGCTGTGAAACAGAAGATAGAGGGAAAGCAGCCAAGGGAATGAATCAGCTGTGTGCCCCTGCTACTGCTCTGCTTGGTCCTTGTGCTGTTTTGAATCAACACGCCTATCAGTGGTTGCAACGGCAGCAAAATGGAAGAAAGCAGTAAACGAAAGTAAAAGAGGATGAAAGCATTTCTCAGTGCACAGTGATTGTGCAATTCCACAGTATATTTCCTTGAAATATTACTCATAGGTCCAACTATCTCCTTTCTAGAAGCAGCTCTGGGAGCACCTGTGCAGGGAGATAAAGCACATTTTTGCTGGGCAGAACAAGAGGCGCTAAAAGCCCCCAGCACACACATGGCAGGGTAAGGAGAATCCAAGGAGCTGCCTGATCCCAGTATCCTCACTGCTCACATCAGGCACGTGGAGTTGTGCTGCCAATGCAAAGAACAGAAAGAAGTCACCACATACCCGTTCTTTGTGGGAAATCACAGAATGGCCAGGGTTGGAAGGGACCTCCAGGATCAGGAATCTCCAACCCCCTGCCACACGCAGGGCCACCAACCTCCACATTTAATACCAGACCAGGCTGCCCAGGGCCCCATCCAACCTGGCCTTGAACACCTCCAGAGATGAACAGGGCATCCACAACCTCTCTGGGCAGCCTGTGCCAGCACCTCACCACTCTCGTAGTAAAGAACTTCCCCCTGACATCCAACCTCAATCTTCCCTCCCTCAACCTAAAACCATTTCCCCTTGTCCTGCTATGATCTACCCTTGTCAAGAGTTGATTCCCCTCCTGTCTGCAGGCTCCCTTTAGGTACTGGAAAGCTGCAGCGAGGTCACCCCGCAGCTTCCTTTCCTCCAGCTGAACAAGCGCAGCTCCCTCAATGAGAGCAGCAGCACAGCACAGCGCTGCGCTCCTCTCAGCCCTGCGCCGCGCCATCAGCAGCACAAACACAGCTGCCCATCGCAAGGCTTCCACAACAAACCCACCCTCTGCTTGCCACACAGGAAACGTTTCCACTATTTTTTGAAGCAGCTGGACGGCCTGGCGGGTCCGCCCCTTCTCACAGCCGTTCCACGTTACGGGATAACCGCAGGGCTCCTCAGCGGCTCCCGACTCTCCCCCGCTCCCGAGGCGCTCGGCCTCGCAGCGCCGGAAGCCCTCAGCCACTCCCTAACACCCTCGTTCCACGCGCTGCCGTGCCTACGGTGCGGCGGGACCGGCGGAAAGGCGCGGACCGACCCGCAGCGCCGCTACTTACCGCGGGCCGCCCGCTCCCGTCCACCGCCACCCCCGGGCCCGGCCTGCACGGCGCCGCGCTTCCACGCGGGGGAGGAGCGCGCAGAAGCGGGCGGGGCCCGGCGCACAGCGAAGCATGCTCAGTAACAGCCCGGGGCGACGGGATGGGGCTTCGAGCGGCCGATTGGCTGCTGTACGGAAGCGGGCGGGGATTGGAGGCGGGAGGGTCGCGTGGTAAAGGAGCGGCTCTCGGCCCATCCCCGCGCCTTTAGGTGCGGTAGAGCTGGGGTCGGGGGTTCGAATCTCGAACCGCCGGCTGCAGAATCACAGAGAATCACAGAATGGCCAGGGTAGGAAGGGACCTCCAGGATCACGAATCTCCAACCCCCTGCCACACGCAGGGCCACCAGCCTCCCCATTTAGCACCAGACCAGGCTGCCCAGGGCCCCATCCAACCTGGCCTTGAACACCTCCAGGGATGGATGGGGCATCCACAGCCTCTCTGGGCAGCCTGTGCCAGCACCTCACCACTCTCTCGGTAAAGAACTTCCCCCTGACATCCAACCTCAATCTTCCCTCCCTCAACCTAAAACCATTTCCCCTTGTCCTGCTGTTATCCACCCTTTCAAAGAGTTGATTTAGGACCACCTGCTGTACAAACATTACACTGAGCCGTGCACAGTGGCTGCTAACACCCTTTCCCCGTAGACCACAGGGCCACACAACTGCCAGCCCTTCACCAGGACAGCCTCCCTCCCCACAGGCAGTGCCAGCACTGTACTGAGCAGGGCACCACCTCAGGAACCTCCTGCTGGTTCTGTCAGCACTCCTTCATATCCATGACAGGCAGTCAAGGATCCCTACACGTCTGCTCCTGGGCTCTGCAGGCTCAGCCACTTCCACCTCTGCTTTCTTCAGTACTTCAGTTTTTACGCAGTAACTCTGCTGAAGTGCTGGTGATGCTGGCAGCCATGGTCACAGACACCCATCCCCGGAGGCATTCAAGGCCAGGCTGGATGTGGCTCTGGGCAGCCTGGTCTGCTGGTTGGTGACTCTGCACATAGGAGGGGGTTGAAACTGGATGAGCACTGTGGTCCTTTTCAACCCAGGCCATTCTGTGATTCTATGAAACACAGAAATGGAGCAGCGTGAGAACAAGCAACTAACCCAAGAGCCCCATGCCATGCTGCTACCTGGTGTAACGTTCACACTGATGGCAGGCTCCTAAATAGACACAGACCCACAGACCATGTATTTTCTGCAGCAAGGAACAGCTTTTGCACACCAGTCCTGCACTATAATTCCTACCACTGAGCCAGGAAAGAAAATTAAGAATGGTAAAACAGACTTCTTTTTTTCACCTTGATTTTTAATGACATTTCCATCTGTTTTTCCACATTCAAGGTGAGCTTGGAGACATAAAGGTGTTTTCTACGTCCTCACTTGTTTAAAAGGCTTCTAGCAGTGCTGACTTACCAGCAGGCTGTAAATCTTTAATACAGCAGCACAAATTCAAATGTGAAGTTCGAAGTATCCAAAATAAACCCAAAAAACAACAGCTTAGGGGCACAGGCTCTACATTTGTCCACAGTTACACAGAACTTCATCAAATCCAACTACAGGAAGACAAATCCTAAGCTGTATGGACACAAGCCAGTCCTCTCTCGCCTCTGGGCCTTAGGGCCAAGAGCTGGCTCCTGCTTCTCTTGCAGTTTGTAGCGTAGATGTAGGCCTGAAATCCCTGCTGAAAGCATGGCTGCCTATTTTTTGTTACTCACAGGACTGTGTTCAGCCAGCGTATCAAAATACATACAATTATTTGCCATGACTTGAGCTTGCCATAATTTATGTCTCATTTTCAATGCTCTTATGGTTTGAAACATAGTACATGTAAGCTGATTTACACCTTGAAAACACATTTAACTCATTTAAATGAGCAGTCAAATCCATAGGAAAAACACGTTGCCAATTATTTTATACTTTGTGTGAGCTTTCCGTGACAGTGAAAATGAAAACATTTGTCAGCACTGCACGAGTATCCCAGATGTTTCTTCTGCAGTGAACAAGTTCATTTAACAAGTTGTTTTACAAAGGAAGCCCAAGCTTAATTATTAAAGAAGAAAACGTGTGTATCTGCTTAGTAATAAAAAACACAGCCCTTCACAGGCACACACACCAGTAGGCAGGCTGAAATATTATCATCAGCAATCACTGCATTTTATTTGCCAAGTGGCACAAGTTCACAGAGGCTGAGGGAGCTGAGCTTGTTTACTCTGAAGAGAAGGGGTGACTTCATTGCAGCCTTCCAGTACCTAAAGGGAGCCTGCAGACAGGAGGGGAATCAACTCTTGACAAGGGTAGATAACAGCAGGACAAGGGGAAATGGTTTTAAGTTGAGGGAGGGAAGATTGAGGTTGGATGTCAGGGGGAAGTTCTTTACTACGAGAGTGGTGAGGTGCTGGCACAGGCTGCCCAGAGAGGCTGTGGATGCCCCGTCCCTGGAGGTGTTCAAGGCCAGGTTGGATGGGGCCCTGGGCAGCCTGGTCTGGTATTAAAGGTGGAGGTTGGTGGCCCTGCGTGTGGCAGGGGGTTGGAGCTTCATGGTCCTTGAGGTCCCTTCCAACCCTGGCCATTCTGTGATTCATGTACCATATATCACACATTTCAAACCAACAGAGCTCGTGCAGCAGGTGAGAGAAGCAGAGTCAATACTGCACTTGTCACGCAGCCCATACTTGATCTACATGAAATCAACTCATGGAAAACAGTGCTAAAAATTACGTAATAACAAAAAAATCTCCCATCTCCTGGGGTCACGTTACTAACCATCTAGGGCTGCTTCTTGTTCACATCAGTGAGACCACACTTCAAGCACAGCGTTCAGTTTTAGGCCTCTCTCTGAAAGAATGGAGAGCTGTTCGAGTGTGTGCAGAGGAAAGCAATGAAGCCTTGAGGAATGGCTGAAGTAATTGCAGTTGTGCAAGCTGGAGAAGAGGGCACAGAGGGGAGACCTCACTGCTCCCTACGGCTATTTGAAAGCAGGTTGCAGAGAGAAGAGTGCTGGCCTCTTTTCTCAGATGACGAGTGATGGGACATGAGGAAATGGCTTCAAGTTGTGCCAAGGGAGGTTTGTATTGGACATCTGGAAGAATTTCTTCATGGAGGGGGCAGTTAAGCCATGGAATGCACTGCCCAAAGAGGTGGTGGAGTCTCCATCCCTGCAGTTGTCGTGGACATAGCATTTAGGGACATGGTTTAGAAACAGGACACAGTAGGTTAGGCTGACAGAACTGATGATCTTGAAGATCTTTTCCAAGTCAAATGATTCTATGATCTACCAATTTTACAGCCTCCTCCTGAATCTGCACACAGTGTCATCAAACAATTGTTTCTTTCCTACCAACAGACCACACAGCAAGGATTTCTGTGTCTCACCTCTGACACACTACAGACACAGCACTGAAATGAGGCACAGCAGATCTTGAAGGATTTCACAGAATCAAAGAATCATTTGAATGGGGAGGGACACCCACAGGCCATCTGGTCCAATTCTCCTGCAATGAGCAGGGACACCTACAGCTCCATCAGGTGCTCAGAGCCCCATCCAGCCCGACCTTGAATTGTCTCCAGGGATGGGGCATCCACCACTTCTCTGGGCAATTTCTGTCACAAGCATGAAGGAAGATGTAATTACTTCTCTCACTTGCAGCAGGACTTTCCCAGCTCACCCTGTAGCACGATCACTACTTCGCAGAAGTTCTGATTAATCTCATTACTACTCAAGACAAACTGTCCCACCAGATCCATTGGATTTAGGTATATTTAAATAATTCTCAGCACTCAGACAGACTTGCATTCATACGAGTTTCGGGAAACTGAGTTATGCTAATTCATCATTGTAGGAGAGCACAGAAAACATCAATCAACCATTGCTGTGCACATCCATCATATTTCTGTTGCAAACTGCAGAAAAGCATGAATTCTTCCAGCCTGTAAATGAAAGGTGAGCGGGGAAGGGATGTGGGGGAGGAGGTGGGGAGAAAGCTTAGGAGCACAGAAAATACCACGTAGGACAAGTTTGATGCCTGTCTTTGTGACAACCAGCTTTATCCATGTAAACTATAAAAATGACATTTAAATGTAAATTTTAAAAAGTTATCAGATAAAAGGCATTTTTGTTCAGTGTAATTAGCACCACAGATTTAACTGTACTGCTCAGCATCCAGTCCCTTACAGCACATAAATCTCTATGTACACGAGGTGCTGACAGTAGAAAAGCTTGCTCTATAAGGTTTTCTTCCTGCATTTCTGAACTCCACACCAACAGGAAATCTCTGTCTCTGGCATACTTCCAACTTCGTATCCATAATCCCACGTGAGTTCAGTTCCAGCTTTCACATGCCTAAGAAATAAAACACCTGGTCAATTTATTTAAGCGAAACAGTAATGTGCTTACAATTTGTCACCAGCAACTCACAAGCAAAATCCAAACGCATATGGAGGCAAAAGCATTGCACAGGCAGCCTGCTCAGATTGAACCAAGAGATACAAGGAGTGGCACCAAGAGATATAAGGAATGCTGACTTCCCTACTAGAACTATGAGGAGTGCAAATACCTGTACCTAGCAATTAAGGTTTTGTCAAGCAGCCTGATAGAGTCAGGTTCTAAACAACCCATTCTAACTTCCAGGTTTTTGGGAATACATCTAAATGAGAGCATGGGCAGCTTTGTTCTTTTTACTATGCACAGCAAATCACTGGGGTTCAAACAGTTCCATAGGTGCAGTGGTGATGAAGGTTACCATCTTCAGTCTAACAAGCAAGCTTTTAGTGCAACTGCACTGCACACGTGCACAAAGCCCAGGACTCGAAGTTAAGCACAAGATCTTCAAGAACCAGTTGCTGTGACAAGTATGTGAAAGAGAAGTAATTTCTTATGCAGGAAACTGACTGTTCAAAATGAATGCCAAATTAAATAGAGACCAAGGCGCTGAGGTACAACGAAGGGAAAATGCGATAAAATACTTGTACTGTAAAGAAGAGTAATTGTGTGATACTTCTCACAGGGTAAGATATGGGAAACCCCATGAATTATCAGGCAGCAGGCTGAAAATAAAGTGAATGAGAACTTATCAAGCAGAGCATAATTGTAATGCGAGACTTGTTGCCTCAGGATGTTCTGGAAGTCAGAAATATCAAATAATTTAAATTGTGGCTGGATAAATTACAGAATATATAAAATGAAGTTCAATGATTCAAATGCAGTCCTTAAGGTAGAAAAACTGCAAAGGGGTGACTGACAAAGCAACAGGACAAGCCAGGGGAACATTTCTTCAACTGTCCCCCTTAACTGCCTTCTGCTGACCACTACTGCCTCTGCCCTTTGGCCTCAATCCCCATTACACAGTTTTTTATTGACTACCTGAAGAAGGAAGATTCCAGCTAAAACAAAATCTTGTTTCAAACTATTGTCTTCAGAGTTCTCATAACCCCCACAGAGCAATCCACAGCATGCATCAGCACAGGATCAAGGGCTGGGCCTACGGCTGCAAGGCTCCACAGAGTATCTGTGTACCTCAGGTTTGTCTAAAATAAATCCTTTCTTCTGCATAACTAACTTCCCATAGCTCATATTTTCCTTCCTGGGTTTGGTTGTGGCCTTCTTTTGTCTCGCTAGCACCTGCAATCTGCATCTCCCCCTGTTGACATCTGGTAGGAGATCACCACACCTTTTGCTTTCAGAGGAAGTTTCCACTCGAGAACCCCATTGCCACATTCCCAAGGCAAGTCTGACTATGCAGAACCTTGCTAATCTTGGCAGCTGTGAAGAAAAGGTTTGGAGTCAGCTTGGTGCCCGCAGAGAAAATGTATGAAATTTAAGATTCTGTAGGCTCCAACTCTGCCCTAAAGGCCACAGCTCTGCTGGCCACTCTTTGGGACACAACACTCAGACCAGTCAACCACGGCTTTTAAAATGACCACGCTGAGTTAAGCCTACTCTTCAGTGGAAATACTAGCTTTAATGATAACCAAAATGGATGCACCAAAACCAAGCTACCCCACATCACATTTCAGTGCAAACTAAATAAAAAACTTTTAGTGACAAGCAGATTTTTTACTTCAGTCTTCAGTGCACAATGAAAAGCCACTCGCAAGCAGCCAGTTTTATGGTTTCATGCGGGTAAACAGCTGCACTCTTGGCATAACTTTTCCTTCATAATTCAGCATGATTTTCTTCCCTCGTGCCTTGAACAAACATTAAAATTCTGAAAAATTCACCTGTTTGTGAAGAAAGCAACCCATGGGAAACTTCTGTTGTGAGTCTCCACAAACACACTCTGTGCAAAGAGATTGGGGCAGCAGCTGTGCTGTGAAACAAAATACATGAATTAGAAACAGTGAAACACCTGGTCCTGCACTAAAGATTCTATTTTGTGTCAGGTGTGTCACTGCTACAAGAAGCTCCTTCCTCCCCTACTCCAGTCAACACAATTGCTGTTACTTAATGCACTGCCACTGGTTTTGGTTAGCCATGTCTCTAACGTATCATCTCCATCATACTATGAAAGTACCCTCTGTTAGGAAAATTAAAGCCCTTTTATCAAGCTGTTCTCCAGTGATTTACGGTGAGAAATCATCTTTGATTTACGATGCGGCACAAATTATCACTAGATGACATGCATCTCAACGGCAGTGGAGCAAGCAATAGGGACACGTGCATGGTCATGGATGAAGGAAGGTTTCAGCAAGATGAACTGCTACTCTTACCCCCATACTACCTCTGCAAGGAGGTAACACTTAAATATATGCAAGGATTTTGCAGTAGGACACATATCCATGCCATCAGAGAGAAATAAGTTACTTGTTGAGTGCGTACAGGTGTGTGTGAAGCATTCATCTTAGTTGAAAGTTCTCTGGAAATCACTGCTATCTCTGGTTAAGTTGAAGCTGAGAGACTTACTAACCAGGTATCTGACAGTATGACTTTTTTCTACAGCTTAGTCCTATTCAAGAATTTCCTACAATATCACAGCACTTACTTTAAACCAGCATAAGCCAGAACTTACAATGGTTTGGGAATAAAAAGCGAAGCTGGGAGAAGGGTTGTGGCTCAGTACAATGCATAATTTGATCTCTAGATACCCCACACTCCCAAAATCATATTCTAAAATTCAGGAAAAAAGTGTCACTCATTACTTGGGAACATTTCACTCTGAAACCCAGTGTTGCCAAAACCTACAGGCCACACATCTTATGTAAGCCCTCACAGCTGGCACGGGCCAATCTGCTGTCCTGTCACTTCAGAGTGCAGGGAGCACCACACTGCCTTCACACACACCAACCACGTATTTGGGTTATGATAGAACAGACTTCTGGAAAACCTTTCTGGCTCATGAAAACACATTACTCATTTAAGCTAAAGCGAGTAAAAGAACACGTGCAAGTTTTTACTTACATTAAGAAAACGACCCACATTTCCTTCTTTTGTGGCATCTAGCACATAGACATTTTCATCATTAGCATTCCTCAGAAACGTCCTGTCACCGTCTGCATCCACACAAAATATGCCTTGTTTTGACTGTCTGTGAGCTTCCTCTTTGCAGTTAGCTTTCTGTGGTGTGGAGGGCTTCACAACGCATTTATCATTCAGCACATCCAATCTGCCACAGGCAACAGCCTTCAGAGACAGACTCTTCCTTTTGCATTCTGCACTGCCCATTTCTGCAGGCTCCGTCTGTCCAACTTCCACCAGATCTTCTTCCTTCTGCTTCTGGATGGATCCTGTCAATTGATGTCCAAGTTACCTCCCAACATTAGTTTAAAGCAGAAGCCAAAGCCCTTGTCTGGCCCCAAACTCTTGTCCATCCATCTTTGTTTGTTCCCCAAAGTGCACGTGGTTTCCTTACCATTTGCAAAGTCATAACTATCCTCTCAAACACCTTTCACCACTTGTGCTGCAGATCACTACACCTCCTGCTGCAGTGCCTAAAGCTTTTGCTTATGTTTCCCACGAGTGACCCACTCCCTCCCTTCCTCTCAAATCCCACTCCAAAATCATTTCTTCCACAAAGCCTTTCTTCCTCATACTCTACTTTAATTTCTGAGAGAATCACAAACTGTAATGAAGACAGAAGCAAGATGCACGTGCAAATAACACCAGTTTCACATTGCTTCCCAAGGTTGAATGCTCCCAACCCTGCAATTCCCCACGTATCCTTTTTTGTTGACTGCTACAAATAGTGGGTATGACACAACATTATTTTGTGTATATTTCGAAATAGTATTTCCCACAGCTGCCCTGTAGTTGAGAAACAATTTTATGAACTGTTTAATGTGCCCCAAGGTCGACTTTGCAGGCAAAATAGCATCCTGTGTTAGTTAATGCACTGTGATATGCAGGGCAGCAATAACTTTTGTACTGCTGAGCTGCTAGAGCAGCCTAGGCACCCCACGAGCATCATTATTCTATCCTGAGAACAGGCCTGCAACAAACACCAAGATCACTGTTTACATTTTAAGTCTATCCCATGATGATGGGGCACAAGTATGCTAAGAGCGCAGTGTTTGTAACTCTACAAACCTACTTTCTTTTTCTTTGTTTGTTCCACTGTTCAGTTCTGTTTTGCTTGAATGCTGAGGCTGAGAAACATTATCTTCATCTGAGCTGGCACTGTGCACCAGAGTATCAACCTCCTTTAAAGAAAACAAAAAATAAGGAAAAGGTTGTGATGTATTTTTGCTGTATGCAACTCTGGGTCAACAAAGGATAGTAAACAGATTCTAAGACTCCAGGGTTTAAGTTTCAAACCTACCGTGACACTGAGTTCCAAAGGTCCAAACTTTTACTGCAATGCAACACATACCTTAATTTCAAATGATTCCTTGGAACAACTTGGAAGAAGCTCACCACTCAATATAATATTTATGTAAGTGCTTAAGACCCAAAGATTTCACTAGTCTAAATGTTTTTGTGTTAAGCTGAACCAAAGCCCAAATATGCTTTGTATGTGGTTTTAATAAAATGAACAGTAAAGAAACCAGTTATGGAAGCCCTGGAGTAGAACCAAACTGCCAAATTTTAGCATGAAAATATAATGTGCAATGAAACCTGTAGAGTAAGTTTACACCAGTCTCCTTCCTTTGCACATATTTTGCACTTGGGGCAGGTAAGATTCTCTTCACTGTGCCACTGCATGAAGTTACTGCTCCCATGATTTTCCTCTCTCCCTGCTGTATCATTTTCTAGGGAGACATCACAAAAATGTTATCATTCAGACTCCCTATGTTGCAATTATTTAACAAAGGAGGTGGAGGGGGAAGAATCCTTTATTGAGACTCATAACTGGAGTGTATGCAGAGGGTGAGGTTGGAAAAAGGAAGGCTGTGAGAGTAACTAGTGCCATTCTCAGCAAGAAGTTGAACAGCTGATAATGGAGAAAGGACAGGATACAGCTTCCAGCTCAGCTCACAGTGTGACATAAAATCACAGAATGGTTTGGGTTGGAAGGGACCTTGAAGATCATGTAGTTCCAACCCCCTGCTGTAGGCAGGGACACCTCCCTCCAGACCAGGTTGCTCACTGCCCCATCCAGCCTGGCCTTGAATGCTTCCAGGGAGGCGGCATCCACAGCCTCTCTGGGCAACCTGTTCCAGTGTCTCACCACACTCAAACTAAAAATTTCTTCCTAATATCTATCTGTATCTACCCTCTTCCAGTTTAAAGCCATTTCCCCACATAATTTTATGATGAAAGATTGTTAGGATTTTTAAAACGTTTTTGAGATTAAGAGGTCCAAATTAACACATACATTCAGCATAGTGAATATTAATCTTTTAAAGCTACTTATTAATATTACCATTTTTAGCTGGTGATTATCCACAACAGCTATTCTAGTTCCAAGCCTTCTCACAGCTGCAGTATTCAAATTCCTTGGATGAATTCTGTACAGGAAGTTCAAAGGGAAACAGCAAAAGACAGACACGTAAATAACTCTCACAACACAGGTTTAGAGCCTCTAGCTCATGAAGATCAGATCACTGCCTGTAGTCCTACTTTCACCTCAAACTACTTTTAAGAATGGGAGAATGAGGTTAAGTTCTCAACAGCACTTGAATAAAACACTGTCTTTTTCTTTTTTTTGACAGAGACCAGCAATTGGTTTTAAATCCTTCTTCACTGCTCCTGAGAACCAAATTTGCTGTTGTTTGATTATTGTATCACCTCAACACAGAGTACCTACACAGAGTTCTGCCTTTTTGCTGCTATTGCTTTCCATAGTTTTGACACCGTGGCTTCAA